>NC_091554.1:30498583-30506083 GCF_042767895.1 Penaeus vannamei
CATTATTATTGCCATTGTTACTATTATAATTACTATTATTAAAATTGTTATTATCATTTATTATTTTCATTATTATTGTTGTTATTATTATCATTATGAGCATTATTATCATTACCATTATCATTATGAGCATTATTATTGTCATTATTATCTTGAGGATTATCATCATCATTTCATTATCATAATTATCATTAGTAGTAGCAGTATCATTGTTACTATAATCATCACTATTGTTTTATTATCATTATTATCATTATTATAATTGCTATCATTATTATTATCTTTCAAACTTTCATGTTATTGTAATCATCATTATTATCATTATCATTATCACTATCATTGCTAGTATTATATCATCATTATCATCACCATTATCATTGTTATTGATATTAATATTATTATCAACGTTATTATCATAATTATTATCATTTCTATTCTATGATGATGATGATCATGATGATGATGATGATTATAATGATAATGACGATGATGGTGATAAGGATGATGATGATGATAATGATGATGGTGATGATGATGATGATAATAACGATGATGATGATGATGATGATAATGTGATGATGATCATGATGAAGAGGATGATGATAATAAATAAGGTATATGAAACACAAATACATAATCAGCCTATTCCCATTCCCAGCCGCCCCCTGTTCCCTGTTGGAAGTGGAGTGTGACGGCCAGTGCAGGGCTGCGTGTGACAGTCATATCGAGTGCTCGGACGGGAGTGACGAGTCGCCGCTGTTGTGCAAAGAGAGAAATTGCCCGTAAGTTCGAAATGGTTTCTTTAAATGGTGAAGATATTGCGAAAGGAATGATGGGGAGGAATGCAAGGGAGGATGGGCGTGTTTTGTAGGGATGGTGGTAGTAGCTGTGGTGGTTGTAGCCGTAGTTATAGTAGCAGTTGTAGTGGTAGGAGTAAATGTTATGCAATTTAGAATTCGTCGTTGTTTCCGGCTTAACCTGTGGAAGTACCAACGAATAGTGAATGAATTAGCGTTAACGTCATCAGTATTCTGGTAGTTCCTGATAATGTTTATCTTTTGCACAAGTTAAGTTCTTGATCCTAAACGTCTGTCCATTTCCCATGTCCGTTTGAAACCGTTTCCAGACAGCCAACAACAGCGGGCATTTTAGTCACCATCCGCACATTTCACATCGCCGCTACTTCATTTTATGTAGTCTATTTCATTTCTTTTCTTATTCTTTCGCTCTTTCCCATTATCATATGTGATTTTCTGCTTCAATCACACGGCTACATTTATGCTAAAATTTTACTGCTTGATCTATTTTGATATAATTTTCTCTGACATGTGTTCGGAACGCTTACCTGCCCTTTCTAAATCAAGCTAAACACACAACTCCTGCTGCATATATCTAGCAATGCCGTTGTCAGCCCCATCACAGCCCTCTCTTCGCAGGATCGCCGAATCGATAGCAGTGCTGAGTCCCTTCGGCATTGATAGGAGCGATCTGGGCGACGACAGCCGGCCCTTCCGCTGCGCCTACGGGGGCTGCATTTCGCCTCAGTTCTTGTGCAACGGCCACATGGACTGCTGGGACGGCTCTGACGAGACGGAGGAGCTCTGCCTGCCCCGCACGTGAGGATCGCTGGATTGTTATTTGTGTGTACTATGTCAGGAAAGGGGCAGTGAGAGAGGGAGAGCGTGTTTGGTAGACAGCGTTACTGGTGTAATGTCTGTGTAAGCATTAAACTAGAATAAAGGTGTCTGTACAGTCATGAATGCAGACAGTATCTGAGAGGGCGTTCTCGCTGACCTGAAATATCGTTCTTCTCGATGCAGTTGCCCGAAGCGCACGTTCAGGTGCAAGTACGGCGGGTGCCTCAAGCGCCTCCAGACGTGCGACGGAAAGGCACAGTGCTTCGACGGCTCCGACGAAGACCCCGCCCTGTGCAAGAAGAAGCGCTGCTACTCGAGGCATTTCCAGTGCGCCTACGGGGCCTGCATCAGGAAGGTGAGGACAGAGTTCTGCCAGTCACGTAAATCAGTCAAAATCTAGAGGCGGGGACAGTAACCAAACAACCAGTCAAAAAACAATGAAAAAGATGAGTACTGCAGCCAGTCAATAGAGCAATCAAATCAATTAAATCCTTAAAAGCTGATGGCTTAAAAAATAATAAAGATGAGCGCAACAACTAAGGAATTTTAGGAGAGCAACCATTCAATCAAAATAGGTAAGTTAATGACAGCAGCCAAACACAGTGTTAACAGCAAAGAAAGAAAATCATGCTGATACAGTTGAAAGCAATTTTTCATCAAACTCCTGTCTACATCATGATACCCTTCATTATGATATCTGGAGTAACTGCACCAATATCCACTTTTGCATAGATAATTACGCTATTATTGCGGCGGGGCAACGTTAGGCCTACAGTCAGGGGCGTCATTTCAGCATTTTCTTGGGAGGCAAAGTTGGCGAGCGAAGTTAGCACAGTCAGTTTCTGACGCGCTGCGTGTGTATGTGTGTGTAAGTGAGGGAGAGACACACTAATGCATACTCATCGTCTTCGCAGGAAGAAAAGTGCGACGGGAATTCGGACTGCTTCGACAGCTCGGACGAGACCCCGGAGCTCTGCGGCCCAGACCACACGTTCACGAAAACCGAATCACGGATACGCGTCCCACCGGCCCTAGCGTCCTTTTTGAACCCACACCAACCAACAACAGCTACTACACAGCCACCCCCACCACCACCAACTACCACACAGCCACCCCCACCACCACCAACTACCACACAGCCACCCCCACCACCACCAACTACCACACAGCCACCCCCACCACCACCAACCACCACACAGCCACCCCCACCACCACCAACCACCACACAGCCACCCCCACCACCACCAACCACCACACAGCCACCCCCACCACCACCAACCACCACACAGCCACCCCCACCACCACCAACCACCACACAGCCACCCCCACCACCACCAACCACCACACAGCCACCCCCACCACCACCAACCACCACACAGCCACCCCCACCAACAACAACAACAACGACTACCACACCCCCACCACCACCAACGACCCCGCAATCACCCTCGCCGTCGCCAATCAGCACAGAGTCAGACTTCGAAGCTCCATTTCCTTCTACCAAAGGCTTTCCAGGCGAGGATGTCCACGACTGCGATGGTGTCCAGTCGTGTCCTTGTCCTCCGCCTCTGCAACATTTCTGCGTCCCCTGCAACGCTTGGAATGAAACCTGCGCTCGAATCGGTCAGTCCTTTAACCTCCCTCCTGTAGTTGAATTGCTAGGTTGAGTTCAATTGCAGATTAGGATTCTTTTATTGGCAGTTATCCCATTGAGAGTGAATTGCAAGTAACCCCAGAAATTAGAGAAATGTTGATAAATAGGTAACTAGATAAGATTAATGATGATGATGATTATAATGATAAAAACTGATGATGATGATGATAATGATGATAATAATGAGCATGATGGCAACAGCGGATTCCTTTGCATTAGACGTCACAACAAATGAAGAAATTTTGCCATACTGGGATTTCGATTTCAGATTTTTTCGTTTTTTATTTTTTCTTTATCCCTCGTAACATTTCATATTTATAGTTCAAAATGACAGTAGGGTCTTTGAAAACAGAAGGGCTGAGCTAAATAAAAAAAAAAAAAAACGGTATCCAATGCTGAGATGAAAATAAGTCTACACTGCTTCGCAAATGTTTTAAAAGAGAGGCTAAGAAATATCAAAAATCATATTTTATTCTGGAAAGAGCGTCGGGTTTTGGAAATCAGCCAACTGTATTCGTTCTTCGGATACTGCAGTTTTATTTCATTATTATTCTTTTTATGTAGGCTTACTGTATTTGTGGCCAGTTCTGGAGTTTGGTTCAACATTAACCCCTCCAACGCACATATACATACGTAGATATATATGTATAGGCAGATGGGTGTTTGTGTAGTATGTGCGTTTTTCTGACCAAAAGTTTCTAATTATCAACCATAATAATATCCCGCCATCTTTCCCAATAAAATGAAAATAATACCACACCTGTTCCAAACTCTAGAAGAGGAGGAAGTGTGCCTGATGCCCTCCCGAGGCACTCTGAGCGGCATCGAAGTGGAGGTGCTCTCCTGTGGCGCCAACCCCTTCCTGTGAGTACGATCGCCTCACGGGGTTTGTGACGCCCTTTGATCTGTGGTTCTCCATCGGGGGTCAAATTGTCCTCCTTGGGTAGAACATCAACATGCCTGGGAATATTTTTTTCTTGATTTTAGAAATTATATGAGAGAGAGAGAAAGAGAGAGAGATGGGGGGGGGAGGAGAGGAGTAAGAGATATACGTTTAATAAATAACGAATTGAACAACGTATATCGAACAGTAATAGTTAAAAATCTAAATATGGGCTGAGAATCACTGGCTTAGACGTATATGTATACAGACGATGAGAAGTAAATATACAATATGTATTCGTTTAGTTCGGAATGCATCTCAGAAGATTTTGTTGACTGAGCGTTAGTTGTAAACTGTCTGGCTTTTCATTTTATACCTTTTCCTTTACAGAAGTCTGGCTGGGATGGTGCGCGCTGACAGGTATGCTTGTTGAACAGGAAGGCACAAATTGAGCACAAATTGATTCATTCAGAACTGAGAGACCGTATAAGGCCATTTGATCATATCGATCAAACGATGCATGCACTGCACACGCACACACACACACACACACACACACACACACACACACACACACACACACACACACACACACACACACACACACACACACACACATATATATATATATATATATATATATATATATATATATATATATATATATGTGTGTGTGTGTGTGTGTGTGTGTGTGTGTGTGTGTCTCTGTGTGTGTGTGTCTGTATGTGTGTATGGGATGGATATATAATAAGAGCACCTCCTCTGAGCAGGGAGTGCGGTACCAGCCAGGGCGTCCCAGTCCTGACGGTGGCGACCGCGGACTGCTGGGGTGCCGTGACCCTGATAGCAGAGTGCCATGCTGACGGTCTGTGGTATCCTTACGGGGAGCCCAAGAGTGCCAAACCTATGCGGCATCTGTGCCAACCTCACGCCCTAAATGCTGATGGTGATGTTCTTTTTCGTTATATCTATTTTCTTATTCTTTTTTTGTTTGTTTGTTTGTTTGTTTGTTTCTTCTGGAACTACAGTGCATCAGGTTTATTTTATTTACTCTATTAACTCTTTCACTAAAATTCTGTGGTGTCTGGTCTTTCCACCACCGAAGACTCCTTTTGGCAAGACTATGATTTTCTCATCAAAGTCTATTTACATAAGACAGTTTCTTTAATCTGGCAACAAAATCCAAATACCATCTTTCGGAAATTAGTGATCCATTCATCCTAATCCTAATCCTCTTCTTTGCTAACGAGTCTCGCTTCCAATCAGTGTGGCATCCTAATCCTCTTCTTCGCTAACGAGTCTCGCTCCCAATCATTGAGTGGCATCCTAATCCTGATCCTAATCCTCTTCTTCGCTATCGAGTCTCGCTTCCAATCAGTGTGGCATCCTAATCCTGATCCTAATCCTCTTCTTCGCTAACGAGTCTCGCTCCCAATCATTGTGTGGCATCCTAATCCTGATCCTAATCCTATTCTTCGCTATCGAGTCTCGCTTCCAATCAGTGTGGCATCCTAATCCTCTTCTTCGCTAACGAGTCTCGCTCCCAATCATTGTGTGGCATCCTAATCCTGATCCTAATCCTCTTCTTCGCTAACGAGTCTCGCTCCCAATCATTGTGTGGCATCCTAATCCTGATCCTAATCCTCTTCTTCGCTAACGAGTCTCGCTCCCAATCATTGTGTGGCATCCTAATCCTATTCTTCGCTATCGAGTCTCGCTTCCAATCATTGTGTGGCATCCTAATCCTCTTCTTCGCTAACGAGTCTCGCTCCCAATCATTGTGTGGCATCCTAATCCTGATCCTAATCCTCTTCTTCGCTAACGAGTCTCGCTCCCAATCATTGTGTGGCATCCTAATCCTCTTCTTCGCTAACGAGTCTCGCTCCCAATCATTGTGTGGCATCCTAATCCTATTCTTCGCTAACGAGTCTCGCTCCCAATCATTGTGTGGCATCCTAATCCTGATCCTAATCCTCTTCTTCGCTAACGAGTCTCGCTCCCAATCATTGTGTGGCATCCTAATCCTGATCCTAATCCTCTTCTTCGCTAACGAGTCTCGCTCCCAATCATTGTGTGGCATCCTAATCCTGATCCTAATCCTCTTCTTCGCTAACGAGTCTAGCTCCCAATCATTGTGTGGCAACCTAATCCTGATCCTAATCCTCTTCTTCGCTAACGAGTCTCGCTCCCAATCATTGTGTGGCATCCTAATCCTAATCCTCTCCGCTAACGAGTCTCGCTCCCAATCATTGTGTGGCATCCTAATCCTGATCCTAATCCTCTCCTTCGCTAACGAGTCTCGCTCCCAATCATTGTGTGGCATCCTAATCCTGATCCTAATCCTATTCTTCGCTATCGAGTCTCGCTTCCAATCAGTGTGGCATCCTAATCCTGATCCTAATCCTCTTCTTCGCTAACGAGTCTCGCTCCCAATCATTGTGTGGCATCCTAATCCTGATCCTAATCCTATTCTTCGCTAACGAGTCTCGCTCCCAAACATTGTGTGGCATCCTAATCCTGATCCTAATCCTCTTCTTCGCTAACGAGTCTCGCTCCCAATCATTGTGTGGCATCCTAATCCTGATCCTAATCCTCTTCTTCGCTAACGAGTCTCGCTCCCAATCATTGTGTGGCATCCTAATCCTGATCCTAATCCTCTTCTTCGCTAACGAGTCTCGCTCCCAATCATTGTGTGGCATCCTAATCCTGATCCTAATCCTCTTCTTCGCTAACGAGTCTCGCTCCCAATCATTGTGTGGCATCCTAATCCTGATCCTAATCCTCTTCTTCGCTAACGAGTCTAGCTCCCAATCATTGTGTGGCATCCTAATCCTGATCCTAATCCTCTCCTTCGCTAACGAGTTTCGCTCCCAATCATTGTGTGGCATCCTAATCCTGATCCTAATCCTCTTCTTCGCTAACGAGTCTCGCTCCCAATCATTGTGTGGCATCCTAATCCTGATCCTAATCCTCTTCTTCGCTAACGAGTCTCGCTCCCAATCATTGTGTGGCATCCTAATCCTGATCCTAATCCTCTTCTTCGCTAACGAGTCTAGCTCCCAATCATTGTGTGGCATCCTAATCCTGATCCTAATCCTCTCCTTCGCTAACGAGTTTCGCTCCCAATCATTGTGTGGCATCCTAATCCTGATCCTAATCCTCTTCTTCGCTAACGAGTCTCGCTCCCAATCATTGTGTGGCATCCTAATCCTGATCCTAATCCTCTTCTTCGCTAACGAGTCTCGCTCCCAATCATTGTGTGGCATCCTAATCCTAATCCTCTCCGCTAACGAGTCTCGCTCCCAATCATTGTGTGGCATCCTAAT
>NC_091554.1:30511083-30513583 GCF_042767895.1 Penaeus vannamei
CCCCTTCTAACCCACCCAACCCCCCAACTTCCTCCCCCCCTTCTAACCCACCCAACCCCCTCTCACCCTAAGTTACGGCTGTCGACCCCCACCCAACCCCCCAACCTCCTCCCCCCTTCTAACCCACCCAACCCCCCAACCTCCTCCCCCCTTCTAACCCACCCAACCCCCCAACCTCCTCCCCTTCTATCCCACCCAACCCCCAACTTCCTCCCCCCTTCTAACCCACCCAACCCCCCAACCTCCTCCCCCCTTCTAACCCACCCAACCCCCCAACCTCCTCCCCTTCTATCCCACCCAACCCCCAACTTCCTCCCCCCTTCTAACCCACCCAACCCCCCAACCTCCTCCCCCCTTCTAACCCACCCAACCCCCCAACCTCCTCCCCTTCTATCCCACCCAACCCCCAACTTCCTCCCCCCTTCTAACCCATCCAACCCCCTCTCACCCCAGGTCACGGCTGTCCACCCCCACCCAACCCCCCAACCCCCCAACCTCCTCCACTTCTATCCCACCCAACCCCCAACTTCCTCCCCCCTTCTAACCCACCCAACCCCCCAACCTCCTCCCCCCTTCTAACCCATCCAACCCCCTCTCACCCCAGGTCACGGCTGTCCACCCCCACCCAACCCCCCAACCCCCCAACCTCCTCCCCTTCTATCCTACCCAACCCCCAACTTCCTCCCCCCTTCTAACCCACCCAACCCCCCAACCTCCTCCCCCCTTCTAACCCATCCAACCCCCTCTCACCCCAGGTCACGGCTGTCCACCCCCACCCAACCCCCCAACCCCCCAACCTCCTCCCCTTCTATCCCACCCAACCCCCAACTTCCTCCCCCCTTCTAACCCACCCAACCCCCCAACCTCCTCCCCCCTTCTAACCCATCCAACCCCCTCTCACCCCAGGTCACGGCTGTCCACCCCCACCCAACCCCCCAACCTCCTCCCCCCTTCAAACCCACCCAACCCCCTCTCACCCTAGGTCACCCAACCCCCCAACCTCCTCCCCCCTTCTAACCCACCCAACGCCCCAACCTCCTCCTCCCTTTCACCCTAGGTCACGGCAGTCCACCCCCCACCCAACCCCCAACCTCCTCCCCCCTTTCACCCTAGGTCACGGCATCCCCCCAACCTCCTCCCCTTCTAACCCACCCAACCCCCCAACCTCCTCCCCCCTTCTAACCCACCCAACCCCCCAACCTCCTCCCCCCTTCTAATCCACCCAACCCCCCAACCTCCTCCCCCCCTTCTAACCCACCCAACCCCCCAACTTCCTCCCCCCCTTCTACCCCACCCAACCCCCTCTCACCCTAAGTTACGGCTGTCGACCCCCACCCAACCCCCCAACCTCCTCCCCCCTTCTAACCCACCCAACCCCCCAACCTCCTCCCCCCTTCTAACCCACCCAACCCCCCAACCTCCTCCCCTTCTATCCCACCTAACCCCCAACTTCCTCCCCCCTTCTAACCCACCCAACCCCCCAACCTCCTCCCCCCTTCTAACCCACCCAACCCCCTAACCTCCTCCCCTTCTATCCCACCCAACCCCCAACTTCCCCCCCCCCTTCTAACCCACCCAACCCCCCAACCTCCTCCCCCCTTCTAACCCACCCAATCCCCCAACCTCCTCCCCTTCTATCCCACCCAACCCCCAACTTCCTCCCCCCTTCTAACCCACCCAACCCCCCAACCTCCTCCCCCCTTCTAACCCATCCAACCCCCTCTCACCCCAGGTCACGGCTGTCCACCCCCACCCAACCCCCCAACCTCCTCCCCCCTTCAAACCCACCCAACCCCCTCTCACCCTAGGTCACCCAACCCCCTAACCTCCTCCCCCATTCTAACCCACCCAACGCCCCAACCTCCTCCCCCCTTCTAACCCACCCAACCCCCTCTCACCCCAGGTCACGGCAGTCCACCTCTACCCGGCGTACGAGGCAGGCGCCAGACCCTCCCGCGACCTCGCCCTCGTCAGACTGGAGAAGCCGGTGCTGTTCTCCCGAAAGCTGGTTCCCGCGTGCGTCCTAACGGGGTCTTTCCCGAGGCACGACGTGGCCGCGGTGAGTGACGGGGGCTGGGAGGGGGGAGGGGGGCTGCGAGGAGTGGGGGTTGATATCGGGGAGGGGGAGAAGGGGGCTGATATGGGGGGGAGGGAGAAGGGGGGCTGTTATGGGTGAGGGGGAGAAGGGGGGCTGTTATGGGGGGAGGGAGAGAAGGGAGCTAACAGGGGGGAGGGGGAGAAGGGGGCTGATAGGGGGAAGGGGGATGCTATGGGGAGGGGGTGAAGGGAGCTGATAGGGAGAGGGGAAGAAGGGGGCTGATAGGGGGAGGGGGAGAAGGGGTTGGTATGCAGGAGGGGGAGAAGGGGGCTGAAATGAGGTTGTGGGAGAAGGGGGCTGTTAAGGGGGAGAAGGGGAAGGGGGAAGATATAAACACTACCTTTATTATCATCATTATCATTATGAATAAGTTGAGCATCGTCATCATCATAACAATAATGA
>NC_091554.1:30531083-30553583 GCF_042767895.1 Penaeus vannamei
TACCTTTTCCTTCCTTTTTTCACAGAATTTTTGTGTACAATAAAGCTAACAGCAGTTCTGGAAATGTCATATTTACAAGAAATTCCCATTGCAGACAGGTTTGCTAATGTGTCTGGCACACTACTGTTTTGGTTCACACTTTGGTTTTAACAACTGCTACACATTTCTCGAACAAAATAAGTTCTGGCTCAATTTTACTTCTACCCCTTTATTGCATCATACTATCATAACTCACCTTTATCTTTCATAAAAATTGTCATCTAACAGTAATTGCATCCTAGATTAAAAAAATATCTTTGAAAATGTATACATGGTATTCAAAGTTTTCAGATAGAAGCTAAATATTTCTGTGGCCAGGGAAACCACAGTGTAGGCAGGCAATTCTCCCATTAGTATCACTAAAGGCCCAAAGAAACAATCCATTGAGCCCATCCCACAGGCCAAGATTTGAGAATGTTAATTTTTCTGTGAACATAAAAACCTTGAGGATTTGCCCTAGCAATCACAGGAGTTCCTTCCTTTTCCATGTACTATATTATCTTGAAAATGTAAAGTTGATAACTTTGAAGCTGCACCATCGACTCTCAGAGTGACCAATAACTTGATGTTGTATAATTGGACTGATATCATCTTAGAGAAGCTAAAGAGCGCTTAGGAGAACTAGACCTGAATTTAATTTTAGTGTGGGTTAAGATAAATGGAAAAAAGATGTCAGAAATCTTTACTTCCACCTGTTATGGCAACTCTTGAATCAAAGATCAAAATATGCTCATATCCACAAGGTAGAAAATGAAGCGGTGTATTTAACTGTCAGAAGATTCTTAGGAATTGTGTTTTCACACACTTCTAATCTTTTCACCCTACTTCTCATCAATGTTGCAAGATTGGACACAAATTCTAAGGCCTTCTGAAGAATCAATCCAATATAAAAAATGTAAGTTGCTTTTGCTGACAATGATAGTAATTCAGCAAGTATAGACATTATGGATAATGCATTTCATGACTGTTGAACGGTAAAGTGGGCTGTATTATCCACTAATATGAATCTGTTGTCTGGTATACTTAGTCTTGGAGAATCTTGGAGCAGAGAGAAACTGTGATAACCTCCTTTGTCCAGAATTCAGAGGCCCCTATAGTCCGTATATAAGTGGCAAAGGACCTGCTGATGAACAATGGGTAACAACAGATTTGTGCACAATGCAAACATGCCACCAATTCTATAATTCCTTAGACCATTTCCCTGCACGATACTATAATGCAGATTGAAACATACTCACCATCTTGAGCAAATGTGCTAGTGTTTGAAGTAGACTCCATTTGCATAAGCCATTTTTGAAGTTATATCCCAATTATTTTGATATCTCCTATGTAGAAAGAAATAACATAGAAGATATAACACTAGAAAATTTTTCTTCTCTCCCTTTTTACATTTTTTCTACACACTTCTTTCTTTTTTTTTAATTGTATTATTTTTGTTTATGTTAAAGCACTCAAGATGTAGAAATAGACATAACAACAGAAATTAAAAATGCTGCCTTGTCAAAGGACAAGCGTAAGAAGTCGATTAGCTCCAACTCTACCTCAGAGGAGGAAGAAATTGCATCAGTATCTAATACAAAAGACTCCGCTCCCTCAAAGAAAGCGAAAGTAAATGCAGAAAACTCGGAAACACAGATGAACGTGTTCTCTGAAGAACTTGAACCCATGGACCATCATGATTTGGCACCAAATATGCCACCTGAAACAGACAATTCTCCTGACTTTGAATACTTTAAACAAATGAAATTTGTTCTTAAACCAAATACAGATTTTCCCACTGCATACAGTGCACTGGTAGCCCTGGAAAAAGAAAAGAAAAACCTTGCAGTTGCCACCAAGGTAACACAAAGGAGTACCTTCTTACTTACACCAAAAACAGTCGACACTGCAAAATTCCTCTTTTCAGTAAAACTCCTCTCCACCAACAAGTTAGTTGATTTGGAGAGACTCATTCCGGAAGAGGAAATCAAGAAAACAATCCTGGTAGGATTTCCTATGGAATTTCCGGTGGATATTCTGCTAGATATCCCTAATATCACCTCGGCAAAGAGACTTGTATCACGATTAACAAAATTGGAAACAAGACAGATTTTACTCTCTGTCAAGGGAGAAATTCCAAAAACCTTTGAAATCAGAAATCTAGGTACATTTAAAACCAGAACCTACATACCTGAGCCTCTCAGATGTTTTAAATGCCAAAGATTCGGACACCACAAAGAACAATGTAGAGCTCCTGCTAGGTGTGCCATCTGCTCCAAACTACATGATACTAGCCAATGTTTAGAAAAGTATAAAAAAGGAGAAAATGTTCAGGCAAAATGCCCAAACTGCCAGAGCCATCACCATGCCTGGTCCCTCAAATGCCCTGAAAGGCATATTAGACTACAAAAGCCAAATAAACCTGACTTTGTCCCAAGTTCAACTCCACCAAAATCCCAATCAATTTACAATGGGAATCCTGATCAGAACCGGACACCAGTTGCCTCGAAGAATTTTACAAAGAAAATTACAAACTCAAATAGACTATACTCAAAAGTAGTCACAAATTCTTCGACAGAGACAATACACCCCATCCAAGAAAGACCTTCAGAGTCACAGAGTACTCCTTCCGTTGCACCTCCCTCAGAAACCTACTCAAAGAATATTGATACTCTTACTTCCTCATTAGAACGAATAATGGAACAAGCCAACCAAATGATTAATCGTTTGGTCCAACTGATCAGCAATTTTAATTCGATAATGACAAATCTACCAAACACTATCAAGACCCAAGTACCCTCCTTAGATTTAAATCCTTCCTCACCGGAAGCATCATTCTCTCTCTCAGAGGTTGATGTAGTAGAATTTACAGAGGAACCTCTGGAACAGCTAAAAAGAAAACATCCTAATCTAGAAATATTTGTACACAGTAGTCAAAATGAAAGCTTAGCCGGAACTTCTCCTCCAAGAATAGAAATTCCTTCTCCTACAAACAACAGAACAAAGAACAATAACAAAAACGACTATGGATACTAAGAACAAACCAATTAAAATATTGCAATGGAACATAGGTGGATTAAGGAATCACCTACCTTTTTTTAAGGACTCCCTTTACAGGGATCAGATTGACATTGCAATTCTACAAGAAACCATTTATGAAGGAATTAATATAAAATTCCCAGGATATCAAATCTATACAACTTCCTATTCTAGGAGAGGTCCCAGAGGGCTGATGACACTGGTTAAAAACTCCATACCTAGCCATAAAACTAAACAACCAGCAACCCTAGGCCACAATATAGAATCTTTAGCTATATCAATTCATTTACAGGAAGAAATCATAGATATTTACAATTGCTACCGTCCCCCTAGAAACAATTGTATTCTGGAATTAGATGAACTTTTCAGTATAGCAGAAAATAGTCCCATCCTCCTTGGAGGAGATTTTAATGCTCACCATCCTCTTTTCAATGACCCAACATCCTATCGACCACTTCTGAAAGATCCTCCAGGAATACATATAGAACATCATCTCTCCAATAGCCTCCATATACAAATTCTAAATAAGACTAAGGCTACCCACACAAGAGGAGGAGTCCTAGATTTAACCTTCACTAATGATTATCTAGCTTCTAATGCAAACTCCTCCTTTCACGAGCACCTAAACAGCGACCATTCAGCCTTAATCATTACTATAGAAATACCTAGGATGAACTCCCCACCTTACCAACCAAAATGGAATACGCACAAAGCAAACTGGGGTAGATTCCAAAAACTCATTGAAATATGGGCTTCTTCCTATCAAATTGGTGACAAAACTTGATAAACTAGAAGAAGACTTCAAAACAGCAATCACAGAAGCTGCCAACTCCGCAATTCCATTATGTAAACCCTTTTCCAAAGAGCACCAGGATCACCGCCTTGTATTAGGTTACAAATGTAACTGGGAGATTGCAGAGAGAGTTCTCAGAGAGTGCAGCTACTGTCAGCAAGAGACCACCGAACCTCTCTTACACTACCTTCTAAGCTGCAAAGTAATTGAACACCTTCGACCAGCTGAGTTCCAACTTACACAACTAGATGACATCGCCCTTGCAACCTCATCAGCTCAAGAGTTCGCCAAAAGACTCTTAGAGAATACACCTCAGGACTTATTCATCTTTCCACCACCAAGATGAATTTATAAACCAATCTTTGTTTATTTACATATGACAGTCAAGGTTTGTTTTAACACTTTAAATCAATAAATCAAATCTTTGTTTATTTACAAATGACAATAAAGAAATTTTTGTAACACTTTAAATCAATAAATCAAATCTTTGTTTATTTACAAATGACAATAAAGAAATTTTTGTAACACTTTAAATCAAGAAATAAAATCTTTGTTTATTTACTAATGAAAATCAAGGTTTTTGTAACACTGTAAATCAATAATCAAATCTTTGTATATTTACTAATGAAATCAAGGTTTTTGTAACACTGTAAATCAATAATCAAATCTTTGTATATTTACTAATGAAAATCAAGGTTTTTGTAACACTGTAAATCAATAAATCAAATCTTTGTATATTTACTAATGAAAATCAAGGTTTTTGTAACACTGTAAATCAATAATCAAATCTTTGTATATTTACTAATGAAATCAAGGTTTTTTGTAGCTTTTTAAAAATAAATCACTTATGGGTAGCCTAGGGCTTAACCCGTGTCAGAGTAAATGCCTGACAAATCTAAAAAAAAAAAAAAAAAAAAAAAAAAAAAAAAAAAAAAAAAAAAACTCAAAGCCAATGGGCCATAGCAATCATACACTCCTAATTTTGATTAAAAAAAAAAAGGCAAAGGTCCATGGAACTAACACTTAGCTAGCAATACCAGTTCTCATGATCCATGATAAGGACTGAAGATGGTGTGCATATCTACTAAGTGGGATATTTTGTTTGACTATCTTCAGGGGCCATAGCACTGGTCAAGCCACCATGGTCCATCAAACAACAACACCATGGAGACCATGGAAACTCACTATTTTAAATGAGGTCCTACTTTTTTGAGAGATTATGGAGCCCTTAAGCTAGTTAAAGGGACACACCATGTCACTTGGTACAGAAAGCTAGCAAACTATATGTGAGTTGACAAACTCTTACAGGCTGAGGATGAAGTGCAGTATTCAAAACTAAGATAATGCTTCTATGCACATACTGCAGTGGCAAGTATCATGGCAACTATCATTACAAGTTTTTATTGTACAATATATGTCCAAGGAGTGGCAGCACTAAAGCGACAGTCATTCCAGCCAAGTTGTCATGGTTTCACTATCTGCATACCGCTACATAAAGCAACCTCCTAAATTGCTTGACGCATCATAATACATTTCACTTCATTTTACTAAAATCAATGCAAAATATTCCAAGAGAGAGTTGGTATTTATGTATGATAATTGTACAAGTTTTCAATCTTCGATGAGTAGCAAAAAATATATATAGCTATGAAAAAAAAAAAATTAAAAGTTAAAAAACTATTTATTTTCTTTCTCACAAAGCCGTAGTGAATGTCTTTTCTTCCAAGAAGTTTTGACAAATCTATGGTCATCATCCCATTGCTTCACATGTGTAGGGACAGGGGGGATAGGATATCTGGGGAATATGACAGTTGATGGTTGGGGTTTCTATTTACATTCTGGTGGGCCATTGTTTCTATAAACAACAATGACTCATCTCAACTCAAAAGATCCAATGATGCTCTTTGTATAATTGATACGGCAACTTGACATCAGATCAGAGACAAAAAAAATATACTAAAATACAGAGGATCTCCACATTTCACTGTTTTATTAACTGTAATTTTACTCTTTCATCACAGACTTTTTGTGGATGCATCAGTAATTGCATTGCAGTTTCATTGTAAGGGTTCCAAAAAAATAATTGATCTGTTCTCATTAACATCTAAGAAATTAATAAAAAAAAACAAAATATACATGACAGCACAATGTGAAATTAAACAAAAATAAAATAAGAACATGAATTCCAGACTATGTATGCAAGTAACACAAATCTGATAGTTTGCATGCACTGCTAATGACAACTACAGTTTACATGAACAATACATGTAAACTTTTCTGCCACCAAAACAGGTTGATGCCACCATACCAGTGCACTCTTTGGCACTGCGAACTGTCCATGTTGATTTATCTCCCAGATTCAGTAATGGATAACAGCTGATGCAAACCCATCCAAAGCTAAGCTAAAATAGAAGTGATAAGAGAGGAATAAAAGCATCAAACACAGCTGATATTGGACATTTAACCCATTAACGCCGGTATATTTTGAAGCAGAAAATAAAAGATTCCGGGCGGCTACAAAATCAGATTTTTCGATGATTTTTTTTTTCCAATATCAACAGCAAGAGAAGCTAGAGAGAAGCACACTATCCTTCATTCTTGCTTTAACTGTCATCATATTGAACATGGAATGCAGGGAATGTGACAATAGCTGATGTAAATGGTTATGATCCTCTCCCATCGACTTGAAAAGCTTGACCCTCATTCCCACTGCCTCTGTCACACGCTAGCATGGCAGCCACACTTCTAAATTCTCCATCCAACATTGCATTTCTCTTTTGTATTAATTTTTAAATAAAAATGCAGGTATTATTCTCTTCATTATCATTTAAAGAAAACAATCTAGATTAAATGTTTTAGCAAATGATAAGATAAGATATCACAGTTTTCCTCGACATAAAGATAAGATATCACAGTTTTCCTCGACATAAAGATAAGATATCACAGTTTTCCTCGACATAACACCCTTTTATGATGTATTCCTATAGGATATTGTCTATCCCTACTCATTAAGTCATCATTTGTCATACTTTTCTGGTCCATATTAACCCATTTACAATGGGTGTCACACATATGTGACATCCAGAAAAATAACCATTGCTGGACATCCTGTCGGATCCCTTGTATCAAAATATACATATATGCTTCTATTACGTGATTTCTATTATGTGTTACTAACATACTTGCCTTTTCTCCCGAGATTATTCCTTTCTTTCCTTTGCCTAAAATTCTCTCTTATTTCCTTGAAGAATTCATTTTAATTTACCAAACTACATGATAACTATAGATAACCCCTTTGGCTTTATAATGAAGCTTTCTTCTCTTCCATTATGCTTAACCCACTTATCTGGGTGACTTGACCGTTCTGTTATCAAAAAAATTGTCTGAGGGACAGGTGGCAGGTATATGCCATAACGGAAAAATTTGGATATGGGCTTGGATGAAGGGCTTAACTTGCTATGAGTGCACAAATCACTTGAAGAAAGATTAGACTCATTATGCATTCATGAAAGGGCTTTTGTTAAGTAAACATGGGTGGAATGTACCATTAGTGAGCCATAGCTGGAAGAGTGAAAGAGGACACGATTTCAGTACTTAACTCATAGTTTATGGCTGACAGAAAATAGTCCATTAACATCTTAATAGTATACTAAACAACAAATACAGACCTTGCAAAATGGACCAAAAAAAGAAATATGCAGAAAGAGACAATAACATTGCAAGCACGAGTGATCTTGTGGGCCAGGCCTTGAGAACTTTTATCATATTTTTGCACAGGTGAGCCACTCACCAAGAACTGCCAATTAGTATGCCTAATACCCGGATTTTGGGCTATGTGCAGGTAGCAAGGTACCAGGATACAAGCACTTTAACAATAACTTCCTGAGTCCTTTACCAAAATTAAACTTGGAATATGTCAAACTGCATTTGATGAAAAATGACATCCCAGCACTGTGCATGAATTTGTGCATTTTCTTTAAACAGCTAACATTTTTTTTTTTTTAATATCTGATTAAAGTTCCCTTTGGTGATGTTACAAAGAAAAGTGAGATCCTTCATGGAAAAATATCAACAATTTCTTCACAATGTGACCAGTTGAAACTATAATTAGTTTTATAATGCAGGCAACTACAGATTATTTGGTTCTGACTACAGCATGCAGAAAACTGTATACAGTAAATAATCAAATCAAATAAAAAATCATACTTTAACAAACAACAGCCATGTTGGTAACATTACCTGCATTGGGGGATCTTGCTGGGCTCTCCTGACCTGACTTGTGACCATCCAAGGGCAGAGGATGGACATCAACAGGAGCCATCTTCACTGCAGCTACGATCTCTGGTTGTGACAGCAACTTAAGACCAACGTGGATATTCAAGCTGGAAGAGGAAAATGATCTACCAATTCACTTTACACCTTATAATCATGAAAAACTTGAACACATCAAAGATATCATTCCACAGAAACTGCATTTACACATTCACAAAATATATATCTACAGTAATATAAATCCATTGTTCTCCAATGTCTATAGAGACATGGAATTACTGTCAGATCAGAATCATGTGTTCCTATTACAGGATTTTGGAATAACTAAATGCGTACCTATTCAACTCAATTTTCACTATAAAGGAATTGCAGAAAAAATGCACAAATGAAGTAATACAGTAAACTTTCCAAAATGCTCCAGGAATTCATTAGACCATCTAATCATATTTTGCAGTCATTAGATAGGGTACTTATTGACACCCTGGGCTAATCATACCAGCTGCAATACATGCTACTGACATTTTCCTAAATCTATATCTTCAGGGTATCTAGCAGAATAAACTGTTTTGGCACAAAGGTAGGGCAGTACTGTTAAAGAACAGCAAGACAAATAATAGATCTTTTGAATCATAAATTTTCAGCAAAGTTAGCAGTGGTGATAAGGAAAACAGGGCAAGAATGGCATTGAGAGGGAACATGGAGCCAGCCTTGGAAAGCTTTCGGATTGTTTGTTTTCAAGGTGTATTGCCATTTTGTTTATTACAGTATTATCAGATTTGAAATTACAACAGCTGAAACTGATTTACTACCAATCAAGAGAATGGAAAAAATTTTTAGAGAAAAATACAACTGCATATTATCAATATCCTACATTTATTTTCTCTTTCTTTGAATTTTTAGGTGAAACATCAAAACATTATCTATAGTCTTATCCTCTGATTTGAACTTTGCCCTTCAATGGATAAGATATGACATGACTGACTTACATCAAAAAAATTTAAAAAAAATTATGAGGATCCACACATATGTATGGACAAATTCAATAACATAGCCTTACTGGGATCATCCCTAAATATAGGGGGGCGTTAGTGGGGTCTTGAGGGTTTGGGTTTGTTGAAAATAGTTAAACCAATTTTCACACTCGTACCAAAACGCAGAATTACCCATATGAATATAAACCTCTGCAAAGAAAAACTGTGTGTGTCGGGGTCCATGAATTCTTGCCCGTTACTTAAGGCGTCAGCAATTTTTACATGCATGTATTTATACCCTACTGAAGCAAAAATGAAACACTGTATTTTGATATTACCTACTGAAATAAGTCACAGGAGGATGAAGGTGTCTTATGATAACAAATTCCTACTATTGTGAGGGTTTTATGATGAAAAAAATTAACAAAATTTAAAAAACTCCAAACAATATGTCATACATTTCTCATTATAAATGTGGTAGATTTGATTCAGTTTTGATGTAAACATCATATATAGAACTTTAGGGTTCAATAATAATGCATCTGCAGTGGTAAGCCTCTATCTCAAAAAAAAAAAAAAAAAAAAAAAAAAAAAAAAAAAAAAAAAAAAAAAAAGGAATATAAGTTGTCTGTTGTGGATATTTCAGTAGAACACATGGTTCTGCAGCCATACTTTGAAGCTGGCAAGATTTTTCATGCTTTCGTCACCCGATTAGACTTTGTACATAGCAAAGATTTTACGTTTTTTGTGTTGATTCGAGCCCAAGTAACCAACAAAGCGCATTATAGTAAGAATGTAGCTGCCTTATATAAGATATAAATCCCACATAAAATGTCAAATATCTCTTTAAACTTATGTGATATAGGCCTATAATTAATCAATCTGTGTTACTGCATTAAGAAAAGAAATGTCCATGGGAAACTGGCAGTGATAAGTTTATATTTCAAAATATCCATGTTTTCTGAATGGTTATTTCAACGAATTAAATAACAATTCAACATTAGTCAGTAACTACAAACAACTTGTTACTCTAACCATTTCTCATTATCTCTGCACAACTGTACACATATGCAAGCATGCATGTACACAAGTTTAGAAAGTACACATATTTATACATGTGTGTACACATTTACATATACATGTATAAACATTTACATACACAAGTAGATGTATTCACATGTTTTTATATACAAGTGCACATATATTTAAACATATGTACGCAATTTTACATTTACACCTACACAGACATGCATGCAAATGTATGCACAAGTAGATGCTAAAAAGTATTAATGCAAATGGTCTGAGACAAGCAATAACTGCATTTATGCATTCGTCATGTTGCTGGGATTAGTGTATATGAAGGTACTATTTTAGTTTATGTTGTAACTCAGGGACCAGTCAAAGGTTCTTCATGCAACAAATGGCATTTGAAAGAGAAGTGTGTGTAGTTTTATAGTTAATTAAATAATAAATTTTCAATGAAGGAAAGATTCAGAAAATTAATAGAAATATTAACAATTTCCCCTCAAACTGAAATTTGTACTACTATTCTCAACCAGTGTATATCCTATCCAAGATTTTTTCATATCAGTGGAAACCTAATAGAATTCCATAGAAATTAACCACGGTCTATTACTCACAATAACCTTGATTCTTCACAGGGTCATATTCCAAAAATTTGGATTTTTCATCTTTTTGTAGGGGTCACTTTACTAAATTTGTTATGAATTGGGAACCAATCTCAATATCTTCATCTAACAAGCATTATAAAGGGAAATGTACATAATTTCTCTTGTAATTAGATGACTGAGACTTGTAAAAAAAAAAAAAATCTAATCTAATCTATTCACAGAGTTCTCATCCAACTCAAATTTTGTTGGTATCACTTGAAATCTATCAAAAATGCGCAGAAAGTGATGTTGGTGTTTTTCTAAATCTAGATTCATTTTTTTTGGGGGGAGGGGGCTTTTTTTTTTTTTTAAGGATTTTATCGATGGTTATGTTTTTTTGTTTTTTTTCTATTCATTGTAAAGTATGCAACAGTGTGAGCCAATGGCAGTACACGAGAGACATATGTGGAAAAAATTGTTTTTTTGAGGACTTATGAAAATTTAGTCCCAAAAGGTGCAGAAAGCTAAAATACAGAATATATCCAAAGTGGGAGAAAATTGGCAAGACTGTTTTTTTATCAATATTAACCCAGTCACGCCGGGGTACATTTTGTAGCCCAAATTAAAAAAATCCGGGAAGCTACAAAATCGGCGGGCGGAGCTTCCCCGGAGTCTGTCCGCCCGCCGCTTTTGCCGCGGAGCACGGCTCCGAGACAGCATCGCACTGGCGGGCAGGCCGAAACTGTTTATTTTTTCCTTGTGTCTCATATATGTGACACCCGGGATGGATGGGTTAATTTCTATCTCCCCTCATCCCCCATTTTCCCCTCACCATTAGCCCACTACCCCACACCCCCTATTTTTAGGGAAGGTCCTCTTAAAATTATTCATTTTCTTATTTCTATCAAGAAAAACTAAATATTTTGTTATTATTTATAAAAATATAATAATTTTGAAGGTTTACTTTCACTTTAAGTGCTATTGCCTAAAATTTTTACCACATAAATGAAGCCACTACAATCGGTGTAAAACAAACTCCGTCCGATGAGCCAATGGCGCAGGGACAGTCATGATATGATGCCACACCCCACACCCCCTATTTTTATGGAAGGTCCTCTTAAAATTATTCATTTTCTTATTTCTATCAAGAAAAACTAAATATTTTGTTATTATTTATAAAAATATAATAATTTTGAAGGTTTACTTTCACTTTAAGTGCTATTGCCTAAAATTTTTACCACATAAATAAAGCCACTACAATCGGTGTAAAACAAACTCCGTCCTATGAGCCAATGGCGCAGGGACAGTCATGATATGATGCCATCCGTTTTTCAGTCCACAACAGCCATGGCATGTGCATACATGCCACCCGGCGGCTAGATATTAATTTAAAAACCACAAAACATTGCAAAGCCATATCACTAGCTACCTTTATCTCTCAAAGCCTTCCCATAATCTGATGTCAGCTCAAAGTACAGGGCATAACTTACTTCTTATTTGAGACATTAAGAGGCTGCGGTGTGACAGGAATGAGGGAGGGGCAATCTGGGAGAGGTCTCATCTGCTCCATGCCAAGGGTGTGCTCCACAACCTGATGTTGATAAAGAAAGAGACAGAGCACATTATGATATCTAGGTACATGCATGAGTAACACCAAAAGACAAGCCTGGCAACAGTGATGATGGAAAACAAGGAGGATATCAAGCTATTGCCGTGCACACCATAGACTGCTGAGCTTATTGGTGTTTCTTCTGCCACTGACAACCTAGTAGGGGGCCAAACAAATAATTCCATGTATTTGGGCTCTATTCCAAATATGAACAGCAAATGCAAATACAAGTGCAACAAAAACAAAGTAATCAGACTTCATATCTAAAATCAAATAAAAATATATAAAAAATCATTTTCCTAACACTAATCACTTTTGATATATGGATGTTCTCATTCACTGACATAAATGTATTCTTAATCTCCAATTCTACATGCTCCATCTTGAATAATATTATCAACTTCAATATCATAGATCCATACATAAAGACACATTCTTAATTCTAAAACTCAATGAAATGACTGTCATGTCCCATGATTTTTTACCTTTGAATGTTTATGTAAATTACTATTTTCCATCTTTGTGGGCAGGTCTGTTGTCGGAGGGACTGGCGCACCCGCATTGGAAGTGAACACTCCAGCAAGGTGTCCTGTGGTAGTGAACTCTAAAAGAGCATCCAGCATCCAGAAGCAATCCTTCTGCATGTGGCTATTGTCTAAACAGTTGGAGTCTCCATATACTACTAGTCTCCCATTATGGGACTGACCACCATCTATCATGTTCTCTGCTGCCCCACTTCTTGTCTGTAGGAGTCCAAGTATTGGAATATCTGAAATGCAGACAGATAGGTATTGAGTTTCTCATAATTGTTGTGCAAACATAATTAAAATATTTTAAGAAACTACAAATTATATAGAATGGATTCTGTATATGCAATTTAACTTCATGCTGAAGAGAAAATTTAGTGTTCACTGCAGCATTGTTTTGTGAAATTTCTCAACACATAGATGGCTTCACAAAGGTTCAGCTACCACAGAGTCAATTAGTAGACCTTATGACCTTAGCTGATTTCACATTTCCTTGATTTTAGTAATGCTATCAATAATGATGCTATGATTAATCTCATGGACATTATAATAACCATAATGCTATTGACATTACTAACAGCATTATAAAATCAAAGAAAATATAAAAAGTCAATTAATAAACTAAACTCACCGTGGCATGGCATGTATGTACATGCCATCCACAGTGACATTGGGTTCAGATATAAAAAACAGCTAAAACTCACCTGGAACACTCTCAGTCTCTGCTTCCAACATTTCCTTTGCATAATCATTCAGGTTTTTACGAATAACTGTACCCTCCTGTGGGAACTGTGCCAGTGAGGTGCCAGTTGCATAATACATGTCGCGGTCACCTAAGGTGTAATCGCCTTCGAAAACTCCATCACTAAGAGATATGCCCCATGAAGCCAGTAAGTAATTAAGGGCAGGTATATTACTGCCACCAGTTACTGGCATCCAAAGCTGCCTGAAATTTTGTAAAAAATATATATCTATTATTTCATGTACTTCCCCATATATATAAACAACACAGCAGATTGGTGATCATGTTTTATACATGCTTTTCCCTGTGTCTTCTTTATATGAACCCCTCTATCAACAAATCATAACCCACAACATCTCATGCACTGAGGCATAAAGTAGTGCAGACTGAGTTCAGGCACAGTTAAATTTAAAAGGTGTCTGTCACTATAGCAAAGTTTGTCTTTATAATGAGGCTTAGACTCAGAAGCCCCTTCATTATGAAGACCTCTGGTAAACAAATTCATATTTAAAACAACTGTAGAAAGACTGGTAAGATGATCTGAAGATCACATGGCAACACTATAAAGGTATTAACAAAGTTTTCTTGCTTCCTTTATTTTGTTTAGATTGAAAGTATGCCAGTGTACCTACAAATGAAGTTTGACAAAGAGAAGGTTCATGATTTTAACTAAAATATATAATCCATTGCTACAACTTTGTCTAAGAGACTATGTGACCTCTACATTGATATGACATCACAAACTTTTTAAAGAATGCAAATTCCAGAGCACTTACTTAGTATTCTCATCATAAAACTTGACTTTCTTCATAACGCTGACATTATACCAATCTGCAAATACAATAACCGATAATCCATTCTCAACATCGCGTCTCAACTTTGTCACTTCTTCTGGGAAATACTCTTCTTCTGGATCCACAATCATCAAGGTTCCATACTTGCTGGCATCAAAGCAAGTGAAGGGAGACCCTAAAACCTCCACATAGTATCCACTATTCCTCAAATGCTGATACATGTCCTTGAAGTTGGTGTGGATGTGATCCGCATTCCAGTCCAGAGGATCATTGGTCATGCGCAAGTTGTCCCTTGGGAAGTAACCTGGTGGGTAGCGCAAGTTGTGGAACTGGTCCCAGAGTACTCGCTTATGACGGGGAGGAGTTGGAATCACCTTGGCCTTAACTGGAAGTTTTACATGCGATGTCCTGGGCTGCGTTTCACCTTCTTCAGGAGGTGATTCAACAGTCACAGATATATGCCCACGAGCAAACCCTTCCCAGTCTTTACCACTGTCTGCTACTGTGATCCACACAGCCAGGTGGCCTGACCATGGCCAAAGTACCTGGAAGGATATATTCAAATATGAAACTGTTAAAATCACTTTTAAGAAAAATTAATCATCTGCTAATCATACTTATTTGTTCAATAAATTTTGTGACAAAAGAAGAAAGTATCTATTGGAACAGATTGGAAGGAGAAGAATTAGGAAAAAAGATGAGAAAGAAAATGATAGGCTGCAGTAAGAGAAGAGAGAGAGAGGGGAAGGTGTGAAAAGGGGAGGAGGAGGGAAGGGGGGAAAGGGAAGGGGGGTAAGGGAAGGGGGGAAAGGGAAGGGGGGAAAAGGAAGAGGGGAAAGGGAAGGGGGAAAGGGAAGGGAAGGGGGAAAGGTAAGGTAAGGTAAGGTAAGGTAAGGTAAGGTAAGGTAAGGTAAGGTAAGGTAAGGTAAGGTAAGGTAAGGTAAGGTAAGGTAAGGGAAAGGGAAAGGGAAAGGGGAAGGGGAAGGGAAAAAAAGGAAGGAGAGGGAAAGAAAGGGAAGGGAAGGGAAAGGAAGGGAAGGGAAGGGAAGGGAAGGGAAGGGAAGGGAAGGGAAGGGAAGGGAAGGGAAGGGAAGGGAAGGGAAGGGAAGGGAAGGGAAGGGAGGGGAAGGGAAGGGAAGGGAAAGGGGAGGGGAAGGGAACGAAAGGGAAGGGAAGGGGAGGGAAGGGAAGGGAAGGGAAGGGAAGGGAAGGGAAGGGAAGGGAAGGTGGGGAGATGAGAAAAAGGGAATTGGCAGGGGGGAGCAGGAAGAAGGAGAAGGGGAGGGAGAGGGGGGGAAAGGTGAGGAACAGAGGGGGATGAGGTGACAAACAGAAGGGGAAAGGGGAGGGAGAAGAAAGAAGAGGAAAAGGAGGAGAGAAAGAAGGGGAGGGAAAGGGGGAGGTAGTGAGGAGAGAGGGAGAGTGGAGGGAGAGGAAAAGAGAAGAAAGAAGAGTAGGAGAATGCAGAAGAAGAGGGGGGAGAGAAGGAGGAGAAGAAAGAGATGAAAAAAATAAACTTGTTGATCTCAGGAATGTTTTCTATTTGCACTGTCCACTACTGGTGTTTTATTTTATCAATTTTGTTCACTGCACAGATGGCTCCACAAGTGCTTAGCTACAAAGGCATTGATAGCAAAGCAGAGCTGAACTGACCTCCTAAACTAAACACAAACCTTAAGCTTCTGGTAAGATGAATAATAATAATGATCATGATATGATGTGATGTGATGTGATGTGATGTGATGTGATGTGATGTGATGTGATGTGATGTGATGTGATGTGATGTGATGTGATGATGTGATATGATGTGATGTGATGTGATGTGATGTGATGTGATGTGATGTGATGTGATGTGATGATGATGATGATGATGATGATGATGATGATATGATGATGATATGATGATGATATGATGATATGATGATGATATGATGATATGATGATATGATGATGATGATGTGATATGACAATGATGATGATGATGATGACATGATGTGATGTGATGTGATGTGATGATATGATGATTATGATGATGTGATGATATGATGATGATGTGATGATATGATGATGATGTAATATGATGATGATTATTATTATTATTATGATGATGATGATGATATGATATGATATGTGATGTGATGTGATGATGATGATGATGATGATATGATGTGATGTGATGTGATGATGATATGATGATGATGATATGATGATGATGACTGATGATGATTGATGATGATAATATCAATTACATATATAAATATTAATGATACTAATAATATTAATAATATCAATAATATTAATAATATTAATAATATTAATAATATCATTAATACTAATATTCATATTGATAATATCAATTATAACAATATCATCAATAATAATATCAATAATAATAATAATAATAATAATAATAATAATAATAATAATAATAATATCAATGATAATATCAATAATAATATTATTAATAATAATGTTCACAACAATAATAGTAGCTGATTTTCAAATCCTACTTCACAAAAATTCAAGAAAGGAGGTTGAGATGTGATTAGGTAGTCCCAGTAACTAACTCCTTAGTGCAGAGCCATCCATGTGTAAGCAAAGGTTACAAAACAAAACTACTTTAGACAGTGCATGTACCCAGTGCCAATGGTTTACCAATATTGATACTAGTGTCAATCTAAAACACAAAACAAAATTACCTCCGAGTATGTGAAAGCAATGTTCAGATGCTGCCCAAACTGTGGGGTGTACGGATGCCAAATGGGTTTTTCAATGATGCGGCCAGAAACTCCCATCCCATTCAGTATGGTGACATTCACAATAGTTGGCATGGCGCCATGGTAGAGGGGCTGAGTGCAGTATGGCCACATATACTGGCATTCTGTGAGGTCGATATAGCTAGGGCTAAGAGATGCCTGGGGTTTATACTTCGATAAAACCTGGTAAGCTTTAACCAGGTCAAGTTTCCCATGTCCCTGTTCGAACATGTTGACCCCAGGGAGCCTGCGCGCTGAAGCCATAAGTGCTTGCTTCATGCTAGCTGGGTTGATGATTCCACCTCGGTGCAGGACACCACTATAAATACGGAGAATTGCCAACAATAATATTATAAGAATCTGACTCTGAGCATTTAAGCATTCAATCACTCACCTCTGATATATCATCTACTTCCTCTGTCATTTTTTATTTGTACATTCACATATATAAGGATCACTGATTAAAAAAAAATAATAAATAAAAACTCACCTAGCCAAAAGAGTAACAGCTCCAGCAACAACAGGTGAGGCAACAGATGTACCAGACAACTGCCGACATTTCCCCTCCATACTTGAGCCCTGCACAAGTGACCCATAAGTCACAATGTCTGGCTTGACACGGCCATACCTGGATAGTGAGAAAATGTATAAAAATATACATATGCTTTTACATATATTAACATCTAGAAATAATAATCACATTAAAATTTTATACAGACACACACACATATACACATAAGCATGCACATAATCACATTTACACATGGCAGACATTAGAGAAAATTATTCCAAATACTATAAAAGGACTGTTTATAAGAAAAAAAAAAAAATCAAAGCCTTTCATACCCTTGTGGAAGTTCCCATGTAGTCATTCCACGTGATGAAAAACGAGCTATTTGGTCTTCAAAGTTGATGCCACCAACACCAATAACATCCATTTGATCAGCTGGATTATTTAGGGTTCTGTTGAAGAGATACAACAAATAAAAACTAGAAAGAGCTAAAGGGAACAAAATTCTATTACTTTTCTTTCTCCTCACTAAACGGTCTTTGAACTTAAATAAAATATATATATCATTACGGCATGCAATTATATATACAGTTATAAATAGTTGTCAAGCAATTTTACAGAATTATTTTTAAAAATCAAATTGATAATTTTCCAATAGTTCTCACTATACATGTTATTTTCTTCATGCTTATTAAATCATATAATAACCTTTTCATATAAGTTCATATATTACTACAAGAGCCAATATCAATATTTACGCCACACCCTTCTTAACTTCCCTTAGAAGAATTGCAATGTTTATATTGGCAATAACAATCAACAAAAAAGTTACACAACAAAATCAACCACGCAAAACCAGCAAACAACCTTTACTGCTTATCTACTTATACAGACTTTTAGCTGGCTTTCTTTATCTCCCTTTCATATCTCTCTAACTTTTATGTTTTGGCTTCTCAGCATAATGGCTACACATTAATCATAATGTTCGAGAACTCAGTATCCTTTTAAAAGGACTCTATTCACTATGAAGATGAAGTGACAACACCAATACAACCAAATCCCCCCTTATATGAAAATAATGTACTCTCTTACCCATAAAGAGGCCCATCATTTCCAATAGCAGAGACCATGATCACTCTGTTTGCTGTGAGCTCCCAGACTTTGTCCACAAATGGGTGATCCATGAAATCTGGGCCACCAATGCTGAGGTTCAGAACATCTACTTTCTTCAAGATGGCATAGTTGAAAGCATCGAGGAACCAGGACGTGTATGATACCTACAAATCAAATTGAGAGCATATGATCTTCATAACATATCTATTCATGTAGTATAACAATTGACCCAGAGTATAATATTTTATTAGAAAAACAATACCTTCTAGGTTACAATACCTGGTTGTTTGTAAAGACACGATATATATGAAGTTCTGCATCAGGGGCAAATCCAAGACAGGTCTTCCCACTTGATGCTATCACCCCAGCAACAAATGTGCCATGACCCAGGCCATCATCCAAAGTCTTTTCATTAGTCCAATTTGTGCGTTCTTTAATGCGCTTGAAGTGGGGGTGTGACTTTGAAAGACCCGTGTCAAATACAGCAACTTTAACTCCAGCACCTGTTATAAAATTAAAGCTTCATATGAAAATGTCCTCAAAAAGCAAAGTCATAAACTGATATGAAATAGCATCTGATATTATAGGCAAATCTGCTTATTACATATATTATAGCAAATATCATAGTTATCAATATTAGGCACATGTGCAACATAAAGATAATCACTGAATCATGGCAAACTACTTACCCGTAATTCCCATGCTCCACAGTACATCAGCTTGTAAGGTGGATGTGATCTGTCTAGGAATAGCTCTCAACAATCTTCGACTAGAGTGCCTGCCAGTCGTTTGCCAGAAGGCTGTTCCCTATTTAGAAATATCATTATATATGAGAATGTGTTTGGAATTCTATATCATAAATCAATAGCAAAATTAATAATACTTTCACAAACAGCTTTATATGTATTTCACCAGAGTTTTTCACTGTAAAAATATATACTTTAATTACACTGATCTATCAACTTTGAAATGGACTGATCTATTTACACTGATAGGTACCCACCAGAGTTAGTGAGGAGCGTCTGAATGGCCGAGAGGCTGGCCACACAGCCTCCCTCTCCGCATGAGGGGGACAATCCTTCCCTGAGCAAGGAGAGTCATCCTCGTCTTCTTTCTCCTCTTTCTTGTTGTATTCTTCCCCTAGAACCTCATATTCCACATCCAGCTCTGCCGTATCATCACCATCTATACCCTCCTCTTTGTGCAATCCATCCTCTTGCTGTGATTCACTTATATTGTACACCATGAATCCATCTGCAGTCTCTGATATGTTGGCAAAGAGAATTTCATCCCACAAGTCTGTACTGGTGTCTTCATCCGTGTCATTAACAAAGTGAAGGTGACGGATGACCATGCGTTGGGCTGTGACTCGCTTCACTGCTGGGTGGTCTTTGAGGGCATCCAAGCCATCATTTTTACGAAGTTCTTGGATCTGGAATATTACAAATGAATTTTCACTAGCAGTTTCTCAGCTTCATGTGCTAATATGTGATTTTCTCAATTAACATGAAAAAGAAAAAAAACTGCCATTTATCAAAATCAGTCTTATTCTTCTGTGGTTACTATTTTTCAAATCATTGGCACTGCATAAGATCACTGTAAACTGTAGTTTTGCTTTATCAATTTTGTTTACGCATAGATAGCTTCACTTTAATCACTGCGAATAATATCTAAAATTTAGTTTAATTCTATCTTTTACTATGGTTATTCTTGGTTTGAGATTGTGTGTTTACTCTTGCTTCTAAATTACCATATGTACAAGGAATGGCCACTGGCAGTGCAAACTTTGAACACAGGTCAGCAAAACAATGCTACCACTGCACCACACAGTACAGGCCTACACCATTCCTTGATTCTTAGTAAAAAAAAAATAATAATAATGTTTTTGTTACCAACATTTGCATCATCATTATTAAAATTATTATTATTATAATGGTATTAATAATACTAACATTAATTGAAAATTCAAGGAAGAAGGAAAACAAGCAAATTTAGGTAGGCCTAGTAACTGAAGCCTTGGTGACTCAGTAATTCTGGAGTCATTTATATGTAAGTAAGAAAAGTACACTAAAATCAATATGGACCAAGTATGTATACATGCTCTCCTAAAGTCAATAGGTTAATGCTGATATCAACATTATGCTTCAATAAAATCAAGTATAAATGTCAGACTGATAGAAGATAGCTGTTATGAAGTTAATGACAAAACAAAATAACAAGTACTTCCAAAATCCCCCAAATTATAGCTTTTTCAATATGAATCACACAATCAATTCTTAGAGCTTGGCAACTTACCTGCACAACATCAAAATCACTCGGGTAATCACTTGCTGGATTGTTACGAGGCATCACTTCCCACCGCACAACGTCCGAGTCATTCAGGGCTGCCTCAATAAACCGCTCCCTTGCTTCTTGTCTATAGTAACCCTTAAAAGCTACAATGTACTCTGCAGAGGAGGAACAATATTCTTTAACGTCATTGAAATCAAAACAAAATATACTTGATACTATTTTGAAATAAAAACATGAATGTATTTGTGCCATGGTGTCAAGGAAGTAAAAAAAAGATGTACATCACATTCACACTGTATTTCACAACTATTTTCATGAGCTAAATAATTCTATGACAGGAAGTAAGTCCATTTAAAATTGACAGAATTCATATTCCCTTTCCTTTATGATCCAAAACAAAAATAGACCTCTTCATTTAATTTTCAAGATATAAAGTAAATGTATAGTCTACTTTAAAGTGAAAATTAATATAAACTAGAATTGCATCAGCATTAAAATCCTATAGAACTAGAAACATATACAAAGAAAATATTACCATTTTCAACAATACTGGAGGAGTATTTTATCTTCACTTGATGGCCTCGCCCTCCTCCACATGGCGAACCTTCCGTGGTTCTTCCCGTGGTTTTGACCTGCTTTGTGCTAGGTTCAGATATAAATAGAGGACCATCATTGCTATCATTCACAATCAAATCTGGCTCTGTGACACCGCTAAGTCTTCTTGCCGCAAACAATGTGTCTTCCCCACTAAAACTCCCAACGTCACCTCTGGGACTAGCTTCTAGTGCTCCCATTGTCACTCTACTAAGAATACAAAGCATCAGCATGAACCCTAGGCTAATGCACCACTCTGGCCGCCAGCTCTCCCTCCATGTCCGAGACCGATTGCTCTTTCTAGTTCTCTGAATTTCAAACTTTGTATTATGTGAGCACATATGATCCTTGACCATTTCTTCTGAAAACTCTCTTAATGGACTTGGAGCAGAGAGTGATGATAATGAGCAGCTGGATGTTTCTTGGTCCTGGGTTGCTGAGGACCCCATTCTCCTCCTACTTTCGGGTCTAGCTTCCTCCTCCATGGTTTCTGGGCAGTCCATCTTCCAGCGAAAGTTTGGCTTCATGGCAGTGAAGAGGACATACTGCAACTAACCCAACCTATCTGGAGACAAAAAAATATTAAATATTTTAAATCAAGGCCTTTAGAGGAGTAAAGCTCATAAGTCGATTGAATACAAAATAACACAAATCAGCTATCTAGACTCTAATAAATATAAAAAGCAATGTATTTTCCTTTGTTTCCAGAAAAAAAGGAGGAAATTCAGTTACAGCCAACACAAGTACCTGATATATAAAACCACAAATGCATTTTATGGGCTACATTCAGTTACCAGATATTTCTGGGTTATATCCAGTTCAACTTTTACCCTGCAACTCATCTATATTCACCTTGTAT
>NC_091554.1:30568583-30576083 GCF_042767895.1 Penaeus vannamei
AACATTTAAAAAGGATATTATCATTAGTCCCTAGAATCCAAAAGTGACCATCACATCATGTAAAAATTGGCTTGAGGGACAGGTGATGGGAACATATTGTCACGGAAATATCTGGCTGAAGGCTGGGATGACAGGAATGTCTTGGCATGAGTGAACAATGTTCATAGAGGGTGAGTAGACTAAGAGGCAATTTCGAAGGGGTTTTTGTATTTACCCTCTCAGTGAACATGTTTGAAATGTACTATCTGTAAGCTATGACTGGAAGAATGCCAGCTCCAGGAAGAACACTATTCCCAATTCCTGCCCACCAGGCATTGATAATTATAAAATGAAAAATTTCATGGGCACAAAGTAATATGCAAAATAGTTCACTTGTTGCAGTAATGCTGTTAGTATAGTACTTTAGACCACAGAATCTTTAATAACTGACAAATTCAGTCATGGCAAGAAATTCAGTGCTTATCAAAAGTACAATGTATGAGTGCCCTCATTTTTTCTTTATTATAAGTCCCAAGATTGTTGGCTAGTACTTGCTTATGGGCCTTCCCCCTAAAAATTCCAATTCCCTGTTTACTTTCCCTAAAATTGTAGGGGATTGGAGAAAAAATATACAAATAAAAATCTACTTCCTCTGCAATTCCTGAACATACTTCTCCCAATCTTAATATCAATGCATAGGGTGCTGGGAAGCATATATCACCTAATCTGTACAATACTGACACTCTAGCAAGAGAGGAAGTCCCCAGCCTCACTTCACAAAAACTGTTCAAACAATACAAGATGCTGTGAATAAGTGTGCCACTGCCCATGGGGAGGGTTAATGGGGAACTCTTCACCCCCAACACCCCCCCAGGAAACATTGTCTTCACCTCGGTATGCATGGCAAGATAAAGCCGAAACTCAGGAGTACCAAGTGGATTTAGGCTGTGAGCAGTGCTTTTTGCATTTTTTTCCTATTTCTGCAGTATTGCTGTTTGTGTCTACAGTTTCCTTATTGTATAAACAATTGCAACTTTTTATCCTCTTCAAGAATATCATCTTCAATTTACCCTAGCTCAGCACGTCCATGCCATAAAGTTTAAACAGCCTACACATGAAAGATACTGAATGTGCAGTATCATTGACTAGCATGTCTGATTTATTGTGTTATTGATTCTGTAACATTATTACTTTGAATCATCATTATTGGGCAAATTACAATGTGTCTGTTCTAGTTAAAAGAACCAACTTAGTTATGTGGCAACAGCCCATGTCATTTAAAAAAAATTGCAGGGTAAATGTTAAGGATAGGACCGCAACCGTCAAAGATGAAGTCCCCGACTCCTGCCAACAATGTTTAGGGATCCTGTGGGAAATCGGGGGTTGGGCAGGGAGGATTTCATTCATACCATGCATTTTAAAAAGCAAAAGAATGAGGAAAATTGAAAATCAGAACCAAGAATAGTATTTCAAACGACAAAGAATGTGGAAAATGTAAAAACCCGAGACAAGATTCGGCCACGGATGATTCGACATGTGTTGAGCGAACGAATGAGCAAATGAACCACATCTTATAAGCACAAACTACCAGAAGGATCGCCAGATGAACCAAAAACCCTCCTAACCTAGGCGTAGGATTGTCTGATTTCCCTACTGGTGCCTCTAGATTGCCACTGTCTACATTTATAAATACAAAATGAGATTACCTTAAAGTTGAGGGACAGTGCTTAGGATGTGAGAAACCGCTGACAAAATTCTACAACTGGAACACGGTTATTGCATTTCACTGAGTTTAGTGTTATCTCCGATATTGTAACGATTTCAGTAATGATTTCAGTGAGAGATCAATTTCACTTCAAAGTTGGAAAAAAAATTGGAAACACGAGTAGTACTGTAAACAACCTTTGCCTTGGAACAAACAATGGGAACTATGACAACAGAACTGTCAAATTTGTTGGGAGAGGGCAGCGATATGCAAGTATGGCTGTACCATGTATTTCTAATGACACTATGGTACCTATATGGTAAAATCGATCACATCGTGCATTTAAGGAATGAACATTTTGTTAAAATTTCATATAAATTAGAATACAGAAATACATTTTACTACAGTCCACTTATAAGAAATTTGCCATGACATCACAAGCTACATGCGCCAAAATAGTTTATGTTAGGTTCCCACGCAACTAAGTTGTTCGCTGTGATGCGAAGAGGGCTGGTCTTCATCGCTGGAGGTGCATGGGGACTTAGACTCCACGCGGCAGTCTGCAAATCATTTTTGATAGCAATGAATGTAGTTTTTCATCTCATACAATGCTATGACCTTCAATTTTCTCCTAGTCGGTGCAGTCCTATTGTAAACCTAAACCTCTTGCAGTTGATCTTTATGTTACGACAGTAAGTTAGAGTAAATTAAGGATGATATTCTTGAAGAGGAAAAAAATTGGAGTCATCAGTACAGGAAATAATCTGCAGATATCAACAGTAATACCATAAATAATGGAAAAAAGTTTACAGAAAGCACTGTTCACAGCCCACGTCCACTCAGTGCACCCAAGTTTCAGCTTTATCTTGCCGTACATAATAAGGTGAAGACAATATATGTAAAAATTATGCTCAACCCCCCTAAACCCCTACATTCTTGGCCAAGACAGGAGGGGAGGACATGAACAGTACCAGAGAAATTGCATATGACCCCCTCATGAGGAACTGCTGCCCTTCAACCCCTGCCCAGTAAAACAAAGAATCCTTCATGTATATACAGCAAGATAGAGCATCAGACAGACTCAGCATCAGGCAGTCACACATCTGTCATATACTCTCCTGCAATGAATATGTGGAAGATTTTTTGTCTTCCACTAAGTCTGGTTTGGGGGCAGCAGACCCTCAGGAGGTTTGCCAATATAATAACTGATTCTGTATATACTATTTTATCCACCATCAAAATAGAGACATTCTGTGAATATCATGACCAAGATTTTCACTAATGGGGGGGGGGGGTTCCACAGAATAATTTTGATATATTTGGATAGTAGAAAGTGAAAGGAATCCCTTAATACCAAAATCTTTGTGATCAATTGTGCTATAGTATTCGGAAAGTAACCTTTGACATTTACCATATATCTGACAGAAAAGGGGGCCACTCACTTGGTGACTACCAGTATGTCTATCCCTTTCTTTGATCTCACTGTGCCTTTAGACATTATTTCTGCTGACCTTTACTCTGTAATGTATGCCATTGCAATCCAATAATGAACTAAATTCTTTTTTTTTCTTCAGGGGGAAGCATTCATACTGTTGCTAATAATCGTTTGTATCCTTGAATCCTTCTGGTTTGATATAAAAACGAAGGAATAACATTTCCATCGGTCGAGATTTGATAATCACTGCGCATGGTGCTTTTTCACAAATAACACAAAGCGTTCACAATTACCTAATATACGTCAGATAATCATAAACAGCGACATGGGAATAGCCAACACAAGATAAAAGATAATCTAACATATTCCTTCACAGTCGATGTTGAAGTGGCCAGTGGTCATCACTTCAGATCAGTCTCTTCCTCTTCAAAATCCTCCTTTATCCTAGCTATTTCTCATCTATTAACTACGAAAACTAGCACATACCATACACACTTACACGTGAAGACCGTTGCCAGCTTCTCAGCCATCCCAAGAGCCGTGAAATAGTAGTAATAGTGGAAATAGTCGTAGATGAGATGTTGCTTCATCCGCACAGATGTTTCATGTTTTGCATATAAACGTCGGAAACAATCTAAGTTATTCCTATTTGTGCATCAAAAATAAAAATAATACTATCGCTTTATACGATTCAAACCTTTATATTGTCCTCCCTTCTGATTCTTTCTTAAATATAAGAGATCTGAATTTATAGTTCGTCTTAGATTTCAACACCTTATACGTTGAGTGCATGAAAGAAAATGGAGATTTTGGTGTCAACAAACTCGGAATCATCAGGCGTGACTTTAAAAACTCTATTTTTGCCGTATTCACTGAGCGAATTAAGAATATAAAAATAGTTATTCCACTTTTCTCTTTCGTTTATTAGGATTCTAAAGAACGAGTTTACGGTTTCATAAACACTTAATACTTGTTGTGTAAAGGTGGAAAATAGGAATATATATTGATTGAATAATTAGTTTTTATTCCCATTTCTTGGCAATACTATAAGTTAAAAGCAGCTTATAAGACTATAATGTATATAAACAATATCCAGATATTAAAGAACAGTTTTCTTTTCGACGTAAAAAAAAAAATAACCACGAGTTTCTGCTTTCCTAAACGCAGATGCCTATAACAGAGGAGTCATTTTCGTAACGGGATCTTGTCACGGTGATGGCCGATAACCTGGCGCAGAAACCGTGTTCTCTCTGTGGAACTGAGTGGAAATTGCAATCATGCTCTTTTGCAACTGCTGCTACTCTCCACATGGTTTGGACGATGTTCTTTTTTATGGTATTTATGGAATTTATTCGTTTTAATGCGTTGTTCCTCCTTTTGAAATGTTAATTCTTATAAAGGGACTTTCCTAAAAGCATCTAAGTAATGGGGCGTGGGGCTTCTGCCACGAAATGATTATGAAATATTATAATAATTCAATAATATGTAAGTCATAAATGGATCTCGGAATGCACTTGTCTGTTGCTCTTCCGATGTTTGACTTATTCAACTTATTGTGTTTGAGGTGATAATCCATCTTGAAATGATAACTGAATTGAAACTGATATCCTTATCCTGTTTCTTAAAACATTTCCCATTAGATCACACAATAATATTCTATTTCATTTTTACGTGATTATTGTCATCGATTAACTGTTAATCCCTGCAGGTAATTTTGGGCAGACGTTAACAGTTACACAGATACATGCAAGGAGACCGTGATTTGGTGAGAATAGTGAACGTGCAATTGTGGGAAACGCTTGACATTCTCATTCTCTCTCTCTCTCTCTCTCTCTCTCTCTCTCTCTCTCTCTCTCTCTCTCTCTCTCTCTCTCTCTCTCTCTCTCTCTCTCTCCCTCTCCCTCTCCCTCTCCCTCTCCCTCTCCCTCCCTCTCTCTCTCTCTCTCTCTCTCTCTCTCTCTCTCTCTCTCTCTCTCTCTCTCTCTCTCTCTCTCTCTCTCTCTCTCTCTCTCTCTCTTTCTCACTCTCTCTCTCTCTCTCTCTCTCTCTCTCTCTCTCCTCTCCCTCTCCCTCTCCCTCTCCCTCTCCCTCCCCCTCCCCCCTCCCTCCCTCCCTCTCTCTCTCTCTCTCTCTCTCTCTCTCTCTCTCTCTCTCTCTCTCTCTCTCTCTCTCTCTCTCTCTCTCTCTCTCTCTCTCTCTCTCTCTCATTTACTCACTCACTTGTTCTCTATCTACCTATCTCTCATTTACTCACTCATCTCTCTCTCTCTCTCTCTCTCTCTCTCTCTCTCTCTCTCTCTCTCTCTCTCTCTCTCTCTCTCTCTCTCTCTCATTTTCTTAACCATAAATATCGTATTTGCAAGAATTCATCCGCCTATTGCAGCGCGTGACTTTTCTGGCGGCCGCGTGACATATTGCTCTTTTTTTCTCACAAATCTCATCGTGTTTACTCTATCGTCGTCACCATTAGCACCATTAGTCATAGGAGGCGTGGCGTGTACATAGTGTGACAGTGAAATAATTTACTGAATGTATATATTTTAAAACCTCTTGATTTGTATGTGTGATGAGACCATACGAAAATGAGCTATAAACAACACAGATTGAGTAGTAGTAATATATCAGACATTTTGTGTTTTAACTACTTATATACCCGGTAATGTCAGTTAGCCAATTAGGAAAAAGCTTTTTTTAATGTTCTGGTGCACCATATATGTTTGAAAGCTTATTTCCACATATAAAGGCTAGTAAAAAAGTGTATTCATACAGCAATATTCGGCTCTATTTTGTTCAGTTGCATTGCACAGTTTAAGCATGGGATTAATGAATTACCTACAGATGGCTTTTCAGAACTCTTTCTCCAAGCAACAGGGCGCTCGGGCCCGCTGAATCTGTATCTTTATATTGGTGAAACTAAATAATCTCTCACGGATGGAATTGGAGTAGTGGCATCGTTATCGAGTGGTCAAAAGGCGAATTAGGAAACTCCTGCATGACAACGCGAGATATTAACCTGAACGGCTCAGTGATAATCCAAGTCGAGAATGTCATCTGCGTGTCCGCTCCGGATTATGCCTCGCCTGAGCACCAAGAAAATAGCGTTACCTAACGCTGTCACGCCTGTCGACTGGGCTGTCGTTAGGATATCGGGGCTTGTGTGTACGCTGCTTATCAATTATCCAACCAGCAGTTAATAGCATTACGGTTGTGATGGAGCGTTTGCAAAATCATGACGTTAGAGGAAGGATGCGATGGAATTTCTAAATCTTATCATGTTCATTCCGCCTTCTCTTCCGTTTTCTGTGAGATTACTAAATGGAAGTAATGGTAATTCTTTGACGTGCAACCTTATTTGCTCATTTAGGAGGAATATGGATAGAGAACCTCTGAATGAAGCAGTATAAGATATAGCGAAGTTCGGAAGGCGGAGATCAAGCAAAGGTTATTGTAGAGCTCGAGGCATCGTGGCGCCAGGTGGGTCGAAAGCACGAAGCTCGGCATTCTAGTTCCGTGTCACTGCACAACACATGTGCTTGTATCAGTGCAGTTGGTGACGAGGAAGCAATCAAGCAATAATGGCAACGAAAGCATCTGTAACCAAGCGGCAACCGAAGACTCAGCAGTCGTGAAGGTCAGTTCGCGATGGTCGCCGCCTCGCCGCCTCAGCAGAGCGCAGCACCTGATTGGTTACGGCTGCAGTCCAAACCCATTGCAGATTGCTCAGCTTTTTTTCCTGGTGGTTACCACGCTCTGCGCCAGTCATGATCTGTAGCAGCCAGATGGTGCGCAGAAGTTTGTGTTTATTTGTTTGTTGGTGCGTTTGTTTATTATGCTGCGTTTGTGTCCTGATGAGAGTCTACTGATGAACATACTTGAATATATAAATACGATGGCGTATCGAAATCCTTGTAGGCCAATGGTTATACGTACACTCATTATACTTCATGTATGCATGATGTGCAAAAGCTTCTGTGTGAGGATTATCCTTATATTTAGAAGATATCTTTCTTTGCGTATGTCTTTCTGTATACATATGAATCAGATTTCTTAGCCTTCAAATTCACAAATTTACAGTTAGATGCATATGTCTCAACAAGTTAGCTCCAAGTTTGTTTTCTTTTAAATAAATAACTGTACTGAAACTGGTATTATGTCATTATTTCGAGAAAAAGGTAATATAAGCATGGAATATCCATTTGAAATCTTTTAGTACTTACAAAAAAAAATAATAATAATTCTACGAAATCGGACTAAAGAAGATATTCCAATTAATTTCCTAAGTATCCGTATTTAGGAATTTTAATTTATTGTCAGTTGTAACAATATTAATAATCCCCAGACAATTTGGCGATAGTAACGATACTACTGGCATGATGATTAT
>NC_091554.1:30593583-30596083 GCF_042767895.1 Penaeus vannamei
AAATTCTAAGAGAAGAAATAATGATCTGCTAAATATTATACAACATAGAGAGTAAACAATGTATCGGGGCACTGATTGAGGACCATTGCTCTAGAGTTCTAATCATAATTTAGATGTCAATATAGTCCTACCGGTTCTTTGTTAAACACCCACCATGCGGGATACATGAAATCTTTGGCACAGGTCACTTCTGGGTTTTTGCTCCCCCTGCTCGAATTTACCAGAAAGATGGGGCCTAGACCAATTTTCCTTGGCACTTACTCTGGGCTTTCGTATCTGCAGAATTATAAATTAGTGTGAAATATCGGAAGTGAATTGCTTCTTTGCTAAACATTTGTTACCAAGGTTCCCTTCATTTTTCCGCTTTCAAGACATAGTCTTCAATTACTGACACACAGCATGCCAGCTTCCACATTTGTTATGCACAGCTGCCCCAGAAGATGTGGTCTGACGCCACAAGACACGTTCCCGAGAAATAGATATCGGATGACGAATGACATTTCTCTGACTGGGAGACGGATTTGCTGGTCGTTATTTAATAGGGAAACGGAAGATTAAAGGAATTAGGCAATTACTTGGGGATTAGGCTGTTTCGTATATTACTAATCATGCAAATCCAGAATTGCTTGATACCGTTTTTATTTTATTTCTCTGGTGAATGAGTTTCCGCTTATATTCCGGATGCAGCCTTGGTCTTGTTTGTCGGTTTTTATCTGGCATCTAAATAGGGAATTCCGTTGATCTAAAGCCGGTTACATGCTATGTTCTTTCGCCAAAGGAGTTTGACACAAGTTCGTCTGTACTTCAGAATGAAAACCGGGCGTAGGAGGGCATGTTCAAACATCTACTCAAAATATCCCAGCCAGATTTTCTTGAGGAAAATCAGTCTCGTTTTAATTGTACTTTGATATTACATGCTGTTCATGAAACTGTTCACTTCTCCGACACTCAGGTGTTTGCTGCCATCTTGCAACGGTTGCAACTTGTGTACAGTTTACATACTCGAAGCATGGTAGAGATTAAATATTTGTATTTCGTAAAACTGGGTAGGATACTTATGTAATCCTTTGTATCCTAGTATGAAGAAAAGGAGTTTTAAGTAGATACTACGTTTCGTCATTCTACGTTCATTAGATATTGGATGAAGTACCTGTCACCTCTTAGATTTTCCTTATCTGTTTGGTGACGAATCTGCAAATCTATTTTTTGACTTTGTACCATTAATATGTGTATTTTGGCCTCAAGAATGCAATCTGTTCACGTTCATTGCTCGATACTGTTTGTAACATTGGGGACATTCGAACTGGGCACAAACCGCAGTAGGCCAACGGACACTACTTACCGAGAATACAGGATATGGGTAAGGCTAGATCGGTAGCAACTCGAGGAGGTGTCATGGCGTGTATTTTGATAACGTCACAAAAGTTCCGGATGCTTTGTGAATATGGTCGATCATTTTGGTCTTCAGTTTCCAAAAAGGATGGAAAGTAATGAACATAATGGTTACATTTTCGCTGAACAATCGTCAAAATATCGCTGTGGATGAGAAGAATGGCCGATTATGTTTATGCATGAATGATTCTCTAGTGGAATTGCTCGCAGTGGGAGTCAAGCCAAAGGCCTGTATTTTTACCCACCTACTCATTAATACCTCCATGTACTCAGTGAGTGAATGAAAGGTATTTTCTTCAAAATGTAAGATACCAGGCCGGGCTATTTTTAGAATAGCACATGGCCATGTTTGGCTTTTCAGGCGTTTTCAACTTCATAAAGTCTTGTTGGCCTGGCATTCTACACACTAAATAAAATACCTTTCATTCATTCATTGAGTGCATAGAGGTATTAATAAAAGTAGGTAAACTTAATTCTCTCAAGTTGAGTAAAAAATACAGGCCTGTGGCTTTACTCCCACCGATCAATTCTACTTGAGAATCATGCATAAACATAATCGCCCACTCTTCTCATCCATAGGCCTATTTTGATTGTTCAATGAAAATATGGCCGTTAAAATCATTATTTTACACTCTAAAAATTGAAGACCAAAATGATCGACCATATTCACAAAACATTAAAGTGACGTCATCAAAATATACAGACGCCATGACACCTGGAGTTGCTACTGATCTAGCCTTTCCCTACAGGATATAGGCTTTATCTTCATTTTCATTTTGTTTGCTTGCAAATTTTAGTAAATTTGTTTCATTGTCATTGATGAAGGAGTATAGTGCTGATGCGAATTTGACCCTGGGTGTAAATGTATTTGTACAAATACACACACACCTTTCCCTGTAGCTGGGTACAAAATTCAACTTGTTTTTCCGGCCAAGGCTGGAAAAAAAAAATCAATGGCGCATTCTAAACGAACTGTTGTGAATAGTGTTAATTAGCTTAGTTACTGTTTTTTCTATTTTTAAAGGAAAACTCCGTATTTATAGATGCTTAAACAATATGATTTACCATACAAAATCACAGGAGTCTGATCGCTCGACCTTTTTTATAG
>NC_091554.1:30606083-30608583 GCF_042767895.1 Penaeus vannamei
TGATGATGATAGTACTAATATCGATCATAATGGTAAGAATAATGATAATGATGATAGTATCAATATTGATTATAATGATAAGAATGATGATAATGATGATAATGATGATAGTATTATTATTGATTATAATGATAAGAATGATGATAATGATGATAATGATGATAGTATTATTATTGATTATAATGATAAGAATGATGATAATAATGACAGTATTTATATTGATCATAACGATCGATATTAATACTCATTGTATTTAATCTGCCCAATTTAACAATGATAATGATGATAGTATTAATATTGATCATAATGATAAGAATGATGATAATGATGGCAGTAGTCTTAGCAATGATGATGGTGATAATAATAAAAATGATGTGAATAATAATGGTAATAATGATAATGATGATAGTAATAGTGATGATGTTTATGATGATAATAATAACATTATTAATGGTGATAATAATGAAAACTAGAACCACTCAAAGAGCGCATACCTCCGCAAGGCAACAGGGTCACTGATGCAATAAAATATTCACACTTGAAGAATTACATAAAAAAGGATAATAATTTAAGTGCCAAAAAAGTTTTAGTTGTCCCTATCTCGCGATGCTAATGATTCCTGTAAGAAAAATCGTGGATCACTACCAAAATTTAATGGCAACTTATTCATAAAAGTCTGTTCATAATTTTTTAAGTTATCCTGCTAACTAGCGAACAAACAACACTACTTGGGAGAAGTAACATTATCAATAATGATAACAATGATAATGATAATATCTATGATAACAATGATGGTAACTGGCAATAATGATAATGATAACAATGATAATGATAATATCTATGATAACAATGATGGTAACTGGCAATAATGATAATGATAACAATGATAATGATAATATCTATGATAACAATGATGGTAACTGGCAATAATGATAATGATAACAATGATAATGATAATATCTATGATTACAATGATGGTAACTGGCAATAATGATAATGATAATGGTAATGATAATAATAAAACTAACGATAGCGATTTTTCTTTTTTTCTCTCCCTTTTTAATCGTCCGCAGATTAAACGACAGAGAATTTAGATTTTCCTTTAGTATTTGACAAATCCGTTGCGAAAATATAATATTTTAACATTATCTTTTCTTTGTCCTTTGATTTGCTTATCGTGTTATCATTAACAATACAAATGTAACAGTCTGCAGCCGATATAAAAATCAGACGTATTTCCGTGATAGATTATTAAGTTCTACAAAAAAAAATGTTTAAAAAATATAGGATTTAAAACCACCTTTTTATCACAATATTTTTTGTTCCTTTTTCTAGAAATATCAAGCAGTAGATGAAAAAAATACATATAAGTTGTATTGTACGATCGTCATGATGAATAATGATGCCTTTCTCATTAATAAAAATCAAAGCGAAAATTACCAGTTTGGATAAATAAACCAATTAATCACAATAAAGACAAATTGATCAAACGATATCATACTGGGGATACAGAGCGTAAAAAAAATCCCGGCATTTTACAACCAATAATAATTGGCTATGATTTTTATCCATCGGAGAATTAACAGCATTGATAATATTGATGATTAACTGTTTCACATGTTATGTTATAAACTTCGTGAAACATATGAAAAAAAGCGATGAATATAAGTTATTGAAGGAGAATTGGGCAGATGAATCGCAGATATACATTTTAGCCAACGCGTGAATTAATCCTTCCACGCTCCCAATCAGCTGTTTCCCCGTATCCATTCCCGTAATTTAGCAACAAAACACCATCGAAGTTTCAGCTGTGATACATTTTCGGCCTGTGTGCTACGTGTCTGTCTGGTATTCGTCGGTGGAAACTTGAGCAACAGGGTGACAATCAGTTTCCCTACATGATGGGGCTGTCTCGGTGATGGCCAGTTTCGGAAGCCTTCAGCCTATATTTTGGTAAATATTTCTTGTTTTCAGATTCGAAGAGTGTTTTATCCCGTCTATTTATCTACTAATTTATTTACCAATGTATCTACTCATTCGATGCCTTATTCTTGGGCTTATCTATTTATCTATTGATTTATGAGAGTGTTTTGAACACATTCCTTATGACATTTGATATAATAATGATAATAGCAATAACAATAATAATTTTCTTTATTTAGATTTATAGTTTATTAATCGAGACTGAAACAGCAAAAGTCTGTATTCATCAAAGATCAAACATATCACATTCTGTAGATTATTTCTTGTAACTCCGTGATATATCTGCTTTGCAAACATTTCAGTAAAACATTTAGATAATATCATACTGTTTTGCTAATATATCACAATTTTCAAATGAGAGAAAGCGTATTTTATGAAAATCTAAAATGATTAATAGAGCGACCCGGACACTACGTCTGAAAATGATTATAATAATAATAATGATAACAGTCAACATGATAGTAATGATAAAGATAATAATAACAGTTATAATGATGATAATAATCATTAGTCTGAG
>NC_091554.1:30621083-30633583 GCF_042767895.1 Penaeus vannamei
ATGCTTTCCAAACAAGGGAAGGCAAAGAATCCTAAGTGGCAGAGCGATGTTTCCCAAACAAGGGTAGGCAATGAATCCTAAGTGGCAGAGCGATATTTCCCAAATAAGGGAAGGCAAAGAATCCTAAGTGGCAGAGCGATATTTCCCAAATAAGGGAAGGCAAAGAATCCTAAGTGGCAGAGCGATATTTCCCAAACAAGGGAAGGCAATGAATCCTAAGTGGCAGAGCGATGCTTCCCAAATAAGGGAAGGCAAAGAATCCTAAGTGGCAGAGCGATGCTTCCCAAATAAGGGAAGGCAAAGAATCCTAAGTGGCAGAGCGATGCTTTCCAAACAAGGGAAGGCAAAGAATCCTAAGTGGCAGAGCGATGTTTCCCAAACAAGGGTAGGCAATGAATCCTAAGTGGCAGAGCGATATTTCCCAAATAAGGGAAGGCAAAGAATCCTAAGTGGCAGAGCGATGCTTCCCAAACAAGGAAAGGCAAAGAATCCTAAGTGGCAGAGCGATGCTTCCCAAACAAGGGTAGGCAAAGAATCCTAAGTGGCAGAGCGATGCTTCCCAAACAAGGGAAGGCAAAGAATCCTAAGTGGCAGAGCGATGCTTCCCAAACAAGGGAAGGCACCCAATCCTAAGTGGCAGAGCGATGCTTCCCAAACAAGGGTAGGCAAAGAATCCTAAGTGGCAGAGCGATGCTTCCCAAACAAGGGTAGGCAAAGAATCCTAAGTGGCAGAGCGATGCTTCCCAAATAAGGGAAGGCAAAGAATCCTAAGTGGCAGAGCGATGCTTCCCAAACAAGGGTAGGCAATGAATCCTAAGTGGCAGAGCGATATTTCCCAAATAAGGGAAGGCAAAGAATCCTAAGTGGCAGAGCGATGCTTCCCAAACAAGGGTAGGCAAAGAATCCTAAGTGGCAGAGCGATGCTTCCCAAACAAGGGAAGGCAAAGAATCCTAAGTGGCAGAGCGATGCTTCCCAAATAAGGGAAGGCAAAGAATCCTAAGTGGCAGAGCGATGCTTCCCAAACAAGGGTAGGCAAAGAATCCTAAGTGGCAGAGCGATGCTTCCCAAACAAGGGAAGGCAATGAATCCTAAGTGGCAGAGCGATGCTTCCCAAACAAGGGAAGGCAAAGAATCCTAAGTGGCAGAGCGATGCTTCCCAAATAAGGGAATGCAAAGAATCGTAAGTGGCAGAGCGATGCTTCCCAAACAAGGGAAGGCAAAGAATCCTAAGTGGCAGAGCGATACTTCCCAAATAAGGGAATGCAAAGAATCGTAAGTGGCAGAGCGATGCTTCAAAAACAAGGGAAGGCAATGAATCCTAAGTGGCAGAGCGATACTTCCAAAATAAGGGAATGCAAAGAATCGTAAGTGGCAGAGCGATGCTTCCCAAATAAGGGAAGGCAAAGAATCCTAAGTGGCAGAGCGATGCTTCCCAAACAAGGGAAGGCAAAGAATCCTAAGTGGCAGAGCGATGCTTCCCAAACAAGGGAAGGCAAAGAATCCTAAGTGGCAGAGCGATGCTTCCCAAACAAGGGTAGGCAAAGAATCCTAAGTGGCAGAGCGATGCTTCCCAAACAAGGGAAGGCAAAGAATCCTAAGTGGCAGAGCGATGCCTTCCAAAGAAGGGAAGGCAAAGAATCCTAAGTGGCAGAGCGATGCTTCCCAAACAAGGGTAGGCAAAGAATCCTAAGTGGCAGAGCGATGCTTCCCAAACAAGGGTAGGCAAAGAATCCTAAGTGGCAGAGCGATGCTTTCCAAAGAAGGGAAGGCAAAGAATCCTAAGTGGCAGAGCGATGCTTCCCAAACAAGGGTAGGCAAAGAATCCTAAGTGGCAGAGCGATGCTTCCCAAACAAGGGTAGGCAATGAATCCTAAGTGGCAGAGCGATGCTTCCCAAACAAGGGTAGGCAAAGAATCCTAAGTGGCAGAGCGATGCTTCCCAAACAAGGGAAGGCAAAGAATCCTAAGTGGCAGAGCGATGCTTCCCAAATAAGGGAAGGCAAAGAATCCTAAGTGGCAGAGCGATGCTTTCCAAACAAGGGAAGGCAAAGAATCCTAAGTGGCAGAGCGATGCTTCCCAAATAAGGGAAGGCAAAGAATCCTAAGTGGCAGAGCGATGCTTCCCAAACAAGGGTAGGCAAAGAATCCTAAGTGGCAGAGCGATGCTTTCCAAACAAGGGAAGGCAAAGAATCCTAAGTGGCAGAGCGATATTTCCCAAATAAGGGAAGGCACAGAATCCTAAGTGGCAGAGCGATGCTTTCCAAATAAGGGTAGGTAAAGAATCCTAAGTGGCAGAGCGATATTTCCCAAATAAGGGAAGGCAAAGAATCCTAATTGGCAGAGCGATGCTTCCCAAATAAGGGAAGGCAAAGAATCCTAAGTGGCAGAGCGATGCTTCTCAAACAAGGGAAGGCAAAGAATCCTAAGTGACAGAGCGATATTTCCCAAATAAGGGAAGGCAAAGAATCCTAAGTGGCAGAGCGATATTTCCCAAATAAGGGAAGGCAAAGAATCCTAATTGGCAGAGCGATGCTTCCCAAATAAGGGAAGGCAAAGAATCCTAAGTGGCAGAGCGATGCTTCCCAAACAAGGGAAGGCAAAGAATCCTAAGTGACAGAGCGATATTTCCCAAATAAGGGAAGGCAAAGAATCCTAAGTGGCAGAGCGATGCTTCCCAAATAAGGGAAGGCAAAGAATCCTAAGTGGCAGAGCGATGCTTCCCAAATAAGGGAAGGCAATGAATCCTAAGTGGCAGAGCGATATTTCCCAAATAAGGGAAGGCAAAGAATCCTAATTGGCAGAGCGATGCTTCCCAAATAAGGGAAGGCAAAGAATCCTAAGTGGCAGAGCGATGCTTCCTAAACAAGGGAAGGCAATGAATCCTAAGTGGCAGAGCGATATTTCCCAAATAAGGGAAGGCAAAGAATCCTAATTGGCAGAGCGATGCTTCCCAAATAAGGGAAGGCAAAGAATCCTAAGTGGCAGAGCGATGCTTCCCAAATAAGGGAAGGCAATGAATCCTAAGTGGCAGAGCGATATTTCCCAAATAAGGGAAGGCAAAGAATCCTAATTGGCAGAGCGATGCTTCCCAAATAAGGGAAGGCAAAGAATCCTAAGTGGCAGAGCGATGCTTCCCAAACAAGGGAAGGCAAAGAATCCTAAGTGACAGAGCGATATTTCCCAAATAAGGGAAGGCAAAGAATCCTAAGTGGCAGAGCGATGCTTCCCAAACAAGGGAAGGCAAAGAATCCTAAGTGGCAGAGCGATGCTTTCCAAACAAGGGAAGGCAAAGAATCCTAAGTGGCAGAGCGATATTTCCCAAATAAGGGAAGGCAAAGAATCCTAAGTGGCAGAGCGATGCTTCCCAAACAAGGGAAGGCAAAGAATCCTAAGTGACAGAGCGATATTTCCCAAATAAGGGAAGGCAAAGAATCCTAAGTGGCAGAGCGATATTTCCCAAATAAGGGAAGGCAAAGAATCCTAATTGGCAGAGCGATGCTTCCCAAATAAGGGAAGGCAAAGAATCCTAAGTGGCAGAGCGATGCTTCCCAAACAAGGGAAGGCAAAGAATCCTAAGTGACAGAGCGATATTTCCCAAATAAGGGAAGGCAAAGAATCCTAAGTGGCAGAGCGATGCTTCCCAAATAAGGGAAGGCAAAGAATCCTAAGTGGCAGAGCGATGCTTCCCAAATAAGGGAAGGCAATGAATCCTAAGTGGCAGAGCGATATTTCCCAAATAAGGGAAGGCAAAGAATCCTAATTGGCAGAGCGATGCTTCCCAAACAAGGGAAGGCAAAGAATCCTAAGTGACAGAGCGATATTTCCCAAATAAGGGAAGGCAAAGAATCCTAAGTGGCAGAGCAATGCTTCCCAAATAAGGGAAGGCAAAGAATCCTAAGTGGCAGAGCGATGCTTCCCAAATAAGGGAAGGCAATGAATCCTAAGTGGCAGAGCGATATTTCCCAAATAAGGGAAGGCAAAGAATCCTAATTGGCAGAGCGATGCTTCCCAAATAAGGGAAGGCAAAGAATCCTAAGTGGCAGAGCGATGCTTCCCAAATAAGGGAAGGCAATGAATCCTAAGTGGCAGAGCGATATTTCCCAAATAAGGGAAGGCAAAGAATCTTAATTGGCAGAGCGATGCTTCCCAAATAAGGGAAGGCAAAGAATCCTAAGTGGCAGAGCGATGCTTCCCAAACAAGGGAAGGCAAAGAATCCTAAGTGGCAGAGCGATATTTCCCAAATAAGGGAAGGCAAAGAATCCTAAGTGGCAGAGCGATGCTTCCCAAACAAGGGAAGGCAAAGAATCCTAAGTGACAGAGCGATATTTCCCAAATAAGGGAAGGCAAAGAATCCTAAGTGGCAGAGCGATGCTTCCCAAATAAGGGAAGGCAACGAATCCTAAGTGGCAGAGCGATGCTTCCCAAATAAGGGAAGGCAATGAATCCTAAGTGGCAGAGCGATATTTCCCAAATAAGGGAAGGCAAAGAATCCTAATTGGCAGAGCGATGCTTCCCAAATAAGGGAAGGCAAAGAATCCTAAGTGGCAGAGCGATGCTTCCCAAATAAGGGAAGGCAATGAATCCTAAGTGGCAGAGCGATATTTCCCAAATAAGGGAAGGCAAAGAATCCTAATTGGCAGAGCGATGCTTCCCAAATAAGGGAAGGCAAAGAATCCTAAGTGGCAGAGCGATGCTTCCCAAACAAGGGAAGGCAAAGAATCCTAAGTGGCAGAGCGATATTTCCCAAATAAGGGAAGGCAAAGAATCCTAATTGGCAGAGCGATGCTTCCCAAATAAGGGAAGGCAAAGAATCCTAAGTGGCAGAGCGATGCTTCCCAAATAAGGGAAGGCACAGAATCCTAAGTGGCAGAGCGATGCTTCCCAAATAAGGGAAGGCAATGAATCCTAAGTGGCAGAGCGATATTTCCCAAATAAGGGAAGGCAAAGAATCCTAATTGGCAGAGCGATGCTTCCCAAATAAGGGAAGGCAAAGAATCCTAAGTGGCAGAGCGATGCTTCCCAAATAAGGGAAGGCAATGAATCCTAAGTGGCAGAGCGATGCTTCCCAAATAAGGGAAGGCAAAGAATCCTAAGTGGCAGAGCGATGCTTCCCAAATAAGGGAAGGCAAAGAATCCTAAGTGGCAGAGCGATGCTTCCCAAATAAGGGAAGGCAAAGAATCCTAAGTGGCAGAGTGATGCTTCCCAAACAAGGGAAGGCAAAGAATCCTAAGTGGCAGAGCGATGCTTCCCAAATAAGGGAAGGCAATGAATCCTAAGTGGCAGAGCGATATTTCCCAAATAAGGGAAGGCACAGAATCCTAAGTGGCAGAGCGATGCTTCCCAAATAAGGGAAGGCAAAGAATCCTAAGTGGCAGAGCGATGCTTCCCAAACAAGGGAAGGCAAAGAATCCTAAGTGGCAGAGCGATGCTTCCCAAATAAGGGAAGGCAAAGAATCCTAAGTGGCAGAGCGATGCTTCCCAAATAAGGGAAGGCAAAGAATCCTAAGTGGCAGAGCGATGCTTCCCAAATAAGGGAAGGCAAAGAATCCTAAGTGGCAGAGCGATGCTTCCCAAATAAGGGAAGGCAAAGAATCCTAAGTGGCAGAGCGATGCTTCCCAAACAAGGGAAGGCAATGAATCCTAAGTGGCAGAGCGATGCTTCCCAAACAAGGGAAGGCAAAGAATCCTAAGTGGCAGAGCGATGCTTCCCAAATAAGGGAAGGCAATGAATCCTAAGTGGCAGAGCGATGCTTCCCAAATAAGGGAAGGCAATGAATCCTAAGTGGCAGAGCGATGCTTCCCAAACAAGGGAAGGCAATGAATCCTAAGTGGCAGAGTGATGCTTCCCAAATAAGGGAAGGCAAAGAATCCTAAGTGGCAGAGCGATGCTTCCCAAACAAGGGAAGGCAATGAATCCTAAGTGGCAGAGCGATGCTTCCCAAACAAGGGAAGGCAAAGAATCCTAAGTGGCAGAGCGATGCTTCCCAAACAAGGGAAGGCAATGAATCCTAAGTGGCAGAGTGATGCTTCCCAAATAAGGGAAGGCAAAGAATCCTAAGTGGCAGAGCGATGCTTCCCAAACAAGGGAAGGCAATGAATCCTAAGTGGCAGAGTGATGCTTCCCAAATAAGGGAAGGCAATGAATCCTAAGTGGCAGAGCGATGTTTCCCAAATAAGGGAAGGCAATGAATCCTAAGTGGCAGAGCGATGTTTCCCAAATAAGGGAAGGCAATGAATCCTAAGTGGCAGAGCGATGCTTCCCAAATAAGGGAAGGCAATGAATCCTAAGTGGCAGAGTGATGCTTCCCAAATAAGGGAAGGCAAAGAATCCTAAGTGGCAGAGCGATATTTCCCAAATAAGGGAAGGCAATGAATCCTAAGTGGCAGAGCGATGTTTCCCAAACAAGGGAAGGCAATGAATCCTAAGTGGCAGAGCGATGTTTCCCAAACAAGGGAAGGCAATGAATCCTAAGTGGCAGAGTGATGCTTCCCAAATAAGGGAAGGCAATGAATCCTAAGTGGCAGAGCGATGCTTCCCAAATAAGGGAAGGCAGAGAATCCTAAGTGGCAGAGCGATGCTTCCCAAACAAGGGAAGGCAAAGAATCCTAAGTGGCAGAGCGATGCTTCCCAAACAAGGGAAGGCAATGAATCCTAAGTGGCAGAGTGATGCTTCCCAAATAAGGGAAGGCAAAGAATCCTAAGTGGCAGAGCGATGCTTCCCAAATAAGGGAAGGCAAAGAATCTTAAGTGGCAGAGCGATGCTTCCCAAACAAGGGAAGGCAATGAATCCTAAGTGGCAGAGCGATGTTTCCCAAACAAGGGAAGGCAAAGAATCCTAAGTGCCATAGTGATGCTTCCCAAATAAGGGAAGGCAAAGAATCCTAAGTGGCAGAGTGATGCTTCCCAAACAAGGGAAGGCAAAGAATCCTAAGTGGCAGAGCGATGCTTCCCAAACAAGGGAAGGCAAAGAATCCTAAGTGGCAGAGCGATGCTTCCCAAACAAGGGAAGGCAAAGAATCCTAAGTGGCAGAGCGATGCTTCCCAAATAAGGGAAGGCAAAGAATCCTAAGTGGCAGAGCGATGCTTCCCAAATAAGGGAAGGCAATGAATCCTAAGTGGCAGAGCGATGCTTCCCAAATAAGGGAAGGCAAAGAATCCTAAGTGGCAGAGCGATGCTTCCCAAACAAGGGAAGGCAAAGAATCCTAAGTGGCAGAGCGATGCTTCCCAAACAAGGGAAGGCAAAGAATCCTAAGTGGCAGAGCGATGCTTCCCAAATAAGGGAAGGCAATGAATCCTAAGTGGCAGAGTGATGCTTCCCAAACAAGGGAAGGCAGAGAATCCTAAGTGGCAGAGTGATGCTTCCCAAACAAGGGAAGGCAAAGAATCCTAAGTGGCAGAGCGATGCTTCCCAAATAAGGGAAGGCACAGAATCCTAAGTGGCAGAGTGATGCTTCCCAAACAAGGGAAGGCAAAGAATCCTAAGTGGCAGAGCGATGCTTCCCAAATAAGGGAAGGCAAAGAATCCTAAGTGGCAGAGCGATGCTTCCCAAATAAGGGAAGGCAATGAATCCTAAGTGGCAGAGCGATGCTTCCCAAATAAGGGAAGGCAAAGAATCCTAAGTGGCAGAGCGATGCTTCCCAAACAAGGGAAGGCAAAGAATCCTAAGTGGCAGAGTGATGCTTCCCGAACAAGGGAAGGCAAAGAATCCTAAGTGGCAGAGCGATGCTTCCCAAATAAGGGAAGGCAATGAATCCTAAGTGGCAGAGCGATGCTTCCCAAACAAGGGAAGGCAAAGAATCCTAAGTGGCAGAGCGATGCTTCCCAAATAAGGGAAGGCAATGAATCCTAAGTGGCAGAGCGATGCTTCCCAAACAAGGGAAGGCAAAGAATCCTAAGTGGCAGAGCGATGCTTCCCAAATAAGGGAAGGCAAAGAATCCTAAGTGGCAGAGCGATGCTTCCCAAATAAGGGAAGGCAATGAATCCTAAGTGGCAGAGCGATGCTTCCCAAACAAGGGAAGGCAAAGAATCCTAAGTGGCAGAGCGATGCTTCCCAAACAAGGGAAGGCAAAGAATCCTAAGTGGCAGAGCGATGCTTCCCAAACAAGGGAAGGCAAAGAATCCTAAGTGGCAGAGCGATGCTTCCCAAACAAGGGAAGGCAAAGAATCCTAAGTGGCAGAGCGATGCTTCCCAAACAAGGGAAGGCAAAGAATCCTAAGTGGCAGAGCGATGCTTCCCAAACAAGGGAAGGCAAAGAATCCTAAGTGGCAGAGCGATGCTTCCCAAACAAGGGAAGGCAAAGAATCCTAAGTGGCAGAGCGATGCTTCCCAAACAAGGGAAGGCAAAGAATCCTAAGTGGCAGAGCGATGCTTCCCAAACAAGGGAAGGCAATGAATCCTAAGTGGCAGAGCGATGCTTCCCAAACAAGGGAAGGCAAAGAATCCTAAGTGGCAGAGCGATGCTTCCCAAATAAGGGAAGGCAAAGAATCCTAAGTGGCAGAGCGATGCTTCCCAAACAAGGGAAGGCAAAGAATCCTAAGTGGCAGAGCGATGCTTCCCAAACAAGGGAAGGCAAAGAATCCTAAGTGGCAGAGCGATGCTTCCCAAACAAGGGAAGGCAAAGAATCCTAAGTGGCAGAGCGATGCTTCCCAAACAAGGGAAGGCAAAGAATCCTAAGTGGCAGAGCGATGCTTCCCAAATAAGGGAAGGCAAAGAATCCTAAGTGGCAGAGCGATGCTTCCCAAACAAGGGAAGGCAAAGAATCCTAAGTGGCAGAGCGATGCTTCCCAAACAAGGGAAGGCAAAGAATCCTAAGTGGCAGAGCGATGCTTCCCAAATAAGGGAAGGCAAAGAATCCTAAGTGGCAGAGCGATGCTTCCCAAATAAGGGAAGGCAAAGAATCCTAAGTGGCAGAGCGATGCTTCCCAAACAAGGGAAGGCAAAGAATCCTAAGTGGCAGAGCGATGCTTCCCAAACAAGGGAAGGCAAAGAATCCTAAGTGGCAGAGCGATGCTTCCCAAATAAGGGAAGGCAAAGAATCCTAAGTGGCAGAGCGATGCTTCCCAAACAAGGGAAGGCAAAGAATCCTAAGTGGCAGAGCGATGCTTCCCAAATAAGGGAAGGCAATGAATCCTAAGTGGCAGAGCGATGCTTCCCAAACAAGGGAAGGCAAAGAATCCTAAGTGGCAGAGCGATGCTTCCCAAATAAGGGAAGGCAAAGAATCCTAAGTGGCAGAGCGATGCTTCCCAAACAAGGGAAGGCAAAGAATCCTAAGTGGCAGAGCGATGCTTCCCAAACAAGGGAAGGCAAAGAATCCTAAGTGGCAGAGCGATGCTTCCCAAACAAGGGAAGGCAAAGAATCCTAAGTGGCAGAGCGATGCTTCCCAAACAAGGGAAGGCAAAGAATCCTAAGTGGCAGAGCGATGCTTCCCAAACAAGGGAAGGCAAAGAATCCTAAGTGGCAGAGCGATGCTTCCCAAACAAGGGAAGGCAAAGAATCCTAAGTGGCAGAGCGATGCTTCCCAAACAAGGGAAGGCAAAGAATCCTAAGTGGCAGAGCGATGCTTCCCAAACAAGGGAAGGCAAAGAATCCTAAGTGGCAGAGCGATGCTTCCCAAACAAGGGAAGGCAAAGAATCCTAAGTGGCAGAGCGATGCTTCCCAAATAAGGGAAGGCAAAGAATCCTAAGTGGCAGAGCGATGCTTCCCAAACAAGGGAAGGCAAAGAATCCTAAGTGGCAGAGCGATGCTTCCCAAATAAGGGAAGGCAAAGAATCCTAAGTGGCAGAGCGATGCTTCCCAAACAAGGGAAGGCAAAGAATCCTAAGTGGCAGAGCGATGCTTCCCAAATAAGGGAAGGCAAAGAATCCTAAGTGGCAGAGCGATGCTTCCCAAACAAGGGAAGGCAAAGAATCCTAAGTGGCAGAGCGATGCTTCCCAAACAAGGGAAGGCAAAGAATCCTAAGTGGCAGAGCGATGCTTCCCAAATAAGGGAAGGCAAAGAATCCTAAGTGGCAGAGCGATGCTTCCCAAATAAGGGAAGGCAAAGAATCCTAAGTGGCAGAGCGATGCTTCCCAAACAAGGGAAGGCAAAGAATCCTAAGTGGCAGAGCGATGCTTCCCAAATAAGGGAAGGCAAAGAATCCTAAGTGGCAGAGCGATGCTTCCCAAACAAGGGAAGGCAAAGAATCCTAAGTGGCAGAGCGATACTTCCCAAATAAGGGAAGGCAAAGAATCCTAAGTGGCAGAGCGATGCTTCCCAAACAAGGGAAGGCAAAGAATCCTAAGTGGCAGAGCGATGCTTCCCAAATAAGGGAAGGCAAAGAATCCTAAGTGGCAGAGCGATGCTTCCCAAACAAGGGAAGGCAAAGAATCCTAAGTGGCAGAGCGATATTTCCTAAATAAGGGAAGGCAAAGAATCCTAAGTGGCAGAGCGATGCTTCCCAAATAAGGGAAGGCAAAGAATCCTAAGTGGCAGAGCGATGCTTCCCAAACAAGGGAAGGCAAAGAATCCTAAGTGGCAGAGCGATGCTTCCCAAATAAGGGAAGGCAAAGAATCCTAAGTGGCAGAGCGATATTTCCCAAATAAGGGAAGGCAAAGAATCCTAAGTGACAGAGCGATGCTTCCCAAATAAGGGAAGGCAAAGAATCCTAAGTGGCAGAGCGATGCTTCCCAAACAAGGGAAGGCAAAGAATCCTAAGTGGCAGAGCGATGCTTCCCAAACAAGGGAAGCCAAAGAATCCTAAGTGGCAGACCGATGCTTCCCAATCAAGGGAAGGCAAAGAATCCTAAGTGGCAGAGCGATGCTTCCCAAATAAGGGAAGGCAAAGAATCCTAAGTGGCAGAGCGATACTTCCCAAATAAGGGAAGGCAATGAATCCTAAGTGGCAGAGCGATGCTTCCCAAACAAGGGAAGGGAAAGAATCCTAAGTGGCAGAGTGATGCTTCCCAAATAAGGGTAGGCAAAGAGTCCTAAGTGGCAGAGCGATACTTCCCAAACAAGGGAAGGCAAAGAATCCTAAGTGGCAGAGCGATGCTTCCCAAACAAGGGAAGGGAAAGAATCCTAAGTGGCAGAGCGATGCTTCCCAAATAAGGAAAGGCAGAGAATCCTAAGTGGCAGAGTGATGCTTCCCAAACAAGGGAAGGCAAAGAATCCTAAGTGGCAGAGCGATGCTTCCCAAACAAGGGAAGGCAAAGAATCCTAAGTGGCAGAGCGATGCTTTCTAAACAAGGGTAGGCTATAGAATCCCAAGTGGGAAACTATTGCTGGCTATTTACGTGGGTGTTGGGGGATTATGGGTACTGGAAATGCGAATTCTGGGAATGCGCACTAGACATTTAGAACATGGACTGACGTAATTTAAAACAGATTTGTGTATCTTAATCGTGGACATTGCATTTGAAGTAGATGAATATATTACAAAATAACTCTTACTCTTCCTGATGTTTTCATAATGCTAATCATCTTATGCCTTTTTTATCTATGCACTGCTTTGCCTCCTAATTGTATAAAGTGTTCTGTAAATAATAATATAAACTTATCAGATGCTTCTGAAGACCACCTTTTCCTTCCCTTCATCCCAGACGTAACTACATGATTGAAGACGAGGCATTAAAAACTTATTCATATTATTAATCTATTTTCTATGCCTCCCAATGTTCCCAAAATTGAAAACTAAGACTAGCATCATATCAAAGTAAGAAAGTTCGTACCTCTATTTTCTGTACACATTTCCTCAAGATTATCTGTTTCAAATATGATTTGTTTGGAATCTTAAGTTAATGGACTGTCTCTTTAAATTTCTATCAATTTTTGTGATGTTACTGGTCTGTGATGTAGTGATGGTTCTGCCCTCTGCTGTTGATGTGAAGATCCTGATCTCGTATTCTTGGGCGTGAGGGAATAGGTTTTACAAATCTAAAGGGTGGGAGCTGAGGTATGTTGTCTTTTTATTGCTAAAAAATCTGTGGTATTTTGAAACGTTTCTGTGCAATGTTGCTCTTCACACATAACTGTTGCATGTCGTGTATGGTAGCGTTTAGAGCAAGCCATGCACTCATACCTGTAAATAAGCAACAAAATCATCCAAAAGATATCTATTCAACATTCACCCTTCATATCCGTACGCATATGATATAGAAGACAGTTTTAAAGATATTTGCAGTCCGATATAAAATTTACTTGGATAAATAAACCTTGCAATTTGCATTTAGACACTGCATTGTTAAAAGATTTTTCCGACAACTGATATTCATCTTTATAGATTGGAGAAAAGGTGATTGTTATAGAAAGTTGTAGTCAGTCACTCAAGATGCAGTTTCATCTTCATATGATAATAACGAGGCACAAGTAGGCTTACTTATAAGGGAAACATGATTATGAAATATTCTATTTTCTTTCATGATAACGATCTTATATTTATAGTAGTAAAATGGGTAACGAAACTGCTCTAACAACTATAAAACCAATCTTTATTTCAATGACACTCAAG
>NC_091554.1:30648583-30653583 GCF_042767895.1 Penaeus vannamei
TAACTACCAGCACCCAGAGAGCGCTTACCTCCGCCAAGGAAATAAGGTCACTGATGAAATAAGAATATTCACACTTTAAGAGATCACCTTTCTCAAGTACACAGGTGACGCCCGTAAGCATAACCTCCTCGGCGGAGACAAGGCAACAGGACTAATGAAATGTTATTATTATTATTATCATTCAAAAAAATTTTGGATCCGGATCACCACCAAAACATCTCTGGTAAATGTTCATAGAAAACCGTCGATAACTTTTAGAGTTATCTTGCTAACAAGCGAACAGATAACATCCGAATCGCCACCATAACGTTTTTGTGTTATTTTGCTAACCAACGAACAAACAACCTGACTAACCAACGCGACCAAAAACATAACCTCCTAATAATGATAATAGTAATTATGATAATGATAATGGTAATAATTATATTGATGATAATTATATTAATAATAATAATCCATCAATTCCAACCAATCCCATCATTCCCAATTACTCCCAATCAATCCTAATCAATCCCAACCAATCCTAATCACATACAATCAATCCCACCGATCCTAATCAATCCCAATCACTCCCAACCAATCCTAATCACATCCAATCAATCCCACCGATCCTAATCGATCCCAATCACTCCCAACCAATCCTAATCACATACAATCAATCCCACCGATCCTAATCAATCCCAATCACTCCCAACCAATCCTAATCACATCCAATCAATCCCACCGATCCTAATCGATCCCAATCACTCCCAACCAATCCTAATCACATCCAATCAATCCCACCGATCCTAATCGATCCCAATCACTCCCAACCAATCCTAATCACATCCAATCAATCCCACCGATCCTAATCGATCCCAATCACTCCCAACCAATCCTAATCACATACAATCAATCCCACCGATCCTAATCAATCCCAATCACTCCCAACCAATCCTAATCACATCCAATCAATCCCACCGATCCTAATCAATCCCAATCACTCCCAACCAATCCCAATCACATCCAATCAATCCCACCGATCCTAATCAATCCCAATCACTCCCAACCAATCCCAATCACATCCAATCAATCCCACCGATCCTAATCGATCCCAATCACTCCCAACCAATCCTAATCACATCCAATCAATCCCACCGATCCTAATCGATCCCAATCACTCCCAACCAATCCTAATCACATGCAATCAATCCCACCGATCCTAATCGATCCCAATCAATCCCAACCAATCCTAATCACATGCAATCAATCCCACCGATCCTAATCAATCCCAATCACTGCCAACCAATCCTAATCACATCCAATCAGTCCCACCGATCCTAATCAATCCCAATCACTCCCAACCAATCCTAATTACACCCAATCAGTCCCACCGATCCTAATCAATCCCAATCACTCCCAACCAATCCTAATCACACCCAATCAGTCCCACCGATCCTAATCAATCCCAATCAATCCCAACCAATCCCAACTAATCCCAGCCAGCCCCCCCCCCCCGAGGGGGGGGGCGAGGGACCCCGTCGAGCCACCGACCAGGAGACCCCCAAGTTCTCTCCCCTCGCGACTCTTCTTATTATTGTTATTCCTCCTCCTCTTCCTCTCCTGCTCCTCTTTCTCCTCCACTATCTCCTCCTCCTCCACCACCATCACCACCACCATCACCATCACCACCAACACCACCACCACCTCCCCTTCCACCTCCATCTCCACCTCCACCTCCCCCCCCACCTCCTCTTCCCTGCAATCCCTCCACCTCCATCTCCACCACCAGCACCTTCCTCCTCTTCCTCCTCCTCCACCTCCACCTCCACCTTCACCTCCACCCCCATCACCTCCCCATCCCCTCCACCTCCTCCTCCACCTCCCACTCCTCCACATCCTCCTCCTCCTCCATCTCCACCACCACCTCCACCTCCTCCACCCCCTCTACCTCCACCACCTCTTCCTCCTCCTCCACCTCCCACCTCCACCTCCACCACCCCCTCTACCCTCCACCACCTCTTCCTCCACCTCCATCTCCACCTCCACCTCCACCACCCCCTCTACCTCCACCACCTCTCACTCCTCCTCTTCCTCCTCCTCCTCCATCTCCACCACCACCTCCACCTCCACCACCCCCTCTACCTCCACCACCTCTTCCTCCTCCTCCACCTCCACCTCACACTCCACCTCCACCTCCACCTCCACCACCACCATCACCACCCACCTCCCCCTCCCTTCTCCTCCACCTCCTCCTCCTCCACCTCCACCACCACCACTCACCACCTCCACCTCCACCTCCACCTCCACCTCCACCTCCTCTGCCTACTCCACCTCCTCTTCCACCTACTTCTATTCCACCCCCTCCTCTGCCTACTCCACCTCCTCTTCCACCTACTCCTCCTCCTCCTCCTCCTCCTCCTCCTCCTCCTCCTCCTCCTCCTCCTCCTCCTCCTCCTCCTCCTCCTCCTCCGTCCTTGAATTCCTGCGGTTCGCGGACTCTCTTCCTCGTCTGCCGCTGTCCGTTATCTTCTGGTCTGGCGTCGCTTTTGGGAGTCTTTGGTTTTCCTTTTTTGGTTGTTGTTCATGCTCATTAATGTTGTTTTTTTATTATTGTTGTTGTTCTTGTTGTTTTGTTGTTGTTGTCAGCATTATCAATATCATTATTATTATTATTATTATTATTATTATTATTATTATTATTATTATTATTATTATTATTGTTGTTGTTGTTGTTGTTGTTGTTGTTGTTGTTGTTATTATTATTATTGTTGTTGTTGTTGTTGTTGTTGTTATTATTATCATTGTTATTATCATTATATGATATTAATATCATTATTATCATTATTATTGTTATTTATGTCATTACTGTTGTTATCATTATCATGATCTATTTTGTTATTACCATTATTATTGTTATTCATACTATCATTATAATTGTTATTGATGTTATCATTTACCATTGTTATTGATATCACCATTATTATTATCATCATTATCACTACTATTGTTATTGATATCATTATTATCATTATCATTATTTTTTTCAACATTATAATTATCCTTATCATTATCACTAGTATTATCATAATCATAATTATCATAATTGGTATTATCCTCCTCCTCCTTCTCCTCCTCCTCCTCCTCATCATCATCATCATCATCATCAACAACAACAGCAACAACAACAGCATTATTATGAATTATTGTCATCATCATTATCATCATCACCATCATCATCATTGTTATCATTTTTTATTAGTAGTATTGTCATTATTGTCATTACAGTTATTATCATTATTATCATTATTATCCTCATTATCATTATCATTAGTAGTAGTAATAACATTATTATTTTCTAGTAGTAGTAGTATCATTATATCATTATTGTCACTGGTATCATTATTATTATTAGTAGTAGTAGTAGTGGTAGTATTATCATCATTATTGATATCATCATCATCAGCAGCAGCATCATTTTTGTTACTATTATTGTTATATTATTATTATTATTATTATTATTATTATTATTATTATTATTATTATCATTATTACTATTATTATTATTACTATTATTATTACTATTATTATTATTATTGTTGTTGTTGTTGTTATTGTTACTATCATTGTTATCATCACTATTATTATTATTATTATTATTATTATTATTATTATTATCATTATTATTATCATCATCATCATAATCATCATCATCATTATTATAATTATTATTGTTACTGACATTATTTTATTATTACTGTTATTATTGTTATTACTGTCACTATTAGTATCATTGTTACTTTTATTTTAAACATCAGTACCATTATTAAGATTATTGTCATTATCCCTATAATTATTATTATCATTGTCGTTGTTGTTGATATCATTATTATCCTTACTATCATCATCAAAATTGTTATTATTATTATCATTATTATTGTTATTATTATTATTATCATTGTTATTGTTATTATCATTATTATCATTATAAACATTATTATTGTTATTATCATCATTATTATCATCATCTTTGTCATTATTGTAATAGTTATTTTCATTATTATTTCATTATAATCATTACTATTTTTAGTATCGTGTATTATCTTTATTGTTGTTGTGGTTATTTCTACTATCTTTAAAATTTCTCTTTGTTATTTTTGCTTTCTTGGTAAAGTGTGAAAGTTGTGATTTGTTTTATGTTTATTGTTGTTGCTATCATTTTCTTGTTTCTGTTTCTGTTAAGGTTGTTGCTTGGGTCTTGCTGCTTCATCTTTTGTTCTGTTTGTTGTTGATGTTTGTTATAATCACCATTATCATTATCTTTTTGAGCCTGACCTTTCTTGGGGCCCCTTGACCTGACCTCAGTGATTCAGCAATGGACGAATCCACGTAGGGTTACTCATTAATTTATGTGCATGAGGACTCGCTGTCATGTCTATTTGTAAGTGGAATGCGTGCAGGACACTTAACTAATCATTGTATGTATATATACCTTATTTTGGGAGAGTCAATTTGTCTGTTATCCTTTTTATGAACGATGTTTTCATTTTATTTTAGCATTTATCTAAAAGATTTTTAAAAAATGAGACCAGCATTCACTTTCTAAAAAATAATCCTCTCTCGTATACATTTTTCTGATTAGTGATGACTTACCTTCGTTTAGAGAGACAAATAAAAGTCACTTTCATCATCATTGTTATTATCAACCTCTCGCGCCATATTTTTCTCATGTTTTAAAGAAATCTCTCACACCATATTTTTTTCATGTTTTTAAAAGATCTCTCACACCATACACATGTGTAAACAGACAAATTCGAGTAACGAACCGAAGTCATACATACATACATACATTATGTATATTTGAAAGGATTCGAGAGTGTATAAGATATGAACCGCCACGCGCGTACACAATCTACCATTCATGAAAAGGAAATGAAAGTGGAGGAAATGCTCTGACAGGAAGGATGTTCATCGCCGTCCTGGTCCGCCGCTCATGGCAGTCGGTGATCAGATTTTTTTTT
>NC_091554.1:30668962-30673962 GCF_042767895.1 Penaeus vannamei
TTATTGGTAGACATATAGACAGACAAATAGCTTGATAAACGTAGACATATAGATAGACATGAAATGGATCGACAGGGAAATAGAAAAATAGTTAGATACGACCCATACCCCGGAGTCAACCCACCTTACCATGTCACCTTTTTCGATAAAATAACTTTAAAAAAATGAATAAAAACGACAAAATACCCACTGCCTAAACCATCCACGCAATCAATAACCTAAAACACGACATCACCTTCAATAACGCTTAAATGACGAGCAAACACCGTGACATCTATAATGAAATTCGCGGGTGTGAAGAGGGCCACCGCACGACCCTCCAGCCGCCATCTTGGATTCGCAGCCGAACGGGTGATCGGAGCGAATGACGAGGATGATAATAATTATGATAATGATGATAACGGCAATAAAAACAATGACAATGATGATAATAACAATATAATGACAATGATGGTAACGACAATAATTATGATGATGGTAGTGATAATGACGATTATAATGTTAATAGCAATGATGGTAATAATGGTATTAATAACAACAGTAACGTTTGACAAATAATGAATCTAAACAAAAACAAAAGAATACTCCCCCTCCCACCCGAAAAAATGAAAGGAGACAAAACCAAAGTACCGAATAACGAAACACGAAACACATAAGACACACACACACACACGCACACACACAAGCACACACACACACACACACACACACACACACAAAAAAAAAAACGACGCTCCGTGACATGGAGATTCGACCCCCCCCCCCATCCCCCACATTTTAAAAATACAACAACAACAAAAAGAGCATCGTCAACAAAACTCCAGCGCGGGGTTGCACTCCAAAAATGGCAGCACACATCTGTAACCAAACTGGAGGGGGGGGGGGGGGGAAATCAATAGTCTACCCCCCCCCCCCCCGCAGCCACAATCAGATCAACATCAGCTCCGTTTAATCGCAGGAGCATAACAACCCCACTTCCGCCCTCGGAGAGAGTCGGTGATAAGCCGTTTCCTAAGAAGCGGTGAAAAGAAAGAAAAAAAAATGTAATGTATCCCTCGGTGGGGTTTCCTCTCTCCTGTAGCACACTGTACAAGTTCAAGGGTGGGGGTGGGTGGGTGGGGGGGGGGACTGTAGGTGTCTCCTCTTCCCCTACCCTCCCCTATCCACTAGCCATACACGCTTCTACCACGTGTACATGTACGAAAGCACGGAATTTGCGTGACAACGTGGACATGCTAATATTCTAAAGTGAGTACACGTGTTCACAAAAATTCCATCATGTAAACACCAACCTTTACACTTACATTCACACTTACACACACACACACACACACACACACACACACACACACACACACACACACACACACACACACACATTATTAACCCTGACCTTCAACCTATGATGAGGACATACATACGTCCAGCACTATATACCCAGAACAAGCACACACACTGACACTATACACTCCTGAACCATTTATAACAAACGCGAGAACGTACGCACTCGCACCCCATTGAATGCAAACGACATAGCCTGAAAATGCACACAAAAAAACACTCTCTCACACGCACACACTCACACACAAACAGACACACACACACTCACACCTTCACCTACACACACACACACACACACACACACACACACACACACACACACACACACACACACACACACACACACACACACACACACACACACAAACGTCGAAACCCGAAGGTAAAGAACCTCACACTCCATTAATATCAAATAACAACCGACATACTTCTTGTAACTTCCTTTAGTCTATCATCCAAATGGACGTTATAATCCCAAAACAAAAACAAAGCCTCAAGGTAGTTTAATATTCACAAAAACACAAAATCAAAATAAGTTTATCCACCATCACACCTCACAGTTTATCCATTATTTCTCATAGTTTATCCACCATTACACCTCATAGTTTATCCACCATCACACCTCATAGTTTATCCACCATCATCTCATAGTTTACCCACCATTATAACTCATAGTTTATCCACCATTACACCTCATAGTTTATCCACCATCACTCCTCATAGTTTATCCACCATCACACTTCATAGTTTATCCACCATAACACCTCATAGTTTATCCACCATAACACCTCATATCCACTATTACACCTCATAGTTTATCCACCATAACACCTCATATCCACTATTACACCTCATAGTTTATCCACCATCACCTGATAATTTATCCACCATTAGACTCGAGAACAAATTGACTGACTTGACATAACACAGACACCCCTCATATAACACAGTCTAGCACAATCCTCGTAACACATGCAGAGAAACCGTGATCCATAAAATATACACAGAGAGACCTTTAAATATCAGAACATTAACCATTACAAAGGACGAACATGTGAAACACGAAATATTTATCCTCTTGAGATATCAGGCATGTCCAGTAAATAGTAGCTAATAGTCTTTATTATTACTATTACTATTACCATTATTATCATTAGTACTATCATTTTTGTTGTTGTTACCATTATTATTACAATTATTATCATTATCATTATAATCATTATTATCATTATTATCAATATTATTATTACTATCATCATTGTTATTATTATTATCCCTATCAATATTATTACCATTATCACCATTATTTTTATAATAATTACCATCGTTACTATTTTTTTCATCGTTATTACAATTATTGTTATCATTATCATTACTTTTAATAATACCATTATTATGATCATCATTACTATTATTATTCTTATCACATCACCATGAACATCATTATTATTATCATTTATATTTTCATCATTGTTAGTCATTTTTTCTATCATTTCCCATTACCATCATTTCTATTTTCACTATCATTATATATCATGACAATCATTTGTATCATTATCAGTCATTATTATCATTATAACTGTTATCCTTATTATTACAGGTCTTATTTTATTTATTATTATCAAACACAATTTATCATTATTTTTATAATAATAATATTAATGTTATCTTTATCACTGTTATCATCATTATCATTATTACATTACTATCATTATCCATAATTCTTCATCATCATTATTATCTTAATTATTGTTATAATTATTATTACTATTATCATTACTCCCATCATCTGCTTCACTGTACCTACATCATCCCGTTTTCTTTCGTTCACACCCCACCAACAATACAGCGCCAACCCCGCTTCCGCCAACACTACACCAGCACCCCCACCATCACTACAGCGCCACCCCCTCCATCACTACAGTGTCAACCCCGCCCCCCTCTCACCATCACCTTCACTACAGCGCCACCCCCTACACCACCACCCCCACCATCACTACAGCACCACCACCCTCCACCACCACCCCCACCATCACTCCAACGCCACATCAACCCCATCACCAGCCCCGCCAACACCACCCCCACCAACACCACAGTACCCACAGCATCCCAGCCGGGCCAGGTCGACAGCACCAGCATCCGCATCCCCACAGCACAGCATCATCGGCGTCGCCACACCAGCGGACATGAAGTACCCGTAATTCTGGTGGGTTCAAAGCCATTCCCGATGAACTCCCCGCCGTTAGGATCAAATTCCTTCGACCGACGTTGCATCGAACCCCTTCTTCTCTCGCTCCCCCCCCCCCAACTCATCCCCCCTCGCCCCCTTGGCTCGGTCTCGTTGTTTCGTTCGCTGTTTCGGATTCGGATTCGGTCGCTGTTTCGGTTTCGGATTTGGTCGCTGTTTCGGTTTCGGATTCGGTCGCTGTTTCGGGTTCGGATTCGGTCTCTGTTTGTTTGGGGTCTCTCGTCTCTCTGCATTTATCTTTTGTTGTCTGTCTTTGTCTAATTCACTCTACCCCTACCCTCTTTCTTTCTTTCTCTCTCTCTCTCTCTAATAAGACGAAGGAGGAGGAGCAGAAAAAAGAAAAATAAGAGGAAGGAGACAAAAGGAAGAAAAGAAAAGAAAAAAAAAGGAAGAGACAGAGGAGACGAAGACGAAGATGTAGAAGAAGAAGACGACGACAATCAAACAAGAAAGGCAAGACGAAAAAAACAAGAAGAAGCAGCAAGAGCAGGACGAGGAGACGGCGACGGAGGCAGCGGCGGCGGCGGCGGTCTAGCCAAGACGAAGCCGAAAGCCGAACGGGAAGCGTGATTATGCGCGTAGTTCGAGGCGGGATATTCGGTTCGGTGGAGAGGAGACGAGGAGGATACGTGGGGGGAGGGAGAGAGGGAGAGAGGGAGAGGGGAAGAGGAGAGGGAGAGGGAGAGGGAGGAGAGGGAGGGAGAGGAGAGGGAGAGGGAGAGGGAGAGAGAGAGAGAGAGAGAGAGAGAGAGAGGGGAGAGATTGAGGAGAGAGAGAGAGAGAGAGAGAGAGAGAGAGAGAGAGAGAGAGACGAGAGAGAGAGAGAGAGAGAGAGAGAGAGAGAGAATATATATATATATGTGTGTGTGTGTGTGTGTGTGTGTGTGTGTGTGTGTGTGGGTGTGTGTGTGTGTGTGTGTGATGAGAGAGAGAGAGAGAGAGAGAGAGAGAGAGAGAGAGAGAGAGAGAGAGAGAGAGAGAGAGAGAGAGAGAGAGAGAGAGAGAGAGAAATAGTGCAAGTCAAACGTGGGAGAAGGTGGAAAACGAGTAAAGGACGGGAGGGGGAGTGCAACGGCATAGGAAGGTTATCGAACATATCCACATAGAAAAGGGGGCTTAGGAAGAGACCTTGTAAGAGAAAAAAAAGAAAAATAATTAACATAAAGAGGCATGGAGGAAGGCGGCGAGAGACCCCCGAGAGGAAAGTCCAGGAGAGAATCCCACCGGGTTTTCAAGCGAGGGTTAAATTCGCGATCGCTCGACCCTCCTCCCCATCTACGACCCCAATACAGCCCAAAAAAATAAATAAAATAAAAATACTCGAAGCAAAAAGCCTTACAAAGACATCCTATTGTGCTTCAGGCGTAGTCCAGAACGTAAATACACCCTGTTTCCCTTCAGCCGAAAAGAG
>NC_091554.1:30678962-30686462 GCF_042767895.1 Penaeus vannamei
GGTAAACATGACAGTAAAAGCCTGTTTAACACGCCTTTTAAGAGTTGTCTGACATAATATCAAAACCTGTTTGACATGACATGCAAACTTGTATAACATGACACGGGATCCTGTTTGACATGACATCAAATCCTGTTGAATGTGATAACGAACAGCGTATTAACATGCGTTCAATCCAGCGTCAAAGCGCACACACACACACACATACACGGCACAAAACACACCAGCGGGCCGTTGAGACTGCAACCACAAACACACAACCCAGAATGAAGAACCAGGTGACTGCTCATGTCTTTAAGTTCCACCTGAAGATGCAGCTAATGACACGAGCAGGCAGGCTACGCATCTCCAAGTTATCCATAAGGTAATGTGTTGGGTTAATACTGTTGCACAATGGCCGAAGACAAAGAGGACTTTCTTCCCCTCCAGCGAAACTGCGAGCTTTTTCACTGCCAGCGCGTGTGCGTGTCTGTGTGTGTGTACTTGCGCGCTCCCGCTTTTGTGTGTGTTCATGTTTGTTTGAGTGTGTGTGTGTTTGTATGTATGTATGCAATGTGTGTGTGTGTGTGTGTGTGTGTGTGTGTGTGTGTGTGTGTGTGTGTGTGTGTGTGTGTGTGTGTGTGTGTGTGTGTGTGTGTGTGTGTGTGTGTGTGTTTGTATGCAATGTATGTATATGTGTGTGTGTGTGTGTGTGTGTGTGTGTGTGTGTGTGTGTGTGTGTGTGTGTGTGTGTGTGTGTGTGTGTGTGTGTGTGTGTGTGTGTGTGTGTGTGTGTTCATTACACTACGTGTAATTTACCTACATTTTAAATATCACTCTATAATTTAGGAATTCTTTTTACGAGGATGATCCCGTTACGGCGTGACACAGGATGCCCTCTTACTTTTTCCGATAATACAAAAACTGGGTTGCGCTTGCCTTTCCTTCTGGCCCTCTGCATATGCTGACACAGGAAGCGCACCTCCAAGCACACACGCGCGCGCGCGAACACTCGCACACACGCACACACACACACACACACACACACACACACACACACACACACACACACACACACACACACACACACACACACACACACACACACACGTTTACATGCATGTATGTATGTATGTGTATGTATATATATGTATTTATGTATGTATGTACATGTATATATATATATATATTTATATATATATATATATATATATATATATATATATGCAAATGAACCGTCTAAAATTAATGAAGCTTCAAAGTTTTGAAAATCCTCGCGTTTCCACCTCCAATGTCAAATAATGAAAAGCCATTTGCCTGGGAATCATTTTATGTTTAATGACAAAATTTTGATGACACGTCCATCATAATGTCGCAATTAAGTTCCAGCGTCGCCGCATGCGTGGAACACATGTCTGCCCACTCGGATGCAGGCCGGGCGATGAGGGGGGGAGGGGGGAGGGAAGGGAAAGGGAGATGGAGGGTGGTGAGGGGGGAAGAGGAGAAAGAGGGGGGGGGGGGGAGGAGGAAGAGGAGAAAGGGGAAGGAGGAGGAGGAGGAGGGGACGACAGGGGAGGGAGCTGGAAAGGAGAGACGAGGAGGAGGGAAGAAGAGTGAAGAGGACGAGGAGAAGAAATGAAAGAAGGAAATGAATCAAAAAGGAAGAATAGAAGGGAGTAAGAGAGCAGTACGAGACGAAAAAAGCGAGGGAATGGGAAACACGGAGAAGGAGGACGCCAATATCAACAAATAGTAGAACAGGAAGACACAGCGATAAACGAACGATAATTCCAGTCTCTGAAATCCTCCCCCCCCCCCTCTTCCTCTCCCTGACGAGGACGTATCAATGGCCGAACGAGGGCAGGTTGCAACAGCCATCTCCGGCTGTTTGGCCACCGAATTGCAAGAAGAAAACGGCTGCATTTCTCCTCCTCTCATTCCCCAAAAGCGCCGTTCCGCCTCGGTCTTTTCTGCGTTCCGATGGGTCAATAGCAACAATAACAGCAACAAGTGATAAGGGTAATTACAGTGATACGACAATACGAATCAGAATTAGAAAAGTAAAAGTTTAAAGGAAGGTATATAATCGTTAAAAAACGTCTTTGGTAGTTGATGGTCATGGCAACAATAGTAATCATATAATCAACAGTGACTGTTCACAAAAATGAAGTGAAATTCCCTCCATTGGTAATAATTACTTCCTTGCGAGCTAATAAAGATCTAAGAACACGACGCCATTTAAAAGCCGTTTCTCAAACAACCGTCACATTTGACAAGGCGCCGCAGCGTGTGTACAAATAACACAGAACGATCTATTTACGGTGGAGAACACGCCTCCGCCGAAGGTTATTAAAACCCCGCAGATCACCTTCTCCGGAACACGATTGTTTTGACCAGCAGCGCCATCGCCCCACTTCTCCTTGCTCTTCCCTGCCATCACGCCCTTCCCTTGCCCATTGCGCCCCCCGCCCGTCCTCTCTCCCTTGCCCATTGCGCCCCCGCCCGTCTTCTCTCCCTTTCCCACTACGCCCACGCCCGTCCTCTCTCCCTTGCCCATTGCGCCCCACGCCCGTCTTTCACTCCTGTGCCAACTGCACCTCACGCCCGGCCTTTTCTCTCCACCGTTCGTCTCGCGGTGGGCGGGACTACGAATGCTAGGGCATTGTGTCTTTTATCTCTTGCTTGCGTCTCTTTAAAAGATACCGAGTTATTTTACCCTGTTTCGACTGTTTGTTTACATTCGGAGGAATATTTGCAATAGGGTTCTGCTTTACAAACGCACGAATATTTACCTTGAAGACGCCCAGGCACTGCCAATTATAATAATGTATGCACCCGGTTTTTAAGATTGTTTTCTGGTCTCGCGTCATTTTCCCCGATTCGTTCTACCAGTCTGCTCGTCAGAATTATGTCTGACATGTATATTTTGGCAATTGGTATATCTGATTCTCAAGGAGCAGCCAAGCTAACGGGCTCACGAAGCTGAAGTATAAAATCCACACTTTGGCAATTTGCGACGGAGATTTATGCACGCATTCCCAGTCGCAAGGGCGGATTTTGCACAAGACATTTCGTCAACAAAACCCCGAGTAATAAATCTTCACGTCATACAATTTAATCAATAGAGTAACTCTCTCAGCCCGAAACCGAGGTGGAAGCAGGTGAGATGAGCCGCAGTCACGCCTGAAACGACACACGTAGGCAGAATCCCCCCCCTTTCCCCTCCCCCTCCCTTCCTCCTCCCTCGCACCCCAGAACCCAACACGTCAGCGTGGCGAGTCTTTAGGCCTAGTTGAGTGTCGGGGGAGTGGGGGAGGGGGGGGGGGAGTGAGTCTACGCAGTCGACTCCTTTCGGCCTCACCCCCCCCCCCCTTGAGGACGCACCGGCACTCGCGAAGGGCGCTGGCGGCGAGCTCGATCTAGAGGGAGTGACTCTCGCCGATGCTACTCCTACAGGTACTCCTACTACTGCTGCCACTGCTACTTTCAGCCACCGCCACTTAAAAAAAAAAAAAAAAAAAAAAAAAAAAAAATGTCCACGATTCGACTAGTCATGCCTCCATTTTTTTTTTTAATTTTTTCTTTTTTTTTTCTTGGATAACATTGAACCAATCTATTTATTTTGTAACAAATATTGGTGTAGGCTCTTGTAGAATGTGCAGTGAATGTTGTAAAATAAACTTTGCCATAGGAGTTGTAAAAATAAAAATCATAAAAAAATATCCATCTCTTTATGCAAGACACGTGTTTTACGAAAGATAAAGAGAGTTTTAGGGTCGATATCGCACGCGGGAACAACACATTATAAACCATGCTGTTCTCTCGCCGATGGAGAACGGGCGAGAACAAAAAACAATCATGACTGCCGAACGTTTTTTTTCTTTCTCTCTCTGTTCAATGACCCCGGTGTGATGGCAGCGAGATGAACGACGACCCCAGGGGAAAGGCGCGACAACCACGACTCGGGGGAACGTGGCGGACAGCAACCCCAGGGGAGACTGCACGGCGAACGGCTCACGGATGGACAACGACCCCGGGGGAACTCGCACTGAACAACGGCTCGAGGCTGAACAGTACGACGAACGGCCCCGCGGGAAACGGCGCGATGAACAACGACCCCGGGGGAATCGGCAGAGCCAGCGGGGCCGGCGGCGAATGGCGCGCCCGACGCCTCGGCGGCGCTGGCGTAATGAGCGAGAGATCACGGCGTTCGACGCGGCGGACGAGTCGAAGCAAGGCGAACAAATAACCAAGGGCGGGGTAACTCAGTGACCCCTGGTGGGTGGGCGGGCGTGGGAGACGGGGTGGGGCGAGGGCCGGGCGGACGGGCGGGCGGGTGGGTCGGGGATGTATTAATGCCTGGACATCAGGGCTTTTACGGATGTTCCTCTGTGGTGGGGAGGCGACGTCCCCCCCTCCTCCTGCCTTTCAGGTGAGGTGCGGTGGGTGGCGGGGGCGAATTGCTACTCTGCGCGCCAATTTATGGTGTTGGGGTTGAAGGTTAGGTTGTATGAACCGCGGCTCCGAGGTGGTCCCCTCCCCCGCCCTCCCCTCCCCTCCTCCCCTACCTGGGCCTCTACCGGTCGCGCCCCTCCTCCTCCTCCCTCCCTCCCCCTGCCCCCTCCCCTAACCTTCTGACTTCCAGCCTCCCGAGAGCCTGCCACTGACACCTCCGAGCGCCATTTAACACCCGTATGCTCATCTCTCCATCAAAATTTCCACAGGTAGGCCATATTAAGATATTCGCTTAATTAAGCCGCCACGAATGCGCGGCTGATCTACATCCAGGTGATCTGTATGCGAAGCGCGCACCGAGCAAGGCCAACAAGGTGCGCGCTGTTGCCACGCTCCCGCCATAGTCGCGCCATGTTGCCACGTCTCCACTCAATCACTTGTCAAACATCTCGGCGCTAAGTACAAGTACCTGTACAAAGCCCTTGCAAGCTGCTATATGTGCCCGCGCGCGCTATCTCGTGCCCACCCCCGTAGACTCCTCTCGCTCACGCCCATCCAATCCCGAATCACGGAGCGGTCGCGGGTGTGCGGGTCCATTATCGACGTGGATTTATCAAGCGGAGCCGCAGGAAATCATAAATACACGCATATACCTCCCTCTCCCCGAGTTACCTTGTAGGGGTCCGCAACGCCGCCGCTCGCCCGGACGCGGACGGCCGGCTGTTATGAGCGTCCTGACACACACACACACACACACACACACACACACACACACACACACACACACACACACACACACACACACACACACACACACACACACCGGTGTCATGCCGTCGCAGTCATCCCTTCGTCTTTATGTCCGCATCTCCTGCTTATACTTGCTTATCTCCGTCTTCGCTTATCTACTGATCTCCGTCTCCGTTTACCTGCTTATTTCCCTCTTCTTCTAACTCATTATCTCCGTTTTCGTCAAACTAATTATCTCCCTCTTTCTACCTGCTTATCTCCGTCTACATCGACCTACATATCTCCCTCTTCCTCTACCTACTTATCTCCCTCTTCTACCTCCTTATCTCCCTCTTCTACCTCCTTATCTCCCTCTTCTACCTCCTTATCTCCCGTCTCCGTCAACCTACACATCTCCCTCTACCTCTACCTACTTATCTCCCCTCTTTTACCTCCTCATCTCTCGTCTACGCCAACCTACTCATCTCCCTCTTCCTCTACCTACTTATCTCCCTCTTCTTCTACCTACTAATCTCCCTCTTCCTCTACCTCCTTATCTCCTTCTTCTTCTACCTCCTTATCTCCCTCTTCTACCTCCTTATCTCCCCCTTCTTCTACCTCCTTATCTCCCTCTTCCTCTACCTCCTTATCTCCCTCTTCTTCTACCTCCTTATCTCCCTCTTCCTCTACCTCCTTATCTCCCGTCTTCGTCAACCTACACATCTCCCTCTTCCTCTACCTACTTATCTCCCTCTTCCTCTACCTCCTTATCTCCCGTCTTCGTCAACCTACCTATCTCCATCGCCCTCTGCCTGCTTTGTCCTCTATCCTTTCGAACACTTTGGCCTACTTGTCCCGCCTATGTGTAATTGGCTCCTCCGACGCGTATAAATCTGCTACCTGCCTACTGTCGCCCTCCTGCTTAACCTTCTTAATAGGCTTCTACATCTGGTATCCTAATTATCTCTGTGTAATTGGTTACTTAATTGTTCTTTTGAAAGCGCCGACGATTCGCAAGGGGACTAAAAAATGCAAGAATAGTCACGCGATGAGACAGGAAGAGAAATAGAAAGGTGGGTGGGTGAGTGAGAGAAGTAGACGATTAGTGGGTGGGTGGGTGAGTAAGAGAGGTAGAAGGTGGGTGAGTGGGTGGGTGGGTGAATGAGTGAGTGGTAGAGGTAGAAGGTGAGGGAGGGAGGGAGTGTGAGTGACAGTGATTGAGAGAGAGAAAGGGAGAGGGAGAGGGATGGGATGGAGGAGAGGGGAAGGATGGAGAGGGAGAAAGATAGAGAAGAGAAGAGGAGGGAAGACAAGAAAAGTTAAGAAACAATGGGAGAGGAGAGAGAATAAACAGACAGACAGCCACGCGCAGAGTGCCAGACACGGGTGCCATGCGACTACCCCCCCCCCCCCCAACCCCCAGAAGGTAGAATAAGCTGCCTGGAAAAAGGCGACCCGACGAACCAAGAGAAGTGAGAGAAAGTCAAAGACAAAAGGGATTAAAAAGAGATGAATAAGGACGAACGGAGAGGCGGGGGCAGGGGGGAGGGGGGGAGTTGCAGTGGGTTGAGAAGGTGGGTCAGATCACGACAGGCGATACACGGTGGGCTAGGATGAGGTCACGGAGGTCGATGAGTGTGGGTTCACGTGCGGTGGGTCGAGATGCGGTCGCGTGAATGATCAGAGGAAGAGGGTTTCGGTGGGCGGCGAAGGGTGGGCGAGGATGAGGTTTTGGTGGGCGGGAGGGCGAGGGTGTGCTCTTGGTGGGCGGCGAAAGGTGGGCGAGGATGAGGTCTCGGTGGGCGGGAGGGCGAGGGTGTGCTCTTGGTGGACGGCGAAAGGTGGGTTAGGATGAGTTCTCGGTGGGCGGCAAACCCAAGGATAAGCTCTTGGTGGGCGGCGAGGGCGAGGATGGACTTTTGGTAGGCGGATGGACTTGGGTTCGGTGGGCGGCGAACCCAAGGATGAGCACTTGGTGGGCGGCGAATGATGGGTGAGGATGGGCTCTTGGTGGGTGCTGAAAGGTGGGTTAGGATATCTTGGTGGGTGGTGAGAGGCGGGCGAGGATGAGGTCTCGGTGGGCGGCGAGGGCGAGGGTGTGCTCCTGGTGGGCGGCGAAAGATGGGTGAGGATGAGAACTCGGTGGGTGCTGAAGGGTGGGTTCGGATGAGATCTCGGTGGGTGCTGAAGGGTGGGTGAGGATGAGATCTCGGTGGGCGGCGAACCCAAGGATAAGCCCTTGGTGGGCGGCGAACCCAAGGACTTGGTGGGCGGCGAATGATGAGTGGGGATGAGGCCTGGGTGGGCCACGATGGGTCCAGATAAAAAGGTAAAAGT
>NC_091554.1:30708962-30711462 GCF_042767895.1 Penaeus vannamei
AGACATACAATCGAATTTGCCATATGAACACCAAAGCCTCCTTCCTCCCTGCGACATTGTACCCAACTAAATCAGGCGCCTTTTCAGAAACGCGAGAGGCAGAGAGCGCGGGCACGCCTGCCCCATCCATCAGCCAGAACACCTACAACCCCAGAACAACAGTTTGCAGCGCCTGACAGCCTCGTTAACTCCCCGGGATCACCCACTTCCCAACAACCACGGCACGAGGGGTACCACACACACAAACCGCCCATAACCACAGCTACCGCAACATAACCACATGACACCACCATATAAACACCACCGGGGCAGTAAATAATAACTTAACTAGCGCACCTCCTATAATTGAGAGGCCCAGAGCGTACCCCGAGCAGCGACCCGCAGCGCCTCTAGTGGCCACAGGCGGAAACACGCGCCGAGGGAGCATATATTGCCTCTGTCAATGTCACGCCAGCACAGGGAGAGTAATGATACGCTTGTATGTGGCCAGGTTGTCGCTGGTGCCGCACGGGAATCGAGTTTCAAAGCTTTGTGCGGGAAAAGACGTTTCATGCGATCCATAGTTCACCACAAAAACACTTCTTTCATTCCTAACACATTTAAAAGAAAAGTGAACGCTATAATTCCATTAATCGTTCTTTTTTTTCTTCCCTCCCATCTCATCTTCGCATCTAAAACACGCGGAAGGCAAATAAGTACAAGAACGAATGAGATCTGTATCGCCACAGCTTGCACAACACAGGGCAAAGAGTCATCACTTTTTTAAGCGGGAATCAACTTCGCTAATCTCAGGGTCTTTTGCTGCAACGTTTGTCAACATCCCTGCGAAAATTAATACCAGGGTTTGCACTCGTTACCCCCGCCGTCGCGACCACTTCCTGAATATAAAAAAAAGATATCCAAATAAAAATAAATCGCATCCTCTTCCTCAATGTATAAAATTAAGCAAATCCAAATAAATCACAACCACTTCCTGAATGCATAAAAAGAGGAAAATATCGCGCGTTTGCCTCTTTGGTAAAAAAAAAAAGAGAGAAAAGACTCGTTAAGAAAAAAGAGAAAGAAAAGGAAGAAAAGAAAGGAAAACTCGCACTGGGGGAGAGGTAGGGGGAGATGAAAGGGTGTGAGGGTGAGGGAGAGGTGATGGAGAATGAGAAAGAGAAAGAGACAGACAAACAGACAGTAAATAAGAAAAGTAAAGTAAGAAAGTACAGAAAGTAAAGCAAGGGGGAGGTGGGAGGAGAAGATGGTGAGGATTGTGGTGGAGGGAGAAGGTAGGGGATGCGAGGAGGTGAATCGGAGAGGGGAGATATTTGCAAACTCTCCCAGCTGAGCGAGGGCTGTTGTCCCCCGAAGCCGCCGCCGCCGTCCCGAGGAGAGGCGTCGAGGCAGAGCTCCCGCGTCTGTCGGCGTGCACGCAACATCCATCAGGCGCTGTGCTTGGCTCCGACCGCAGGGAGACAGCCGAGCATGACAGGAGCGTGACTATGGTCCGCTGGCGAAGGTGACGGCGGCCTGCAACAGCCACACTCACTACGCCCTGTCATCCGCGACCAGATGTGACGCACCGAACCACGTGTGTGTGTGTGTGTGTGTGTGTGTGTGTGTGTGTGTGTGTGTGTGTGTGTGTGTGTGTGTGTGTGTGTGTGTGTGTGTGTGTGTGTGTGTTGTCTGTCTCTCATCCTGTTCCCTGTGTCTGTTTTGTTTCCTATTTATTTCTAATCTGCCTTTCTACTTCCGCCACCGTTGTGTTTACTCCCCTTCCTCGCCGCCTATTCTCTTCTCTCCTCTTCTCTTCTCCTTTCCCTCCCCTCCTCTCCACTCCTCTCATTTCTCTCTCTCCTCTCCTCCTACCCCCTCCGCTACCCCACCCCTTCCCCTCCCTTCCCCCTCCCCCGCTCAGTTCCAAACCGCGCCAAGGGAAGGGTTCCCTCCATCGCCGCACGCAACCCTTCGGCGCCATGTGCTCGGGTCAAATGCGGACTAAGCACGACCAAGTACAAACCACGACACAAACACGACCAAGTACAGACAAAGTATGACCAAGTAGACAACATACAACCAAGTTCAGACAAAGTACGACCAAGCACGGACCAAACACGACCAAGTACAAAGCACGACCAAGCACAAACCAAGCACGGACCAAACTCGACCAAAAACAAAGCACGACCAAGCACAAAGCACGGCCAGGCACGGACAAAGCCCCGACCAATCCGACCGAAGGCACGTGGGCGCCGACGTGGAAAGGCACGGCGACGAATCGCGGCACAAAAGGGCGGCGCGGCGTGCGGAAGCGTTTATCACTGCGTTGCATAATGGCCGTTGCAGCCGCGGCTTTGTGGCGTTGCACCTATGAGAGCGCTCGGACTTTTGAAAGGCAGGGACACGTGCGGCCTTGTGCAAAAACCTCCCCGGCCCTTCCTCTCCTGAAGCAGTAGCGAATCCGAGCACGGGGACTTTGACTTCTTTTCAGTTTTAGTGTGATAAATACATGGAACTT
>NC_091554.1:30721462-30723962 GCF_042767895.1 Penaeus vannamei
CAACCAACCAACCAACCAACCTACCTACCTACCTACCTACCTACCTACCTACCTACCAACCAACCAACCAACCAACCAACCAACCAACCAACCAACCAACCAACCAACCAACCAACCAACCAACCAACCAACCAACCAACCAACCAACCTACCTACCCACCCACCCATCCACCCACCCATCCACCCCACCAACAACCAACGTACTTACTCAACACCTGCTTGCGGTATAAGGACATTCCCTTGTTACCTAATTACGGCCCATCAGCTCGCCGTCACTAACGAGCTGGTTGGCTAATTAGCCCCTAGTAGCCGTCACATTATCACTAACATCGCCCTGCAACTCCTCAACCAACCTCAACCTTGGGACAAAAGCGCCCGCAGAGATCCTGAGACCCAGAGACATAGTTGTTCACAGTTCATACACTTTGTTTAGAGTTCAGGGTTCATTCACCTTTTTCACAGTTCATACACCTTGTTTACTGTTCATAGACATTTTTTAGTTCATACATTGTTCACAGTTCATACACCTTGTTTACTGTTCATACACCTTGTTTACTGTTCATACAAATTGTTCACAGTTTATACACCTTGTTTACTATTCATACACCCTGTTCACAGTTCATACACCTTGTTCACAGTTCATACACCCTGTTCATAGATCATACACCCTATTCATAATTCATACACCTTGTTCACAGTTCATACACATTGTCCATACTTTATACACTTTGTTCATTACTCAAACACCCTTTGTTACAGTGACTGCGGTGCAGCTATTAGCCCTCTATCTCGCGGTTACAGGTTTTGTGCAGGAGGAAGTTCACACGGAGGTTGCTTACAGGTGGCCATACAGCTGTCAATGTTATCTTTATCAGCTGGGTGCGAACAAGTGTAAGACTCACTATCAGCTTATCTGATACGGAGCAGCTTAGATCACGTGTCACTTTCACCGTGAATGTGAAGGCTACTTTGTTGGTGTCGCGAAAATGCGTCGGTCTTTTGAGAGCTATTTTTGGCAGGAGGTTCGCTTACATCCGTTATTGTTTCTTTCCCTTTCCTTTTCTTTTCGTATCTTTTCTTCTTCTTCTTTCCTATTTCTTCACCTTTCTATCCTGTCTTGCTTCCCTCTCTCATTCTGCGTCCTTTCTCCCTTTCCCTCATTTTTTATCTCGTCCTTCTGCCCGTCATTCCTTTCCATTCCTTTCTTTTTTTCCTTCCTTCTTTTCCTCCCTTCACCCCCTCTTCTCTTTCTATCTCTGTCCCTCTTTCTCACCTTCCACCTCGTCCTTAAATATCTTTCTTTATCCTATATTATCTACCCACTTCCCTTTCGTGCTGTTCACTTCTCTCTTTTAATCTTTGCTCTCATTCCTTCACTATATTTCCCTTTCTTCTTTCTCTCCTTCCCCATCACATTTCCCTTTATCAACTTTTTTCATTCATAAGTGCCCTCCCTCTTTTTTCACCCCTTTTCTCAGCTTTCTCTCTCCTCTTTCCTATCCTTTCTTCTCTCCGGTTTCTTTTACTTCTCCCATTCTTCTCTTCTCTTCTCTCTTGTCTCTCTCTCTCTCTTCCTCTCATTCTTTCTCTCTCTTCCTTTCATTCTCTCTCTCTCTCTCTCTCTCTCTCTCTCTCTCTCTCTCTCTCTCTCTCTCTCTCTCTCTCTCTCTCTCTCTCTCTCTCTCTCTCTCTCTCTCACCCTCTCATCCTCTCTTTCCCATTTTTCTCTCCCCTCTTTCTTCTTCCTCCCCCAAGCCTCTAACATCAAACACAAAAAATAGTATAAGAATTCATGACTCAGCATTATCCACAACGCAAAAACTTCAGAAAAGAAATTCTCTACATTTCCATTTGCTGAAGATATTTGTACTCCATGACCTCTGCTAATTACTTTGGCACCGCTGCAATTGAAGATCTCGACGTATCTAACACGCATCAACAACAATAATTTGTAACAGTCAATATAACATCAGTGACAACAAAGCAATTGTAATAATGACAATAGCAGTATTGGAAATAGTAGTAATGGCAGTAGCTGCTTCAGTAGCAGTAATAATAACAAAACAACAACAATAATAATAATAATAACAATAATAATCATAACAATAATAATCATAACAACAATAATAATAACAACAACAATAATTATAACAACAACAATAATAATAACAACAACAAGCGGCAATGAATAAGTCACGCGCCATACCCCCCTCCTCCATCTTCACCTTTGACTACATACGCCAAATCCACATGAATATACATGCCAGTCACCCATATCAATTACTTATAGATTTGAATCAATTTCTTATCGAAATATCTTATCTGCATACGGTTGGCGCCAATGATCTAACACTGACGTCATCCCAGAGTTAGTTTCTCTCTCCTTTATATTTCGCTTCTATAAAAAGATTAGGAAAATGAAAATGGAAAAAATATCTTTCATTCACTCACTCGTGCTGTGTGTATTTGTATCGAGAATCCATTCACACACAAAAAAATC
>NC_091554.1:30738962-30741462 GCF_042767895.1 Penaeus vannamei
TATAATCATTTTGATGATAATGATAACAACATTAGAAATCAGAATTACAAAATCAATTATACAAATAAAAGAAAAAAATCAATAAATATGGTGTCAATAATAATAACATAATTGGTTATCAAAATAATGATAACTACTATGATAATAAAAATGATAATAATAACAACAGTAATAATAATAGTAATGAAAACAATAGTAATAACAATATGTTATAATATCATAATATCTACACAAAATATGATAATAATGACAATAATAAACATAAATAATATCTATAACAATAATGATAATAACAATAATTCTAATGATGCCTTTAATGATGATTATAATAATAATAATAATAATAATAATAATAATAATAATAATAATAATAATAATAATAATAATAATAATGATGATGATGATGGTGATGACAAATATAAAGTGTCAATAATAAGTAGCTCAAAAACATATAAATGATTATAATAATAATGATAACAGTGATAATGATAATCACAAATAATAATAACAATAACAATAATAATATCAATAACAATAATAATATCAATAACAATAATAATATCAATAACAATAATAATAAACATGAATAATGATAAAACATATTATCAATAATAACAACAATAACAATAATGATGATAATAATAATCAGAATAATAATTATTATTATATAAAAACAATGATAATATTAACAATAATAATAATTATAAATAAAAAGATAAATAACATTTATAATAATAACAACAATAATCTTAATAGCAATAATAATAACAATAATGATATAATACTACTAAATAATAATATTAATTATAATGATAAAAAATATAAATAACAATTAAATTAAATCCAATTAAAGATATAAAAAATAATGATTATCAAAATAATAATGATAATAACTATGATAATAACAATAATACAATAACCAAAAAATAATAAACATAATAATAAGTATAGTAATAATAATAACAATAAAAATAACGACCACAATAATAAGAAAAATGACAAGTTATCAGAGTCAGAATAAGAGCAATAACAAGCGGAACAACAATAATAATACCAATACTGAAAATAATCATAACTATAAAATAACAGAACATAAAAACAATAACAACAGCACAACAATGAAAATGAAAGTAAAAATGATATATAAAATAATAATAGTTATTGTTATAATTCTCATTATTATAGTTATTATTATTGTTATTCTTATTATAATAATAATAATAATAATAATAATAATAATTATTATTATTATTATTATTATTATTATTATTATTATTATCATTATTATTATTATTATCATCATCATCATATCAAAACAAAAACAATAATATTAATAATAATAATAAAACTTTACACAATAACAATAGTAATAATGATAACTATAACAATCAAAATTAAAAAGTAATGATAAAAAACATTACTAATGGTAATAATAATAAACATCAAGATTATTATCCTCATTATTATCTTTATCATAATAATAATTATTATTATAAAAATAATAATAACCATATTAATAATAACATGAATAAGAATAAGAATAAAGAATATGAATAAATAATAATAATAACATCAATAATAATAACAAGAATGATAATGATGATGATAATGATGATGACGATGATGATGATAATGATGATAATTACTATCATTATAACAAAAATGATGATGATAATAATAATAATAATAATAATAATAATAATAATAATAATAATAATAATAATAATAATAATAATAATGATAATAACAATAATAATAATAACAACAACAGTAATAATAATAATAATGATTAAAAAAAATAGAAATATGTGATCATCTTTATAAAAGTTATCATTATCATTGTCATTACTACTACTGCTACTACTAATACTAATACTATTATAGTTATTAGCAATACTACCTATCATTATTACTACCATTACTATTTCTTTTGTCATAATCATTATTGTTATTAGGACTAGCATATTTGTTACTATTTATTTTATTATTGTTATTATTATCATCATCATGATTATAATCATTATCATAATCATCAAGAGTATTATTATGATGATGATTATCATCTTACTACTAATAACAATGATGATAATAATATTAATTAATCAATAATAATTTTAAAAATCATATTAATATTGACAATAATATTAATAACAATGGTAATGGTGATAGTAATAGTAACAATGATCTCATCAATAATAATAGTAATGACAATAACAATAATTCTAATATTGATAATGATGATGATAACAAAAAATGTATAATAATAGCTGTAATAACAATGGAAAATTATATTAATAATATATATAATAATAATAATAAGAAGAAGAACAAGAATGATATTACTAAGAGTAATCATTAACAATAATAAAAATTACAATAATAATAATAATAACAATAATAATAATAATAATAATAATAATAATAATAATAATAATAATAATAATAATAATGATAATAATAACAATAATAATGAAAATAATAATAATAATAATAATAATAA
>NC_091554.1:30751462-30761462 GCF_042767895.1 Penaeus vannamei
ACCCTGTCACCCTCCCCCCTGTAATTGCCGCACTCGCCCTCACCCAGTGCCGCAGCTTCACCCATACACGCTCCCTTACCCTGAACCATTAAGGCCTCTCCCTCCTTCCTCGGCCGTAGCCTCCCCCTCCCCCATTTCTGCTCCCTCGCCCTCACACATAAACGTCCCCTCGGCCTCGCTCCCCTCCCCCCGCGGCCGTCGCCAGGAGCCGGGCCGCGATCGCCATCCGCTTGGTGCGGCGGCCCGGCCGAGTGTGATGGAGTCAGCCACGCTCGCTACATCTGCAGTGTACATCAACGTCCATGCTCTTCCTACACCTGAACTCGCTCTGTCTCTGTTCTGGCTCTGTTATCATCCCTATCTCTGTATCCGTCTCTCCCTCTCTCTTTCTTTTTTTCTCTTTTCCTTCCCCGCTGCTTTTGCTCCCTCCCTCTCTCTCGCTCTCTTCGTTTCTCGCCTATCGTCTCCCTCTCTTTCCTTTATTCCCACAACTCTAAATCCCTCAGAACTATTTTTTCTCGTCGTTCTATCATCATGGCGCATTCACATTTCCCTTGGTGATCTCATCTCACCCTTATTCCTACTCTTCCTCTCCCTTCCACCGTCCCTTTCCTCCCCAACATTCAAGTTCACTATCCAAAAAAATTTATATCCCGAACGATCGTCACTCCAACAAAATTTCGGATATTTGAAATTGCTGCGTGGAAGCGGGTTGTTGCCGGATTTTGCAAGGCTAAATTTCGGATCCCCATCCCCCAGGTGAACACTACAGTATGTGGTGCAAATAAAACATACATAAGGGAGCTACCAAAGCTGCAGAAGCTGGCAGCTATCAATGCTCGCCTTTAAAACAGAAAAAAGACACAACAACAAAAACGTTTAAAGGCAAAACAAGTATCGCCAAAAAACATATACATTCAGAAAAAAGGGAAAATCTGCCTACACGACAAAAGCCGTGTGTTCACTTGGCGTGGGGTTCCTCTCACAAACTCTAGGGTGCGAGTTGCCCGCCAGGACGCCACCAGCGCCGCCACACGGCCGCCGGCGACACTACTGCCTCCACTCCGGTACTGTCTCGCCGCCACCACACGCTGAGTCTCTAAGCCGTCAATGTCATGTCATGTTCAAGCTTACCGTGTGCGACTGTCATGCATGGTAGTACCACCATTATCCCCATGTGATCTCGGGTGTTTGTCAAAGAACTCGGCGACGAATGCTAAGCAGCCGTGAAAGAAACACCCTTTACAAAAACATATTTAATAAATTCATAATACAAAGCAAGAATGGAGATCCCCGGCAGTGTCCCACGGGCTGCGGGAGGAGCAAGCCTTTGAATGGAGCAAATACCTCAATACATGATGATGACAACTACGTTTTGCAAATGTAAACATCCATGACAATCTATGACCCTTATCTTGCTCCTTAGAGATATCCGGGATAAACATACAGAGGGCGCGTGCGGGTGTGGCATTGAGTCCGCGGGTGGACGGGGCGCGAAGACTCGGGTACTCCTGTACTACACAAAACCGGAAAATTGCTACAGGTATGGTATCGTGACGCCAAAGGCAAAGTGTGTTGTAATCCATGCTACCCAAATGTGTTCATTTTCTTTCTTCATATCAATCATCGCAATACAGGATAATGTTCAAAATCTTTTACGACAATGCCTACAATAAATCAACAACCACCAACTATAAACCAGAAGTGATAAACCGAACTGCGAACGTCGATAACGAATCAAAAAACTAGCCTACAAAGCAATGCGCTGGCAATGCGCTGGGTAAGCTTCGTACATCAAATACTGCACCAAAAGAAGACATAATTTACAATGATGAGATTTAAACGTCTTCCAGTAATACGATTCTAGCTGCTCCTCGAGGCAACCCTTGTCACAGTCGCCGGCACTTTGCTGTAATAGCTCATGTCTCTACGACGCTCGAAATATATCTGCTGTCTGAATTTACCAAAGCAATATGCATGCGTGATTTCAAACGTGTAAGCTTAAGGGAATTGAATCCACTGATATTTACCTTCAAAAATTTATAGAAATGTAGAGAGAGAGAGAGAGAGAGAGAGAGAGAGAGAGAGAGAGAGAGAGAGAGAGAGAGAGAGAGAGAGAGAGAGAGAGAGAGAGAGAGAGAAACACGTGTTCTCGAGGTCGTATATTTACAAAAGGAAGCAGCGATTACCGTCGTCATATCTCACATGTTACGGCTCTTTTCATTTCCATATTTAGCGTCTTAACAGCGCACTCATGACTATAAAAAAAATCTCCAATGAAGACACGCCTGCCTCTCCCCAAAACCCCTTTCAAGAGCACCCAGTTGGACAAGGTGTAGGTGTTGCAGGGGGGGAGGATGCAGGGTACAGGGTGGGGGCGAGGGGAGTGTGTACCTATGATCAAATCATCGTCCAATCAACACGTACAATTTTAATCACATCAACTAAGAACCCACAGGTACGCCAAAGCACGAGTTGGCGGCGCTACGGACAACGACGGTAGCCCTACATCAGCGCCAACAAGCATTTCGCCAGAATGCCCTCTGAACCCCCCTCTAACACACACACACGCTGATCTAACCTTTTATCCTGTTACGTTTCAAAAGCCTGTAAGCTAAAGAATCTGTAAACAGGAATAAGAACAAAAATAATTATAGTGTATTTCTGGTTCTGGTTATTTTCCGATGTTCATGCAACAGCCACATCTCTCTCCCAAATACACGCTAACAGACAGTCCTGTGACCCGCTCCGTACACACATAAACGCTTCGTGGATACAGTCTATACAACCAAAAGGAAATGCGTGCTATTTCCCATGTCTAAGTACTTGCGTCTCTACTGTTCTCCCCCCCTCTCTCTCTCTCTCTCTCTCTCTCTCTCTCTCTCTCTCTCTCTCTCTCTCTCTCTCTCTCTCTCTCTCTCTCTCTCTCTCTCTCTCTCTCTCTCTCTCTCTCTCTCTCCTGAAAAAGAACTGTTGCTCCCTAATGCGCTTCGTCTAGGTAAGTAAATCGCGATAACCAAGGCTATCATTTTAAACAGACATACACCACATCGCATCGCCCGTTACAAACACACACGCTCACACACATACATACACAGACACGACAATAACCGATAGCGGAGGTACAGCCGTCAGATCGATACGAACTAAGGCTCACAATCAGAAGCAGCGAAGGGAGTGTACTTGACCACACTGACGGATCATTCATGATGAATATTTCACCAGCACAAGCAAGGACGCTCACGGGGAGAGAAAAAAACGAGAGAGAGAGAGAGAGAGAGAGAGAGAGAGAGAGAGAGAGAGAGAGAGAGAGAGAGAGAGAGAGAGAGAGAGAGAATAACAATTACACGCGGATTTGCTTAATTTTCTTCATGAAATGACAAAAAAATATCAATAGACATATAATTTGGCAGTTATGATAGAAGTTGTCGTTTTATAAGGGAGTTCTTTGTAACGAAGGGGGGGGGCATTACAGAATTCCCCCTAGCCCTGTTCACTAGCGGTACTATCCGCACGGCTGTCATTCTGAACGCCACCGATCCACTGACCAATGATCCCTCTGTTGTAGGTTCAAACTTTCGATCTGTTCATGTACAGTCGACTTGATTCATCCATTTAATCTACAGCGAGTAAGATTGACAACGTGAACCTTTTAATGTGAACAATCTCATTGAACAGCAAAGCTGCTCTTTTTCAGTGTTCTCAGTTTGGCGACTGGATCTTTCCTGATTAATTCTCTAAATATTATTACTAGATATCCAAAGCCAATTCTTTATTTTTTGTTTGTTTCTTCTTCATTCATCGGCGCTATGCTTTCTCGCGGCTAAAGCAAGCGGCAACCCTTTATTTTACTCGTGAACAGCCTGTTCTCGAACTCAAAATAATAATTATAGGTTAATCATTCTGTCGGATATTAATCAAACAAGCAAATATTATTCGACTAAATAATTTCGAATCTTTCAAACGTCATATCCCAACGCGGAGGGAAAACATTAGGTCTCCTCCCCAGCCTGTCTCCCCGGCAGCCACACACCTTTCTTGTGCACTGCAGCTCACAGCCCCACGCGGAACTTAAGTTAGCGATGGCTGTATGGCTTATAAATCCTTAGTCAGATACAGCTACAGACCTGTCGATATCATTCCCTGTAGTTTCATGTGTCTATCTGACTATCCAAAGTGAATATACGAAAGCAAGAAGCCTCAATTAACGCCACTGACGAAAGTTAACATTTAATTCCGTAAAATAATTTCTCCCGCCAAATTAAATTCCCAGTCAAGCTAATGATGTACATTTCCCATCGGATTGTTTTCCAGGATTTTTTAGGTTAACGCTACAGAATTTCTCTTACGCAGGTTGATAGCGTTTCGAAACCAAGTAAGTATTACGAGAGTATGAGAATACCAAGTTGAGTGGGTGAGGACAGAGTGAGGGTGTGCCACTGTAACGGGGTCGGGCGGCACACAGGGGCTGGGGACGAGAGCGGGGTTTGGAGTGGGGGGCCGGCAGACGTTACACATAAACTACAGCATTCTTCTTAGCTCTCGGCTCCTAACCCAAACGCTTACATGAACAATTGATATTCATCCAGATGTTCATTCACAATAAGTGTATTAATGATGCAACTCCGCGGGAATAATCAGTGAAAGCGCTCCACCACGGCCCAGGAGGGGGATAAAACGCTAAACTTCCTGCACCAATTCGGGAAATAAAAAATATTTGAAGAATCCCCTCTCCACTGTAACCGACTAAAATTCGCTCTTTTACCTGGTGGGACTCTATGTCTAGTACAGCTCCGACCCCCACGCTGACCCACACCACACTACATTTTGAGTTAATTTACATGTTAGAAGTAAGCAAAAGAAGAGAGAGCATGTGCGTCCCGTTACACCAACATTGCGGGAACCACCTCTCCTCTGCCACGCCATGGTGTGACTGTCGCCAACCAGTTGATTCATCACATAGCCATCAGCGAGGGAATGAACACGCTTAGGACGGAATCAATCGGTAGCTGCGGAATTCATCGAGACTTTCCCCGGGTTTGGTGCCCCTTTGGTTCCTTGTACGAGTAGAGGTCAGGGATAAAGAGTGAGGTCACGAGAGAGATGACCTGCCTCGCCTGCTCATCGTCTTAGGACCGAGACGGGCGCAGAACCATACATAGGTGACGGGCGTGCGACTGTAGGGCCGCGGGTGTTATTGTAGTGAGGGTCGGGCGTCCCCACACCCTATAACCCGCTACAAATGCCCGCGCCGGCAGTGTAGGGTTGGAGGTGACGACGCCTCCTTGAAAAGTCATCATGCATAGTGTATGGCGCATCATAAACATGGCAACTGCGCATCGCCCGGTTGTGGCAACACCGCAAAATCGGGTCTTTTCTCTATATGCAAAATGACTGCCAACAACTGTCCATCACTTATCACACAAGTCAAATGATAATGAAGAAAAATGAGAAATTATAACAAGAAAAAAATCGCCGAAAACACTCGAAAGCTCTTTCAGCATTGCTTAAGACAATGGAGAGGTTGGTGAGGTGTGAGGTCACAGTAGATGACCACACACTCGACACATGACACGGCCTGGCTAGCCCTACCCTCACCATGCTACGGCTGTCCCGTCTACGCCATCTCTCGTTACCTCCCCTAGCGTCTACGCACTCGCCCCCCCCTACTCTAGTTCTAGAGCTCGAGGCATTTCCCGCTGGTTATGGAGCTCCATGGTCTGTTGCTTTCCATGGCTTGGTCCAAGACTCCTCATGAACAGCATACAATCTCATCAATAAGAATCATGAAGTAGCCTCATGACTACCGTAGATCACTCACTAATGTCCAAAAACCTCGGCCTTCTCATTCTAACCCTTTGACGACCACACCCTCGACAGCAAACTCAAACTCGAGTATTGTTTGGTGTCTACACTTTCACTAGGCCAGGTCCTTCACCTTCTCAAGGAGTAACTCGGTAAACTTAAACCACAAAACAGGAAATCTAGTATTGTCACGTACTTGAAAAGCTCATGAATACTATCGGCCATGAAAATCACAAGCCGTAGATCTCCATACCAGATTTTGTTTCCAGGAGAGCTCTCAACGTGTTTTCTGAGGCCCGCCATAAGGTGACTGCTAATGCTATATCACTACTAAAAATTGAATATAAGAAGTCAATTTCTTCGCTCTCTGGGTACGTTGTCTTAGAAGTGTCTGTCAACATCGACTAGCTTACGTAATACACTATTACAAAAAGTAGCTTTCATCGCAAATAAATGAACAAATGTAAAGATATAAGTAACATATATCATTCACACACACTCACACACATTTTAGTCTACAACTGAGTCCTTCTAACTAGAATAAAATATAGTACAACATAAGGAGACAAACTAAGAAAAAATGTAGTGTTCTATAACCAACATCAAGGATTATCTGACTATTTAAATATAATCTAAAAAATCATGTTTAAGAGTCGTGTTTTCGCCTCGGTTCAGGCACCAACGCCTCGGGAAGAGCTGGCCGCCGACGACGACGCTAGCCTTTCCACCTCCCCCTCGGCCCGAGTGCTTGCTTGCTTCTTCGAGGGCCAGGTAAGAGCTTCACATGTACGTATAGAAGTCCTTTAGCAGAACGTAGAGATAAGAAAGTAAGGTTTCGGGTCTTAGGCAAGAGCACTAATCTGTTTCCAAAACACTGCACTCGAAACACTGTAAATACGTGTGCCTTGGGGAGGTCTCTTCTCAAATCACTGATATCACTGCACTCTCACTGTTGGTTGATTTATCTGGTTAATTACCTTCATCACTAGTATCCACTGCATACGTCATAAACATTAGTGTCCTTATCATCCCCAAGTTCAGGCTCTATAGACTAAAAGATAATTCAACTCTTTTTCCAAACAGAGCACTCATTGCTAAAGCTATCTGGGCAGCCATGATAGGCACACTCACTACACCACTAGCCTCTTGATTCTCTTGGCGATGGTTAACTTGCTGTAATCCATATGATCGACCTGGAAATCTGGACTTCTATGCCCTTAGTTAGGTAAGGAGAGCAAGGTCGGGCAGGTGGATGGCAGAACAAAATAGGGCTGTTGGTCAATTTGTTCCCTCAGAACGTGTCGAGAGACAGAATTAACAAGGATTTCTTACATTATGCATATGTGGACTGGTGTGTGTGTGTGTGTGTGTGTGTGTGTGTGTGTGTGTGTGTGTGTGTGTGTGTGTGTGTGTGTGTGTGTGTGTGTGTGTGTGTGTGGAGAGAGAGAGAGAGAGAGAGAGAGAGAGAGAGAGAGAGAGAGAGAGAGAGAGAGAGAGAGAGAGAGAGAGAGAGAGAGAGAGAATGTGAAATGTAAGTTAAACTGCTATTCAACATAGTTCCATAAGTACATTCATTATATTCCCTCGTTTGTTGTGCCACCAACTTCGCAAGCAAGAGAGGTTCAAGTACTTACTTCTGATAGGAAAGTCTGTGCTGCTTTCTGGGCACCAACGTGTAGTAGGTATTCGTACACATATAACGCCAATCTGAAAAATAAACAGAAATTCAGACTCATGCACGAGCCACAAAGCCTATGCATCTTATCATCAATTTTGGGAATATGTCCCCTTTTTTTTCCTAAATTTCGCGGAATCTAAGAATGTGAACTTAATATTTAAATACTTATTAAGTTCTCGACGTTACACATTGAGGCCATTTAGGATGAACACAGATGTTCACAGCCAAGACACCTGTCCGATTCGTGGCAGCTCTTGCCAACACAGCTGTACATTGCAGTGAAAAATGTAATCTAACAGATGTAAAAGTGATGTATACACCATACTAGTGATGACAAAGTTATACTTCCCAGTTATTAAATCACGTATTTAGAGGCATAACGAAGGAGAAAACGATAGAGAAAGCGTTCACAAAAGCATTTAGAGCATCATCACTTCCAGGGGGCGTCTCTCCCCACCCGAAAAAGGAAGTCCCACGTGCACCTTCCCCACCTATCGTAAAACTAGTCTCTTTCAACCACACAGGATTCAGCAAGGCCCAAACCTCCAAATTACGCTTAAAAGATAACATTAGAACTAATTTTCACCAGCCATAACACCGCGGCTGTGACAGTGACATCTAGGCATGACAGCATCTCGTGTGTTGCTTTGTGAACCACGTTTAAACGCCGCGCCAGAGGACGAGCGGCGAGCGTCCCTCCCTCCCTCAGTCACTCCTCTCCACTATCAAGCCACGCGGTCTCTCTAACACTTCACAACCACTTAAATAATTTCCTCGAATGCTAAATGCTGCGGCAATCAGGCTCTTATCACACTATTATTGAGGAAAAAACGGCGATTGATAGTCCCAAATGTCAAGGGGAGGCTGAGCGCTTACGGGAACAGCTACTATCACTCGGGCTCCAAGATCACAAAACCTCTTGATCGTATGTCGTCAAAACACACTATCGGCACGAATTTATCCTCGAAGGGTCGCTAGCGATCGAAAGTCTTCACATCATAGCTACGACACAAGATTTATCTCTCGGTTGCTGAAGTTTCCACTTACTTTTCCCTGGCCTGTGCATCGGAAGGGACGGACGAACCCTTCCCCTTAGCGTACATGTTGAACACTGTACTGTAGCCAAGTCAGAGGGGGTCGGCGGCCGGGGGGAGGGAGGGGACGCCGGGAGATGAGGGGGGGCTCGTTGCCATGACGACGGGCTAACGCTACACGCTGATTGGCGGAAAATCTTACCTGGGGGGAGGGTTGGGGGGTGCACACGTGGGATGCTAGTTAGTCTTGTTGTTGTCCTATGCCTGTGACAGTACCGCATTTCTACCGGCATGTAACTTTTTCTGCTCAAAATTAGGTTGACGATAAAATAAAGATTAAATTGATCGGGTCGAATAAGCCGAGCAACTGGGACATACAGTGCGCAAATGGAGTTAACTTTGACAATTTGGCATAACAAAGCCAATGCCGCAAACCCCATATCTTGGTGATGAGCGCGTCGTAGCAGTCATCGAAAATTTTCTTATCTTTTCCTCAAGTATCCAATGAAATCCAGTCTCCCATCAATTAGAAAGTAATAATAAAAGCAACCATAAAGCATTCTCCTCGCAACATCTGCGTCATGAAAGAACTCAAAAGAGAAATTAACTCTTGTCCCCAGAGGCTTATATCAGAGTTTGACAGAAAGAACATGTACTACTTGGAACTTCCCCGCGAGGTTGGAGGCAGCAAGTACACCCCACAACCTGGCTCCTGCCTCGGCTCCGTTACTCGTGTGTCACCGCGGGAAATCTTACCAAACCGTGATCGAGTCAAGGATATCATGATCGAGACACAGGTCTTTATATTATACTGAAATTCTGCAGCCGCTGGGAAATTGCCGAGCCTGATACAGCTGAGGATTTTGAGTCTATTTTTTCTCAGATAAAAGGAGAATTTGATATGACGTTTAGTGTATTTTTTTTTCCCTTTCATATAAATGTACCGATTTACTTTAATCTGGAGATGGAATACTATACAAATGATGACATATAATAACATCAATAAAGAATTAAAAATAACGTTAACAAACATATCCACCCCCAACCAGCAACCACTCACACCCACCCAGCCTGTGGCCTCCTAACCTCAACCTCTTTCCCCAACCACTACTCTCCTATTATCCCCCCAACTCCTACCCTGTATCCAACATTATCCTCGATACTTTCCCTCCTCGTTATCCTACGCTGATCCGTGGCCCACCGGGGAAGGGAAGGACGAGCTATAATCCCCTGTGTGACAGAAGGAAGCGATCGATCTCACTGCTTGATTATTAGGGCCAGTCAAGCATCATCTCTGCTATTATTGCATGGCCGGGCGGAGGAGTAGTCCCTTGCCACATTTTATTCCATTGCTTCTTTGTTATTTGCTTGATTTACTTGTTGATTTACACGTTTGTGTATTTGTTTATTCTTTTGCTTTTTAATATTCTTTTATGCTCGTTGTTTTTGTTGTTCTTCACTTAGCGGGTATTATATTTGGTGT
>NC_091554.1:30790945-30793445 GCF_042767895.1 Penaeus vannamei
GCCCAACTCATGTAATATCAGATGGGAAGTCTTTTATTCAGACTACTTTGTGTTAGCTTACCTACTGGACTGGAAGTCATGACCTGTCTCTATTCTGTACAGATCTATCCAAGTGTCGTAGATGTAGGAATAATTTATTATTTGTCATGTCCAAATCTATCTCTTTATCTTTCTTCTAGACTCCCTATGTTAAACCGTTTTAACCACAATGGCCACCTCACCCCCTCTGTCCATGATCCCACACCACCACTATTACCTATTTCACCACCACCACCTCCACCACTATCACCATGAACACCAAAACCACCACCTTGGGCCTTGCAGTGAGAATTACTTTACTGCTGCCCACTCAACCAGCGCCAAATGTAAATCACTGAAGTTCGCCAGGGATGCACTACCATCACCAGACTCGACCACCACCTGGGGTGTTGATGTCCTACACCATATACTTATATTTAGAATCATCCTGACTATAATTGTATCTTCACCAAATCTCTGCTATTCTGAGAGAATTTATAACTCAATGAGTGTGATACAGTGACCTGCTGTTAATTTATTGAATACTTGATTCTAATTTCATCTCACAATACCTAGATAGCCACAAAACACTTCATAACCAAGTTGACCTCTATATAGGTTGGCTTCTCATATCCTTGGTTGACCTCTCATTATTAAGGTTAACTTCTCATAATACAGGTTTACCTCATTATGCAGGGTAACCTCTCATAAACTAGGTTGACCTTCTTAGTAAAAAATGAAAAAAATAAAAAAAAATAATCATGGCTTAGGTTAAATCACCATTTCATCAGTAACAAAGGGACACATGACCTGATTGATATACTGGCCATGACCCTGGGTGTATGTCGCTCTGGTGGTGCGACCGTGGCCTGGCTCATCTGCTGGGCCTTGCTTGGCCTAGCCTGTCTGCTGGGCCTAGCCTTTTTGCTAGGTCTAGCCTGTTTGCTAGGCTTGGCTCATCTGCTGGGCTCAGCGTGTTTACTGAGCCTGGCTTGTCTGTTCTGACCAAGATCCCCTGTACAGTAGAACATAGCAGATATATTATGTGTAGCAATTTTCAATAAAATGGCTAAGGCAATAAGAGAACCAAAGTTGACATTATCCTGTTTGGTAGGGAAAAAATCCTAAATAAATTGACGTTTACTTACTTCTGATTATTGTCATTGTTTTTATGTGTACATGATGCTATTAAATGCTCTAAGGTATAAGGTTTGGTACCAAATCAGACCTATGAAGTTTGGATGGTAGGTACTAAATTAAGATTAAATTGCAAAACAAAGTTTTCTTTTTCTTTTATGCAGTATATGTTTCATCTGCTGTTGTATGCTTCAACTATAATTAAATCAGTTTCTGTTGTGTCTACTGATGTAACAAGTACTGGTGAATTTCCTATAAGAACTAGCACTTATAGTAGAGTGAGAGAGAGAGAATATCTATTAGGCACACACATAACTTTATGACTCTTTAATACTGATTTTATATATTGCTCTGTACACTTCCAATTTGCATTTGATATCGAGAAATGTAACACTGACTTTTTATGATTCTTTTACAAAAACATTTTACTCCATTTTTACCTATTGAAGGAATCAATACTAATTTTATAGACTAAAATTCTTACTTGCTTTATTTGGAAAATATGGATATTAAGGATAATTTTACATGCCAGTGTTATCAAAAAATTTCCATCACCTTCCATAAAGAATTGAGTAGCAGTTTCTAACACTGTGTGCATATTAATGATTGGAAAATCGTTTCATAAGCTTTCAGTACAAATGCTGTCTTGTCATTAAATTAATTAATACTATTGTGATGAAAGTTATCATTATTATTATTATATATATTTTTTTTTATTTAGTATTATTATTATTTTCAATATTATTATTATCATTATTATTATTATTATTATTATTATTATTAACATTATTGTTATTATTATTATGATTATGATGAAGATGATGATTATCATTATCAATATCATTATCATTTTTTTACCATTATTATTAACATTATCATTATCATTATCATTATTTCTCCTTTCACTACTGTTTTCATTATCCCCATTTATGATTTATTAGAACTCATTGTTATTATAACAGTTCCCCTTCTCATCAGAATCTTATTATTCTTTACTGTTATCATGATGATGATGATCATCATCATCATTATCCCTTCTTCATAATTGTTGCAATATTACCATCATAATCATAAATAACCATGTAAATATTCTCAATTTACTCTTTAAAAGTGTTAAAAATATTAAAGCTCAAGATAAGGAGTCCAGGTGAAAGGTCATCTTTAAAATTTAATTTCCTTTAGCTGTTGTAGATTCTGTATTGCCAGAGATGATTAATCCCATGTGAATTTCCATTTATGGGATAAAGAGAGTTCATTGCGACAAATGTAAAAAGGGATGTAAGTGAGAATTAAGATCTTTCTGAGAATTAAGATCTTTCAGCGTATAAGATATAGTTAATGCATT
>NC_091554.1:30800945-30808445 GCF_042767895.1 Penaeus vannamei
ATTCACGAAAATAGTTTGTTCAGTGCTATGGACAATGTACTTTGGGCTCCAATGTAAAAAGAAAAATGTAACTGAACTCACGGATGGCAGCCTTTAATTATTACTGTTTTTTAATGTAAATTAATGTTTTGAATAGAGTCAGCGTCTGTAAATGTCACATTCAACATGCCTATCTAAAGCATTCAAACTACTGCATTTGTATCCCTGTGCCAATGTGCCATTGAATATAGTTTAACTTCACATGGTACTAATTACCTTCCTATGTTCCTATGTTTCTTTAGCATTACTTGTGACGCTGAATTTAGAACTGATAATCTGCCGTATAAACATTAAGGCAATTCTGCAATTTTAGATCGATAGTGTCTTAAGCCTTAAGTGGTCTGTTAAATGACTTGTACATTGCACAACTGAAAGCGGGATTTATACAGTGTAACTAGCATATTATTTTATCTAGATATGATGTTGAAATTATATATGTATATTTCTTTCTTTTTGTGTGTGTATTGGTGTGTTCGTTTGTGTGTAATTGTATTTTGTGTGTGTATGTGTTTGTGTGTGTGTGTGTGTGTGTGTGTGTGTGTGTGTGTGTGTGTGTGTGTGTGTGTGTGTGTGTGTGTGTGTGTGTGTGTGTGTGTGTTATGTGAGTGAGTGAGTGTACGTATGTGTTTGCGGGCCCGTGTGTCTATGTATGAGTGTGTGCTTGACCATGTGTGCCTCTAGCTTATTGCTGCCACACCCTTTCGTCAACAAACAGCCCAGCACTGTTACCAACGTAAGCAGGACATTTAAATTGGTATGGCAACGACTGCCAACCCTTGCATCACTTCCCTTACTTTATTGCCAACATGCTACTCACGAGAAATAAAGTTTAGCATCGCGTCAATAACCACAATTACCAGCCTTTATCACTAACAAAAAACAATTTTTCTCAATCGTCTCACGGAAGTCACACGGCAGTCGCTCTAGGCCGATTGTTACACCATGATTGTCGTCATCCCGGCCACTTCAATCCATTTACGAAATTAAACGTGAATAACCAACATCTGAGTTTAGAAACACAATTTGAAATGAGAAAATGCGTAGCCATAGCTTTTGCGGCGAACTCTCCACAATAAATGGATAGAGGTTAGAAATGACTACTTGGTGTGTAACAAGACAGTCAGGGGTCGAATTGTACTGTGGAAACTGCTGTAGACGGAGGCTTTGTAATTAGTTTACCAATGATATTTCAGTTCAGTATATGGAGGTCTTTTGTTTATAATCGTTATATATCACCCCACCCTCTCTCTCTCTGGCCGTTGCAGCTTCATCTCGTTCTGTCGCTCTCAGTCTCCTCTCTCTCTCTACAAATCTCTCACATGTTATTATATACCATGCTCTTTACTTTCATTCTCTAGGTTGTATTCCTTTGTATTCTCGTGTTGCCTCGCGACTTGTGGGAGGTTTATTTCTCCCTCATGTTGCCTCGCGACTTGTGAGATATCTTCATACCTTTATCATCGGCAGCATTATTATTATCCTCCTCCTCCTCCTTGTCATTATTTCCCACATCATCATTACAATCATTATCATTATTACCTTTATTATCATTATTTTTACAATTACATTATTATTATAATTTTGCTTATTAATGTTTATTAGTATTATCACTGTTTATATAATTGTTATCATCCTTATTATTATTACACTCTTCCTGTGTGGTTAAAGGCGCGGTCACACTAACCTACCCTCAAAGAAGGGTAGGAGGTCGCACTGCTCGCCATAATCAAAAGAAATATCAGTAAATGTACGCGACAGAAGTAGATATTGAACTTCTTGGATTCTTTATTTGCCAAGGAATAGGCTTGCTTCTTATTTTCTCTAGCGAATCAATCATAACAGTTAGTCCACTCCATCGTTCTGAGGATTCATAGAGTGGCGCGCCCAGTCGATGTAAACAAACCATTTTAAAGTCATACGAGCGTTTGTGTACATAATTGTATGTGCTGTATTTTCGTATATAATAATTATAATATTAAAGGTTATACTTATATAAAGACAACATATGTTGCAACTAATTGAAACGCATTTCATATATAGAAATGCTGTTTTGCATGATAACAATAATAGAGTACGTTAACAATTCCGATCGCCCATGGCTGTACGTCCGGCCGAGGGAAATCGCTAGTAATCGCTCTTTGCCCGGGCAGCCTCGCCGAGGGTAAACTGCCAAAAACCGAGGTTAACCATAGGCCCAGGGTTAAGCATGGCCAGTGTGACCGCGCCTTCTTAATGGAATATTGCCAATATGTTAGGTTAGAGAGTTACATCTTGATATATGTGACTTAGTTGCGTCTAGATAAAATGAATCTAGAAAAATATAGCAGCTTTGTCCACATATACACCGGTTCCTCTGAGACGAAGCTGGCTTGATATTACTGGCTCTCTGTGCTCTCTCGCTTTGGCTGTGTCGGTGTCATCGTTTTTTCAGACTCATTCATTTTAGCTTTTGTTTAAATATACACATAAATATCAATATATATATATATATACATATACATACACACACACACACACACACACACACACACACACACATATATATATATATATATATATATATATATATATATATATATATATATATATATATACACACACAAGCACACAAGCGCGTGTGTTATTCCCATCCACACCAATCAAAAAATAAACATCAGACGCCATAATACTCTTGAGTAATCCTCTGACAACGGCCGCGGCAGTTTGTTCCCTTGAGCCGAGCTTTAAACAGGGACGACAGTGGAAGCTGCTGCTGCGATCAGAGGTCAATACCTTCAGTTTTCACACCACAGTTATTAGGTTATTCAGTAAACATTAATCCTTATGGTTTTGCTAGACAGTTTTTGTAATGCATACGTATTTTTAAATTTATGAAATATGAATGTTTTATACTGATATATAAACATCGATATATGATATATGGATGTTTGATATCTGCTTGAAAGTAAGTTTTCGGGAACGATCATGTATTTAAGAGCATGAGCGTAAATACCAAAATAATGCCATTATCATCTAGGAATATTGCCAGGATAGTCTGTATTATTATGCGTTAATATATATATATATATATATATATATATATATATATATATATATTCAGTTTTGAATAATAATTATTTTTTCCGTGGTTTACGGATTTTATTTCTGAAAACCTCTGACACGCGGAAGCAAATTGAAATAAAAACTGGGTGTTTTGAATTTTAAAAAAAGTTTAACAGCCGGTAAAATGAGAAAAAATAAATACCGATGATAACACTGCATAACGTCTGAATCAGTATTGTTCACGTCCCCGCAGACAGGAATGATTGCCTTTGACAGAACCGGTGACATATTGTGCTGGAGACAAACAGCAAATACCACTGATTGTGGAGCTTCCTATTGGTTAAATCTACAGACCTCACCTCAAGCACCTTCAGATGCATTTCGAATCGTGTCCACAGCACCGGAAAGCGAATGGAGACGAGGTTATCATTTTTCGTTCATCTGCATTGATTTATTTCCAAGATGGCTGGCTCTGTTGTACATCGGCGGTAAAATAAAAAAAGCTGATTTTACAAATATTTCTATTTCCACATCGGAATCAAATCGTATCGGATTAGGTGCGGCGGGAAAAATAAAGTTGATTTCTCCATTATGTTTATTTTAGAAAATCGGGAAAGACGAGTGTGGCGGATCTGTAGGCGAAGGAATGAAATAATTGTCGCCTAAATATGTAATGAACAAGGAATAACAATTTTGTCTTTACCATTCACACACTGTGAAATCTACTTTCAAAATTTACACTCCTCAGTAATCGTGTATACGGCTAAATAATATTGAGAATTTGCGCACTTTCGGACTCGCAGATCTGGAAATTCCTCCAGACACATCAGTTGAAATATTACAAGACAAACGAAGGCAGTTAGCTTCGCTTTCGGGAATACATCACGATAACAGTCTTTATTTTCGAACGCAGCCACTTTCGCTGGTGTGCTCGGGATATTTGTAATTTGATACATATCCTTACCCCACGTGTCCTCACAACCTGGCATAAATATCAACAATTCCCAGTTCTCGAGAAATACGCGATTATTCTTGATCTGAACTTCGAAATGGCCGGGCTGAAGGGAGCAGTGCGAGGCAGTCGTGCAGGACAACGCTCCCCACCGCTGGCTGGAAGGGGTAACTGCCCTTCCCCGCGTTCAGACCTTCGGTTTCTAATCAACGCTCACTTTCCCCTCCTCGTGCTATAGGGACTAATCCCCCACTTTCAGGTATTTAGCACATTTGCACATATCCAACGAACAAAAATGTTTAACGAAAAAACAATTCATGGTGTTTGGATTTGATTGCGTTTTAATCTTGCGCCGATATGATTTTCCACTTAATTACCTGTTTGCGGTCTGGAATACGGTGCTGGAGAAGAAAGAAAAATACTCTCCACTATACCTTTACTTACTTATTTGTTAGTGAAGTATTATCCCATATTTTTATTTTTTGTTCTTTTATCAGGATCGTTTCTCTTCAGCTTTGTTTTACACACATATCTTCTACATCCGTACCAAAGTGTCAGCTTCAGACGGAAAGCAAACGCTAACAGCGTTCATTTTTTGAACAAATTCCACCAATTTTGGCGAAGCGAAGCTAAAGTCCTGAAACAACTTGTTTATGTAATGGATTCAGACCAAAACACAGAGCGTCCCGGAAAACATTTACATTTTGTAGCCACAAATTCAGATTGAAACAGACGAGGATTTGACTCTTTTCTATTTATGTATGTACATTAAGCACTGTAAAGGGTAAACACACAACAAATGGATTTAGAAGTCAAATAATTAAGCGGCAAAAGGCAAAGGTCAGCTGACTTAATCGGCTTTTCTGTGATAGGAAAAGTTGGCTGTTCGAGGATGCGTTCTGCTATTTCAGAATGATATCTTGTAAGTCTGAAAATCAAATTATATTTTCATCAAAACTCACCAGTGTTCTAATACACCTTTATTTATACATTTATTTACTAGCATTGCGTGGTTTCATATCCATTATCGTTATCAGTCTTGTATTATTTATACTCCCAAGAGACCAACCCCGTACCCAAGCTGCATTACAATACATTTCTGTCACGTTTGTTTATTTACGTTTGATCAGCTGATCGGAAAACGAAGGATAGAAAGTTTTACGAATGGGTTTATATCAGAGTGAGATTGGTATTATTCTTTCCCCCACTTTTCTCTCATCGTTGCAATAATTAATTATACGGTTTCATCTCTAGGTTATTTGTTACACACATTTCGTTTACTAAACAGATGAAGGACGTTATCATTTGTTTACTCCGACACCAGCATTTCCTCTTGCGTTTCCCCCTCAATCTACAATATAAACTTTATATCTTACCTTGTATCAGATATTATATTAGACCCAACACCCTGCAGTGGATATCTAGTTTTAAAATGAGTTTTCTGTATGTATACTTAACTAAATGTCCAATACTTTATATGCAGAACGATTATTTCGCAACGTTCTGTTTGTGTTTACATGCTGAATTAATGCAACAGAAAAATATTAAAAGCTAACAGAAAAGTAGAATGCGATAAATGAAGAGAGAGAGAGAGAGAGAGAGAGAGAGAGAGAGAGAGAGAGAGAGAGAGAGAGAGAGAGAGAGAGAGAGAGAGAGAGAGAGAGAGAGAGAGAGAGAGAGGGGGGGGGGTGACTTGGGACTCGCGTAATGATAAGAACACTTTACCCAGGCGTCATCTTATGGTATATCCACGATCATTTAATTCTGGGACAAAATGCCGTAAAGCTCAAAGGAAAGAAAGAAAACATTTCGGGTGATTTCCCCACAAACGAAGAGAGTAGTATGTCCAGGAATGTGGTATGGCATCCCTGTTTTGGAGTGTTTGGACTGTACAAATAGATGGATAGACAGATAAACAAACAAATAAGTTAGTTGAGGTACATCTATGTATACATGCATGTCTGATATGTAGATACAATTTTTAATCAGGCTCAACAAATGATTTGCATGAAACGTTTCGCAGCATACTGATAGCTTCATTTAAATGTGTTCAATAACTCAATTGCATCTGATATCCGAATGACTTTAATTTGGATGACAGCAAATTAAGATAATAATTATAATCATCATCCTGACTGTAACAGTGATAGCATTACCAGCATTATCAAAAAAGAATCTACATTGCTGAATATTAAACGAAAAGTAACTATGTTCTTTTATACACATAGAATATTCTATACCATTTTTCACTCTAACCACTCAAATAATTTCAGTGCCTTCCTGTATATATTTGTAAACAAGACTCCCCCCCAAAATATGATCTATTTACTGTGGCATAAATTATATGTATCATTTTTCATCACAAAATGTATTCGTCTAACTCTTTCTCTTCTGCAGCAATTACCAAATTAGATGAACCGTATTCATGTTGACAAATATGGAAAGGTATGGATGATAATGAATATCTTCACAATACAAGATGTATTTGACCGGTTTCTAATATATCTTCGTCAGAAATACATGGCGAAGATATGTTCGAAACCGGCCAGATACATCTCTTGTATTGTGGAGATATATATTCTCATTCATACCTTTCCACTTACGAAATTAGAGTCAATCGTTTAAACCTTTTTGATTTCGCATCAACCAACTGCGTGTCCCTTGTAATTTTTACTAGTATGTAGAAAAGGTATGAATGAGACTGGATATCTTCACAATACAAGAGATGTATTTGACCGGTTTCGATTACGTCTTCATCAGAAATATGTATTTCTGATGAAGACGTAATCGAAACCGGTCAAATACATCTCTTGTATCTTCACAATACAAGAGATGTATTTGACCGGTTTCGATTACGTCTTCATCAGAAATATGTATTTCTGATGAAGACGTAATCGAAACCGGTCAAATACATCTCTTGTATTGTGAAGATATCCAGTCTCATTCATACCTTTTCTACATTTGTCAACATGGATACGTTTCATTTTTACTAGTATGTCTGTCTAATATATCCTGAGTAATATGCTGCAATTAAATTAATGATGTTAGTAAATTTTACTGAACACAATCTTAACGTGATATGAATAGGAATGTTGAAGACATGTGGATGAAAATCAAAGAGATACTTGTTTGGAGTGAATCATTTACCCTTGAAAATATTACTGTATAATCTTACTGTATTATCATTACCTTACTGTATCATCTACTGTATTATTTCCTTACTGTATACGTACAGCAATATCTTGACATTAACTTTACTCTGTACTGTATTATTACATTATTGTATTAACAACTGTATTAATATTACCTTACTGTCTTACTTTATTGTACTAACTATTGTACTGTTATTAGCCTACTGCATCACCTACTCTTACTTACTTTATTATCATTGCCTTAATATAATATCTACTGTAATGCATTACTGTGAACATCCGTTGTAATTGCTGGACGATACGATAAAATAACAC
>NC_091554.1:30815945-30821017 GCF_042767895.1 Penaeus vannamei
TCATCATCATCATCATCGTCATCATCATCATCATCATCATCATCATCATCATCATCATCATCATCATCATCATCATTATCATCATCACCACCACCATCAACATCATAATCATCATCATCATCATTATCATCACCATCACCATCACCATGACCATGACCATCATCATCATCATCATCATCATCATCACCACCACCACCACCACCATCATCATCACCAGCAGCATTTTTGGAATAGTTGAAAATTCATTTGCATTTATTATCTATATTATTAATATTTCAATTAATCATATCAATCTCAATATAAAAATCGTCGAAAACAACATGCATGATAATGATGATAATAGAGAAAAAAAAGTCATAACAATAATCATGGTAATGATAATAATAGTAATAGTAAGGATAATAATAATAATGATAATGATGTAAATAATTGTAGTAGTTATAGTAATAGTAGTAATAGCTGTAGTAACAATAATAGCAATAATAGTGATAATGTTCATGCTAATACTGATAATAAGCTAATAATAAAGATAATAATAATGATAATAGTGATAAAAGTGATGATAATGATAATAGAAATAAATGTAATGATGATAATGTTGACAATCGAAGTCGTAGTAACAGGAGTAGTTATAGCTATAACACCATAACCACCATCATGATAACAACAATGGTAGTAATAACATAATGGTAGTAATAACGATAATAACAATAATAATGATAATGATAATAATAAGAATAATGATGATAATAATAATAATAATTATAACAATAATAATGTTAATAATGATAATAATAATAATTGTGTTGATAATGCTGATGATGATAGTGATAATAAAAATCTTGATAATTATTAATACTAATTATAACAATAGCAATAACAACAATAATAACGATGATAATAATCATGATAATGATCATAATAATAATGATAATGATAAGGATAATAAAAATAATGATGATAACAATAACAATTATGATAATGATAATGGTAATTATAATGGTAATAATGTTATCATCATCATTGTTATTATCATCATTACAATAATCATTATCGCATAAAAGATCGCCACCTTTATTATTGCAATTGCTCTATAATTAGAAATATAACACCATAAAAACAGAGAAGAAAAAAGGGGAAAAATAGTACTTACGCGCACCAGAATCTTAATTACGAGGAGACAAAGAAGAAGAAAAAAGAATTTAAAAATAAGGAAAAAAAAGGGACGTAAATGTTTTCCCACTTTCTTGCCCTCGTCTTGCCCTCGTCTTTACCTGTTGATCAGTCTGTCGCTCTGCCCCTCACCTGTTGATTATTGGGTCAGGGATCTTCAACCCTTTATTCTGGAAGCTTCTGCTCGTTATTTTGGTCTTTGAGTCCCGGTTTTTATTTATTTATTCATTGTTTTGTTATTTTGATGGATTCTGCTTCTCCTTTAGGCTATGGTTCATTTTTATTACCTTTTTTCCTTAGAAGATTCCTTCCTTATTCTTTTCTTTGATTCTGTTTTGTATCATCTGTTGCTTGTTATGGGATCTTCTGCTCCTGTTTTTGGTTTAGATTCTCGTTCCTTATCGTCTGTTGCTTATTCTGGAAGTTTCTGATCTTATTTTGGTTTTTGATTCTTCTGCTTAATTGTCTTTTAGTTATTCGAGAAGACTCAACTCTCTATTTTTTGGTTTAGATTCTCTTTCCTTATCGTCAATTGCTTATTCTGGAAGTTTCTAATCTTATTTTGGTCTTTGATTCTCCCTTTTAATGTATTTTCGTTATTCTAGAAGATTCTTCTCTTTAATTTGGGATTAGATTCTCTTTTCTTATCGTCTATTGCTTATTCTAGAAGTTTCTAATCATGTTAACCTCTAATTCTCCTTTTTTATTGTCCCACAATTATTCTAGAAGATTCAATCCTTTATTTTGGGATTCAATTCTCTTTCCTTATCATCTATTTTTTTTCTTTACTTGTTTTTGGTCTTCAACTCTCTCGTATATAAGCTTTAATTTCTTCCTTTTACTTAGTCTTATATAAAATCCATTCATATTTTATTTATGTTTTTGTTTTAGGTGTTTGTGGTGTCTTGCTCTGTCACTTTATAATTGGTTGTCCGCTAGTTTTTCGATGTTTTCGTGTCTCGTCAACTCATGGTGTTCATTAACTGTCAAAAATCTTAATTAATCATCATGCCCATCTCTGATTTCCTTTGAAACTGGGAATATATATTTTTTTCAATTGCCTTTTCCTCCTTCCGATTTTCTTTCATTTCTTTTCTTATTATTATTATTATTTTTCTTTATTTCCTTCGATTTCCTTTCATTTCTCCTCTCTTTCGTTCCCTTTCCTCCCATCCTCCTTGTCTCTTTCTCCTCTCCAGCTTAATCATATTTTCCTTCTCCTCCTCCTCCTCCATTTTCCTCTTATCTTCCAGTTCTCCTCCACCTCTCCTTTTTGCTTCTCTTTCCCTCCCCCCCCCTTCCGCCTGCGTGCTTGTGGGAACTAATTGACTCACTCATCCTGTTCATCCTCTCTTTCATTTATATATCTATATCTGTCAGTCTTTATTTCTATTTATCAGTCTATCTGTATATCTATCAGTCTATCTCTCTATATGTTTATCTATCGATATATCTATTTATCAGTCTATCTATATGTCTATCAGTTTATCCCTCTATCTGTTTATCTACCGATCTGTCTATATATCTATTTAACAGTCCTTTTGTATATCTATCTATCAGTCTATTTATCTTTGTTTATCTGCCCATCTGTTTATCTATATATCTATCAGTCTATCCCTCTATCTGTTTATCTACCTGTCTGTCTATCTATATACATTCTTGCTCTGTGTCTCTCTAATCGTACAGTATTGATTACTTAAAAATAATCTCTAATCATGCCTGTGTTTGTTATCTTTACATTCTCTTCTTCTTCCTCTCTTCTCCCTCGTTCTCCTTCTGCCCCTCTTCTCCTCCACGTCCTTCTCCCTCTCCCCCTCTCTCCATTCTCTCTCTCGCTTTCTTTCTTTCTCTCTCTCTCTTTCTCCATTCTCTTTCACTCTCTTTCTTCATCTGCCCAGTCTCTCTCTCCCTTGCTTTCTTTCTTTATCTCTCCATTCCGTCTCTTCCTCTTTATTCTCTCTCTACCTCTCCCACGCATTTATCGGTTCTCTCGTTACACGTAGCCGGTGTATAACAAGCCTCACTTACGTCACAACCACTTCCTCTCTCTCTCTCTCTCCCTCTCTATCTATCTCTTCTATTGCCAGCTTTGTTTCCTCTGCTTCCCGCATTCATCCCAATCACTCTATCTTTCCTCCGTAACTTGGCTCTCTCCCTCGGCCCTCTCCCCTCTCGCGCTCCCCTCTCCTTCCTGGCTCGGGGAACGCAGCCTCCCCTCGTGTCCTGCGGGATAGACTGGCACCACCGCCATCCCACCTTCAGTCTGGTGCCCACAAGCGAGCAGGCAACACATACGTTCGTCGCTTCTCGGCATCCTGGCTTTCCTTGCGATCGCTCTCGACTCTCCCGCTCGCTTTCGCTCTCGCTCTCTCTCTCCTCTCTCTCTTTCTCTCTGTCTCTCTCTCGCGGCCGGCAGGGAAGAGAGGTAGCCTAGTGTGATATGGAGTGGTAGTTGCTATTATCATGTTATTCGTTTAATCCATTTTCATAATTTTCGTTTTCTTTCTTTCGCCTCGAATATACTGTAGCTCCATGTGACTCCTGTGTGTACGTGTTTTGTGGCGCAGTTCTCCTGGTAAAAAAAGAAGAGAGGGAGGGAGTGAGGTTGAACAAGAGGCGTGACTTTTTGAAAGAATATATATACACACATATTTTTTCTCCCTCCCTTCCTGTTATAATTAAAATGTTTCCCTGGTGCACGAGCGGTCCGGAGATTCGACCAAAGCGTCAGAAGATATCCAACCAATCTTCGGAGTGCATAAGCAAGTTCTCTTTACCTGGATGTCGCGTCGACCCAGCTGTTAGCACCCGAACTTGCTCCCAGTGCCTCGGGAAGGACGAACGACTCTCCCAAGAACACACGTCGAACCAGCACGAACCGCGCAACAGGTGGTTCACTCACCTTCCTCTCGACATGGGCCTCTGACACGAAGCCACGACGCTCGGGATTATACATATCATCCGCGTCTATGGATATATGAACAGGGCATTCATGTAGACGAGCCGAGATTAGGACCTGCGAGTGAAGCCGGACCCCGACGAGGCTCCGTTCAACCACGTGTGTGTGTGTGTGAAGTGAACCTCCCTTCCTGTGAGTAGAGTTCTTAAACCAGCAAGACGAGGGGGGAACATTTACACAAACACGGGCGCTGAAGTTGGAGAATTATGAAGAGTTGCCCTGAATAAGATGGTATGTTTACTTATAATTTCTCTGGGCTGTTTGGGTACCTATAGCGTCAATGCTGCGGCAATGACAGCAGAGATGATTCCGAAGTGCAGTCGTGATGAAACAAAGCAAGTGAACAGAAAGACTCTCACATCGCAACAGGCCGTCCTTGTGCGCGATCTGGATGCAGGTGTTGATCCTACGAACATAAGAGTCGGACCTTAAATCCATTTTCTTTTCTTTGACGAATCTGTTTATTAATTGATAACGGTGTTCTTGCGTTTTTCTTTCCTCCTTTTCTGATCTCTGTCTTTGTGTTCTGTATGTTTACTGGTATTTGCTTTTAATCTTCAAACTTCCTTTTTTTAATTCTCTTTTGTTTTTCTTCTCCCTTTTCCTTGTTGGCCTTGTCTTCTTCTTCCAAAATAATTTTATTCCTCTCCCATTCTTCTTCTTTTCTTCTTCTCTTCTTTTTTTTTCTTCTTCCTCCTAATCCATATCCTCTTCGGTCTCCCCCTCCTTCTCCTTCGCCTCCTCTTCCTCTTCCTCTTTCTCCTCCACCTCTTCTTGTTCTTCCGTCTTCTTCTTCTTCTTTTTCATCCTACTCTTTCTCTTTTTTCTTCTCCTTCTCCTCCTCCTCCTCTTGTTCTTGTTCTCCCTCCTCCTTCTCCTCCTTCTTCTTCTTCTTCTTCTTCCTTCTTCTCCTCCTCCTCTTCCTCTTGTTCTTGTTCTT
>NC_091554.1:30821517-30829017 GCF_042767895.1 Penaeus vannamei
CCGTCCTTCCCCTCCCCTTCCCACCCCTCCCCGCCCCCCGTCATGGGCCGCCGTGACGTCAGCATCGCGCGCTCGGGGAGGCCCGCCCCTCCCACCCACCCTGCTCTGGGGTCATCCTTTTAAACGACGGTATGTGCGTGCGTCAACGTATGTACGTAGGGGAGCCTGTGACGTTCGCGTACGTGTGTGTGTACGTGACTGTTCCGCGTGTGTACGTGACTCTCCAGACAGCCCATCGCCAGCTGGTCACCCAGTCTGACCATCTGGGGTGACACGTCTATTCTGCTTGAATGCAAAGTGAGGGGAGTTTGTGTGTGCGTGTGTGCGTTTGAGTGTGTGTACGTGTGTGTGTACGTGCGTCCGTCCGTCCGCCCATTTATGTGTACATGTGCATTCTTACTTGAGTCATTTAAATACCTCACACGCGCTTTAAAATGGCGGCGGGAGATTCTCGCGGCGATATTGCGTCTGGCCGAAAATTCTTGGAGGAATGTAGGCCTATCTCGAAAGGGGATTTTTTACTATTTTATTTCTTTTATTATTATCATTATTACTACTATTAATATTATTATTATTATTATTTATTATTGTTATTATTATTGTTGTTGTTGTTATTGTTACTGTTATTATTAGCCTTATTTTTTCCCTTTTTACTTTGAGAATGCGAATAAGAAGAATGAAATCCTTGCGAAAAGAAACACAAATAAACAGAGTGGCATCCGGTGATTATAATAATGATTAAGGACACGTGCTATCAATAATCGTAACACTACGACTGCACAATGATAACAACGATCCACGGTCATAATAACAATCATGGCACGACAACCGCCAACAATATATCTTTTTTAGACACGCCCATTACACATCATTGCAAAGACACACCCCTTTTTAACCCAGCGGAGACAACCCATCAACTTCCATCTCAAAATAACAACAATAACAACAATCTTTCTTACAATAAAATTACCAAGAATGACACTCTCTTCACCCCTAACCCTCCCCCCCCCTTACACCTCAAAATAAATACAATAATTACAACCTTTCTCACAATAAAATTATCCCAATAACACTCTCTTCACCCCGCCACCCCTCTCCCGCCCCCTTTACACCTCAAAATAACAGCAATATCAACAACCTTTCTCACAATAAAATTACCCTTATAATACTCTCTTAAAATTACCCCAATAACACTCTCTTCAACCCGCCACCCCCTCCCCCGCCCCCCTCACACCTCAAAATAACAGCAATATCAACAACCTTTCTCACAATAAAATTACCCTAATAACCCTCTCTTAAAATTACGCCAATAACCCTCGGTTAAAATTACCCCAATAACACTCTCTTAACCCCTACCCACCCCCCTCCCCCTCCCCCCTCTCACCTCAAAATAACAACTATAAGATTACCCCAATAACACTCTCTTAACCCCTCCCCCAGCCCCCCTCTCTCCTCCCCCTCCCCCAGCCTCCCTCTCTCTTCCCCCTCACCAGCCCCCCTCTCTCCTCCCCCTCCCCCCCCCCTTCACACATCAAAATAACGCAACTGACGCGTAGATGAACCGCAGCCCAATAGATCTATCGAAGTAGACACGACTCCTGCCCCGCCCCCAACCCACCAAGGGACGCGCGTGCAAACAAAAGCTTAGGGAACGGGGGCCTCTGTCCTACTCTCTCAAACTCATTGTAACCAAATGAGACTTCCTATATACCCTCTGCCCACTCCTATCCCCCTCCTACCCCCGTGCTCTCCTCTCTTTCCTCTCCTCTCCTCCTATTCTATTTAATATTTCGTTGTCTACTATATACTCACTCTTATCTCCTCCTTGACTGCTATTCTTTCTCCTCTCTTGTCTATCCTCTCCTCTCCTGCTGTTTTACCTACTATCCCCTCTTACCCCCGTGCCCTCCTCTCTTTCCTCTCCTCTTCTGTTCTATTTTATATTCCGTTGTCTACTGTCTACTCATCTCTATCCCTCCTCTCTCTCCTATTCTATTTTATTTTTCACTGTCTACTGTCTAATCTCCATTATACCCTCCTACCCCCGTGCCCTCCTCTCTCCTCTCCTCTCTCTTATATTCTATTTTATCTTTCATTGTCTACTGTCTATTCACTCCTATCCCTCTTCGACTGCTGTTATTTCTCCTCTCCTCTCCTGCTATGTATTTACCTATTCCTATCCCACTTCCGTTTATCTTATAAGGCTGAGACTTCACATGCATAATGATACACTTATCTTTTAATCATGTGCTAATTTCCAGCCCTTAATTCATAACGAATTTTCTGTTACACCGGTGAACGTGCAATAGAGTGTGAAAATGGAACCAGTGGAGTATCGATCAGTGATCAGGTTTTTATACTTGAATGGCTACACACCGCAGGAGACCTTGGATGAAATACAAACAGCTTATGGGGAGGATGCCCCTCATGTGACATTGTTAAATATTGGCATCGCGATCTCAGGTGTGGTCGGAGGGCTGTGGAAACGGCTCCTATCCCAGGGCGATCTCAGTCTGCCATTGATGAGGACACCATCCATTATGGAGACTACCAGTGCTGGTCGTCAGCTAGCCCAAGATGTCAAGTTTAGTGTTGGGTCTGTGGATAAAATCATTCATGACCATCTGCTTATGCAAAAGTTGTTCTCCTCGATAGGATCCCAGGTTACTTATGCATTTCAGAAACAGGAACAAGTCCATTGTTACAAGGCTCTTTTAGCAGGATAAAACTTCACCACTGTGATCCAGAAACTAAGGCCCAGTCAGAACATTGGAAGCAATTTAGCTCACCACCCCCTAAAAAAGGTTATGTGTTACACATTCAGCAAGAAAGGTGATACTAACAATCTTTTAGGATCAGTATGGTGTAGTGATGATGGATTATCTAGCAAAAGCTATTAGAAGGAAAGTAGCTTACTACGCTTCACTGCTACAGAAATTGCGGGAGGCTATCAACACCAACAGGTGCAGAATGCCTTCTACAAGACAGCGCCCCTGTTCACAACCTCACTTTGTCCAGATGGAAGCGCGGTCCTGTAGCTTTAACATCCTTCATTATCCTCACTCTGCTGCACCATCTGACATTCACCTCTTTCCTTCCATGAAGTCATTTTTGCATTGCACCTATTTCTGGTCACTTCATGGCTCCACAGATGCATAAACGATGGGAGAAGTGCATCACTCTTGGCGGGACCTTTGGCAAGGAGGACTAATGACTGGACGACATTTCGTTACTGTACGTCCAGGGGAAGTTGGTCCGGGGAAATCTTTAATGAAGTCCTCTCGTGTGTGTGTGTGTGTGTGTGTGTGTATAGATATATATAGATAGATAGACAAATATATATATATATATGTATATATATATATATATATATATATATATATATATATATATATATATATATATATGTGTGTGTGTGTGTGTGTGTGTGTGTGTGTGTGTGTGTGTGTATAGATAGATATATGTATATATATGTATATAATATATATATATATATATATATATATATATATATATATATATATATATATATATATATATATATATATGCGTGTGTGTGTGTGTGTGTGTTTATATATATATATATAAATGTTTGTATTTATTTTGTATGTATGTATGCGTGTGTGTGTGTTAATTAATTGATTTACCCATCCATCTTTTTATTCATATAAGTAGCAATACTGATACGCGTTAACATATATTCATCTGACTATGAATCATCGAAACATGTTCCCCGACCAGCTGAATTAATATATTCACCCCCCCCCCAAAAAAAAAAAAAAAATGAAATATGCCCTCTTTGTCCTCCTTTTTCGAAGTAATTTTCAAACAATAATTCCCTTTTATCATTCCGCCATTTTCGTCTACGCTTCCTGCTGGTTTTCATTAAGGATAACGAGCTTATCTTCGGAACTCACGATAGAATGACGTCTCCCTAGCTTTTCGTTTAACAAATGTTAATTTATTCTCTACGTCTTTGGATGCAATGATTTATCCGCACAATCACAGAAGTTAGGTGTTCGTTTGTTCACTTCCATTGAATATACGGAATGAATAAGATGTGAATTTACAAAATATGAATATACATACGTTTAACCTCATAAAAATGCATATCCATTTAGACACAAACGCACCCATAAGCTAAGAAAAAGAAAAAAAATCCTGCCAGAATGAAGCCTACGCCATACCCAATTGCAATGTGCTCGTAACCCCCTCGGCGCCAACGACCGTAGTTCCACGATCGTCCGCCAGGATCGTGTCGAGCTCCATCCGTAGCGCTGAACGAATGGGCCATCTGGGATCCGAAAGATGGGGCCACAAATGTCCTAATTACATTATCGTCGCAACCGCTTTAATGGCCAGCAGTCACGTGACCCAGCGCCCCGGAACCCGCTTGATGGCCACAGATCACCTAAGAGCTTCTTAAAGGGATTTACGACTTCGGTCTTTTCCCGCCATTGCTATGATCTCTGGCCAGTTTTCATTACTGTTATTGTGATTATGATTTATGATTCTTGTTAATCTTATTATTGTCATTATTATCATTTTCATCATTATCATTATTATCCTTGTCATTACAATCATGATTATCATTATCCATATCATTCTTGCCTTTATCATTATTATTATTTTCGACACTATTTGTCATTACTGTCATTATGGCTGTTGTTATAGTTATTATTTGCATTGCTAATATAATTATATTAATAACAGTGATAATGATCATAACAATATCACAATAACATCAAAAATAATATTAACGGTAATATCACCATTACAAATATCTCCTTAAACGCGAGACAACCGAAAATCAAATTAAAAACTGCATTCAAGCTAGAAAAAACTTTCAAAAATACCCACAAGTCCAGCGCCACAGACGAACTAACCTCCGACCCAAGAGAATGTCTTCTCCTCCACGAACTCTAAGGCACTCGGACGCCAATGCTTTGTCGCTCGAAATCTTTAGAACAAGACAGTGTGATATTGTGAACGCAAGAGTCAGGGATATAGACCATTATATGTCATTATATTTAAACATAAATAACTATTGGACATGAACTTAATATACCTTAGATATGATTTACATATCGATTTTATTGAGTTTTTTCTCTCATTCTGGCGTTATGGTTCTAAATGGAAAATAATTTCAGGAAAATGGGGCAATCGCAAACGCTAATAGAAGTTTAATGCTCTTAATGTGAAGTCTAAAAAGTAGTTTTTCAGAAGCCAGGTCAACCTAATGGAAGTTTTCCCACTCTTTGGTTTAACTAGAGAATATGCAAGAAGCTTCCCCCAAGAATTATTTGGTCTTTTTTTGAGAAAGCAGTTCCAAATATGCATTTGTAATATTTTCTTTTCTTCCAAATCCCTACTAAAAAAAAATCAAAAGTAATTTTTTTAGGCTACTTACGTTTCTTTCGGAAAACTCGGATTCCCCCCCCCCAAAAAAAAAAAAAAAATCCCGTAAAATAAAATAATTATACGTATTTCTGTATGAACAGATAGCTTATAATCTGTCTCTCCGTCAATTCAGTTTTCTTGTGCTAATATTTTTTTAGCTCTACTATAGGAATATGTATTGTGATGATCAGTTACAAATGCTCTCTCTATATATCTATCTATCTCTCTGTCTGTCTCTTTTTTTTTTCTTTCTCTCTGTCTATCTATCTATCTATCCATCCATCTATGTATCTCTCTCTTTCTCTATCTATCTATGTATCTATCTATCTATCCATCTATCTATTTCTCTCTGTCTCTCTCTCTCTATCTTTCTATCTATCTATCCATCTCTCTCTCTCTCTCTCTCTCTCTCTCTCTCTCTCTCTCTCTCTCTCTCCCTCTCTCTCTCTCTCCCTCTCCTTCTCCTCTCTCTCTCTTTCTCTCACTCGCTCGCAATCTCTTTCTCTCCCTCTCTTCCCCTCTCTCTCTCTCTCTCTCTCACTCTTTCTCTCCCTCTGTTCCCCTCTCTCTCTCTTTCTCTCTCTCTCTCTCTCTCTCTCTCTCTCTCTCTCTCTCTCTCTCTCTCTCTCTCTCTCTCTCTCTCTCTCTCACTCCTTCTCCCTCTGCCTCCCACTCTTTCTCTCTCTTCCACCCCTCTCCCATCCACACACATCCATCTTTCTCACTATTTTTCTCTTCACAAAATATCTCTCCTTTTACAACCATCTCAAAAAAGGTTCTTTAACATGGCTCGTTGAGGATCCCAGGCCTTCTGAACCACAAGAAAAGCTGATTAAATTGTACTGTAACTGCCTGTCCGTTAATGATAATAATAATAATGATAATAATAATAATAATAATAATAATAATGATAATAATAATAATGATAATAATGATAATAATAATAATGATAATAATAATAATGATAATAATGAAGATAATAATAATGATGATAATGAAGATAATAATAATAATAATAATAACAATAATAATAATAATAATAGTAATAATGATAATAATGAAGATAATAGTAATAATAATAATAATGATAATTCAATTATGATAAATTATAATAAAACATAATATTGACAGGTTTGGAAGTCTGTCTGGAGAAAGTTCTGTCTGGCGTGTTTTATGGAGTCTCCGGGTCGTGTCTTTTGGTTTTCCCTTTGTTTTTTCTTGCTTTCCTTTCTGTTTCCTTGATTTGTTTGTTATTGATCGTCTTTTTTGTTCTGTCTTTTTCCTCCTTTTTTGTGTTTCGTCTTATTTATTCTTATTTGATGGTTTGTTTTCGTTTGTTTTTTTTTGCTTTTATATTTTTTATTATTTTATCATTATCCCTCTTTGTCTCTATTTCGTGTTAATCTCTCTCTCTCTCTCTCTCTCTCTCTCTCTCTCTCTCTCTCTCTCTCTCTCTCTCTCTCTCTCTCTCTCTCTCTCTCTCTCTCTCTCTCTCTCTCTCTCTCATTACTTATGGCATTTTCACTGATATTCGTATTGTCATTAAATTATTTTTCATAGTTATTTCTTTATCATGAAGTCCATTACCGTTACCATCATGGCCATTGCAATTAATGATTAATATCTTTCTTGGGACTAATTATTTACAGGAGTTATCCTCTTCCTCATATTTTTTTCCGATAATTAGCATGATCCTAATGTACATTTCCTAATGAAATCTTTATCGACATTTTCATTGTATTTCCTGTTCATCGTCTCTGTTATTCTTATCATTACAAAAATCATTTTGATAATTATGATATTGATAATGGTAACAAAGGTAATCATAATTATCATAGGTATAATATTGATAATGATGTTGATGATATCTTTCTTACTATTAAGATTATTATAGCTAATATATTAATGATCGTAAAAGCAATAATGATGGTAATGATATTAATGATTATGATAATAACCATAATCATAATAACAATAATACTAGGAGTAATGATAATTATCATGACGATAATGAAAATAATAATGATGATAATGATAATTATTATATTATAGATAATAACAATGCTAATGATAATGATGATAATAATGATAATAATGTTT
>NC_091554.1:30837303-30844803 GCF_042767895.1 Penaeus vannamei
AAAGATAGAGGGACAGCTAGATATATTCTTTTCCGGACAGTTCATCTTGCTGAACAACGGTGGCCTTTCTCACAAAAGATTGATTGAGGAAGGTGGCCTGTACACACACACACACAGAGACGTCCTCTCCCCCCCTTTACACAGACACGTCCCCTACACACACACACACACATACACATACCCACACATATACACACAAACACACACACACACACACACACATACACGTACCCACACATACACACACAAACACACACACACACACACACACACACACACACACACACACACACACACACACACACACACACACACATATATATATATATATATATATATATATATATATATATATATATATTTATTTATTTATTTATATTTATATATATATATACACACACAAACGGGAATAATTAACGTTGATGTTTTCGTCGGAACGCTTACGGGCATGTGTGTGTGTGTGTGGATATGAATGCAGCAATTGTGTGTGTTAATTCGCATCAGTTTAGCGCCACACATCAGTGGCCGCCGCCGCCTCACGTGGGCCGGTCTCCGTGAGCGTCTGGTCCCGCAGCCTGGTCGAGTTAGTGCCCTTCAGAGCTTCAGAATGGCGTGCTAATGTGTTCTTGTGTCTGGCTATTTCTCTAAGCCTCTTGGAGCTTTTGATGTGCCCGGGATATTCGCTTGGATGCAAAGAGTCGAGTGCACGCATGTAAGCACAGGCTCGTTCAGATATACGTGGTCACTTACGGTCATGCAGATACACAGGCACACACACCAATACGTAATAACACAACATAACGTAACATGAAATACTCTTACGCCCTCCCCACTCTCACACAAACGTCAACTCCCCCTCCTTCGCATAGACACGTCCCCTACACAGACAGACAGACAGACAGACATGTCCCCTACACACACACACACACGCACACACACACATACAAATGCCCTCTCCCCCACCTTTACACAGACACGTCCCCTACACACACACACACACACACACACACACACACACATCCCCCACACACACACACACACACACACATACACACACACACAGACAGACAGACAGACACGTCCCCTACACACACACGCACAGACAAGTCCCCTAGACGCACACACACAGACATGACCCCTACACACACACACACACAGATACATCCCCTACACACACACAGGCACACACACAGACACACACACACACACACACACACTCACTCACACACCGCATTCCGCCCCGCCTCGCCAGAGTCCAAGATCCCCCTTGCAAACCCGCGGGCGGCGCAACAGCCCCCTTTGTCTCGCCCATATCCGGGGTTCGGTCTCCCAGCCTCTCCGTCTTGCTGGTGGACGCCTGACGGAGGGGCGCGGGGCTTCTGGAAGGTTCTGACATGGTCCATGGTCTCTCACTTTCTTTTTCTTTTCTCTCTCTTTCATATCTCTCATTTGGGCACGGGGCTTCTGGAAGGTTCTGGCATAGTCCATGGTCTCTCACTTTCTTTTTTTCTCTATATATCTTTATTTCTTTCTTTTTTATCTCTCATTATTTCTCCTTTGTCTTCTCATTCTTTTCCTTTCTGTCTCATCTTTTTTTTTTTTCTTTTTTTTCTCTCTCTCTTTTTTATCTCTTTTTTTATCTCTCATTATTTCTCATTTGTCTTCTCATTCTTTTCCTTTCTGTCTCATTTCTTTTCTTCTCATTATTTTCCTTTCTGTGTCATCTCTTTTTTTTCTTCTCCTTTTGTTTTCTCTTCTATTATTCTTCTCTCTATTTATGATGCACATAATTTCCCAAGTAGTTATTGACGAATAAAATAAAGTACGATTCACCGGCATATTTCCCCAGGAGTTTAATCTCCTTAAGGCGCGTAATATATAAATGACCTGCATTAGGATGATTAGATCTAGGAAGTGACCTCAAAAAAAAAAAAAAAAAAAAATCCCATTAAGATGAATGATTAAAAGACATTATTGATGTGGTTCTTTCGAAAAACGGAAAAAAATCGTTTAGGACGACTTTTCACCCATTTTGCGAGTATTAAGGTTGCGGTTAAGTGAGGGAAGTACTTAGACCTTCGTTAACGGCACCAGAGACATCATTTATGTTGTATTTACACATGAACAAGCATACATATACAGGTAGACAGGTACGACTATATGTGCACACATACGCACGACCATGCAGACAGGGATACATGTGCACAGATACTCGGGCACTGACACGTACATCATCAAATGCACACACACACAAGAATAAGCACTAAAACGCACAATCACAAATAAACACACACATGAACAAACACAAACGCACAATCACAAATACACACACATGAACAAACACAAACACACACAATCACAAATACACATACACACACCCTCTCTCTCTCACTCACAAACACACACAACCCCCCCCCCCCACCCCCACCCCTACGCACACACACTTTCTCACCAACACAGATATCCAACAGCAGCTGATAACAACAGCTTCAGCTCGCAGTATTTCAGCAGTCAAATCCCCCAAGTGTCGGCGCGCGGCGAAATTGCTCGACGATGGCCACTTTCCCGCCCGTGAGAGTCCACCGCCTCGGAACTCACTCCCCCCCCCCCCCCCGTTATTCATGCCGCAGTCTCTTCGTTCCTCTGGAGGTCCCTTCAGGTCCCTTCAGGTCCCTTCAGGTTTCTTCGGGTTCCTTTGGAGTCTCGTTAAGTTCTCTGGGGTCAGGTCCCTACGGATCCCTTCTCGTGACGAGTGGTCTCCTCCCGTGTCCCTACGTCTTCCTCCATATTTCTCCAGGTCCCATTAGGTTCCTCCTGGTTCTTTCCAATTCCTCCTGTATTCCTACAGGTCCCCCCAGGTCCTTTTAGGTCCCCCTCCGTATCTGAGTAGTAACTCAGGGTCATGTCGCGGTTCCTCCTGGTCCATCTAGGTCTCCCTCCATGTCTCTACAGCCTCTACAGGTCCCCTTCAGGTCCCCCCGCGCCCTTTCAAGTTCCTACAGGTCCCTTGGGTCCCTTCAGGTCCCGCCAGGTCCTCTTCCGCGACGGACGGCACCTGCACCATCCGGCTGGGGTTGCTGCAGTGTCCTTTTTCACCGGGACAAATTGCCTGTGGTTCGTCTCCTTCTTTTACTTTTTTCTCTCGTTGGCTTTTCTTTTTAAGTTTACAGACACTGTATCCTACCGCGGGCTTCTCTTTCCCAGGGTATATACTGCCTCAGTCTCTGGTGCGTCCGTGTGTTATTTGTTACACTGCTCCAGCACACACGGCTTTTCTCGTTTGTTTGTTTTTGATTTCCTTTCGCATGGATGAAGAAGAGAGGGAGGGAATGGTAAGATGAATGGATAAGAGAGAGAGAGAGAGAGAGAGAGAGAGAGAGAGAGAGAGAGAGAGAGAGAGAGAGAGAGAGAGAGAGTCTGAGAGAGAGAGAGAGAGAGAGAGAGGGGGGGGGGGATGCAAGATGAATGGTGTAGAGCTAGAAAAAAAGAAGGAAAGACATTTGAGATGAATGGGTAAGAGAGAGAGAGAGAGAGACAGAGACAGCGATAGACAGACAGACAGATAGAGAGAGGGGATGGGGGAGATGCAAGATGAATGGTGTAGAGCTAGAAAAAAGAAGGAAAGACATTCGAGATGAATGGATAAGAAAGGGAGAGAGAGAGAGTGAGTGAGAGAGAGAGAGTGAATGAGAGAGAGAGAGAGACAGAGACAGACAGACAGAGAGACAGAGAGAGGGGGGAGGATGCAAGATGAATGGTATAGAGCTAGAAAAAAGAAGGAGAGACATTCGAGATGAATGGATAAGAGAGAAAGGGGGAGATATATGCGATAAACGGATAAAAGAAACATGGAGGGGGACCGATGTGTAACAAATTAACAGAAAAGAAAAAAAAGACGACACATAAATATAACGGGAAAAAAACTAAGTGGAAACTAAGTGAATATTTGAACAATATCAAAATGGAACAATTGGCATAAAACAATTTCTCCTAAAAAAAGAAAAAAAGAAAATAGAAAGAGGGAGAGAGAGAGAGATTTGATTTGATAATATTTATTTACAGAACAGTGTACATGCCCTGTAAAAAGCCAGGGTAAGATGCTACCGCATCTATCCAACTGGCTATAAGAGAGAGAGAGAGAGATAGAGAAAGAGAGAGAGAGAGAGAGAGAGAGAGAGAGAGAGAGAGAGAGAGAGAGAGAGAGAGAGAGAGAGAGAGAGAGAGAGAGAGAGAGAGAGAGAGAGAGAGAGAGAGAGAGAGTGAGAGAGATAGGAAAGGAAGAGGGGAGGGAGGGAAGGAGAAGATGAAGAAGAAGAAGAAGAAGAGAGAGAGAGAAGAAAGGAAGAGGGGAGGGAGGGAAGAAGAAAAAGAAGAAGGAGAAGAAAAAGAAGAGAGAGAGAGAGAGAGAGAGAGAGAGAGAGAGACATTCGACACTGTACTTAGGCCTACATAGCTCGTTTCAAAATGTCAACTATCACGTTTTTCACCTAAAATAGTAACGCATCACGGAAATCTTATTAAAGTGGCAATGAAACTCCTTTATCACATGAGTTGTTGGCTTTCAAACTTCCATCAAAAGACACTTTACTTTTGCAACTTTGGCGATTCCTTCCACTCGGCAACCCCCCCCCCCCTTCTTTCTCACCGTATTTAATTACTGATATTATCAAAGCGAGTTCATTTCTTCAAAGGGAGAGACGTTGGCTATTAAAATGAGTAAATGAACGAATATCCTGAGAAATATATATACGGAATTAGTTTATTTGAGAAAAAAAAACGAAAAAAAAGATACATACACATTAATGATACCCCCCCTCCTCCCCCCCCCCTCCTTCTCTCACCCACACATACGTACATACAAAAAAAAACATCAAATACTTTAAAAATCGGTTATAATTCACACTCCGATGACACCTCGCCTTTTTCCTTTAACCGTCGAATCCCTTTAACGGTAAGACCCCCCCTCCCTCCTCCCTCCCCCTCCACATACCCCTAGCACCTCTCCCCCCCCCCCTCCCCCCTTCGCACTGCCAACGAAGGCTCATCGCTTGGAAATCGTCGACTCTGGCTGATAGCGATGGAACGCAATTCATGGACAGGGAGATTGGGTGTGCATGGGAGAGAGGGAGGGAGGGAGAGGGTGGGGGAGGGAGAGAGGGAGAGGATGGGGGAGGGAGAGAGAGGGAGTGGGAAGGAGGGAGAGGGAGTGGGAGGGAGGGAGAGGGAGGCAGGAGTGGGAGGGAAGGAGAGGGAGAAGAAGAGGAGGGGGGAGGGAGAGGGAGAAGAGGCGGGAGCGAGGGAGAGGGAGAAGAGGGGAAGGGAGAGAGAGGGAGAAGAGGGAGGGAGGGAGGTAGATAATGAGCGAGAGAGAGAGAGAAGATGGAGGAAGAGTTAGTTAGGTAGACAAACAGAAGGAATGGGAGGAAGGAGGAAAGTAGATAAAGAGAGAAAGAAAAAAAAAAGATCGAGAGAGAGAGAAAGAGTGAAAAGCGAGAGTGGTCTGGAACCCTCAACAGCTTTGCAAATGTCAACATCAAACCTTTCCCATCGAGTATTTTAACACGAATAATATGCACCGCAAAACAGTATCATATTTAACGTCACATGATCCGTAACCGAAGTTGAAATGAACAATAGAATTTGCCGACAAGTTTGTTCATTTTGGCGCCAACGTTGAACTTTGTCGAGGTTGTTAGCAATTTTGTTCAAAACTTTTCATATCCTTTCACAAACTTCCTTCCTCACTCTGGCATACTTGTATTAATATGTCGTATATAAGTGATAGTATAGAACACTATCTTTTATTATTGTGTATTGTCGTTATTATTATTACTATACTATTTATTATTATTACTATTATCATCATCATCATTATTATTATTATTATTATTATTATTATTATTATTATTATTATTATTATTATTATTATTATTATTATTATTATTATTATTATTATCATTATTATCATTATTATTATTATCATTATTATTATTATTATTATTATTATTATTATTATTATTATTATTATTATTATTATTATTATTATTATTACTATTATTATTATTATTATTATTATTATTATTATTATTATTATTATTATTATTATTATTATTATTACTATTATTATTATCATTATTATTATTACTGCTGTTATTATTATTATTATAATTATTAATATTATCATTATCCTTATTATTACTAATGTTATTATTATCATTACTATTATTATCATTATTGATATTACTATCATTGCTGGTATTATTATTTTCATTATTATTATCATTATGATTATCATTATCATTTTATTATTATCATCATCATTATTATTATTATTATTATTATTATTATTATTATTATTATTATTATTATTATTATTATTATTATTATTATTATTATTATCATTATCACTATCACTGTTACTGTTAATATCATTATTATCATTATCACTATTATAATGATGATTATTATTGTTATTGTTATTATTATCGTTATTATTACTATCATTATTATTATCATTATCATCATTTTTATTATCATTGTTATTATTACTATCATCATCATTATCATTATTATTTTTATCACTATTATCATTATTATTATCATTATTATTACTATCATATTTATTCTTATTATCATTATACCGCATTTTTATTGTTATTATATATATATGCATATATATATATATATGTATATATATATATATATATATATATATATATATATATATATATATATATATTGGATAATTCATTTTGTTGTTGTTCTTCTTATTCTTCTTTTTATTATTTCTATTGTTATCATTATTATTGTTGTTGTTGTTATCATCGTTATTATTGTCTTCTATATCATTATCATTATTTTTGTTATTATTTTCATTATCATTATTATTAGTAGTGTGATTATTGATATCAGTATAATATTGTTATTAATATCATAATTATCATTATCATTATTATTATCATTATTATCATTACTATTTTTATGATTATTATCATTATTGTTATTAGCATTATCATTATAAGTATCATTATTATTATTATTATTATTGTCATTATTAATATTATTATTATCATAATCATTGTTAATATCATTAATGTTATTATTATTACAATCATCATGATTATGATTATAATGACAATAATGATGATGATAATAATGATAATAATTAGTATTATTACTATCATCATTACAAGTACTGTTATCACTATCATCATTGCTGTTATTGTAATTATTTCCATGGTAATTTGTGTAATTATTATATTCATTATCACTATCAATTTTACAGTTTTGCTCTCACGCATTTTGCCAAAGGAGGAAAATGGAATCCTTCTCCATTCTCTGAAACTACAGATCACTTCAAACTTTCCTTTGGTCCTTGGAAATTCGCTTCTTATTGCTTGTTTAATTGTTTTCTTTCATTTTTTCCAGTTTTTCTATTGTATTTTTCTTGTTATGTGTTTTTTTTTCTTCTTTTCTTCTTCTTATGCGATCTTTGAGGTA
>NC_091554.1:30854803-30857303 GCF_042767895.1 Penaeus vannamei
AATGGGAAGGGAGAAGAGGGGGGAGGTAGATCAAGTGGTGGGGGTAAAGAAGGGGGGAGGAGTTGGAAGTGATGGTGGTGGAAAAGGGAAAAGAAGAAAAAGAAAAAAAAGATGGTGATGACGAAGATGATGATGATAGTGATGATGAAGAGGAAGAGGAGGAGGAGGAGGAGGGGAATAGGGGGAAAGAGGAGGAGAGAGAGGAAGAGGAGGACGAGCAGGTTTAGGAAGATGATGATGATGATAATGAAGAAGAAGATGGAGAAGAAAAAGAAGAAGAAGAAGAAGAAGAAGAAGAAGAAGACCCAAATTAGTAAAGAGGGGGGAGAGATCGTAAAAGATGATGATGATGAGAATAAGGCGAAAGAGGAAGAGAGAGAGGAAGAGGAGGACGGGCAAGTTTAGGAAGATGAGGAGGAGGAGGAAGGAAGGCCCAGGGTACGGCCCCCATGCCCATCTATAGGGAAGGGGATTGGCAGATTCCCACACGCACCCAGTCCCTCTCTGATTCGATTTGTCACATGCAGTTTTTCTTTTCTTCTTCTTCATCTCTTCCTCTTTTGCTCTTTCTTAGCTTCTGTCTTTGTCTCTCTTTGTTTCAAGCATATTTGGAGATCTTTGTTAATTACTTTTCTTCCTCCCCCCCCTCTGTCTGTCTCTCTCTCTTCTTCCCTCCCCTCTTCCTTTCTTTTCTCTCTCTCTCTCTCTCCCTCTCTCCCTCCCCCCCTCCCCCCTATCTCCCTCTCTCTCTTTCTCTCACATTCACCCCCCTCCCCCCTATCTCCCTCTCTCTCTTTCTCTCACATTCACCCCCCCTCCCCCCTATCTCCCTCTCTCTCTTTCTCTCACATTCACCCCCCCTCCCCCCTATCTCCCTCTCTCTCTTTCTCTCACATTCACCCCCCCTCCCCCCCTATCTCCCTCTCTCTCTTTCTCTCACATTCACCCCCCCTCCCCCCTATCTCCCTCTCTCTCTTTCTCTCACATTCACCCCCCCTCCCCCCACACATGCAGACACTTTTCTTTTCCCTTTTCTTTTTCTTTTTTAATTCGCCCGTCCCTCGTGCAGTGCGTTTTGTTCACGTGTTAGGTGGCCAGGACGTTCTACATCTGTTTGTGTGGATGTCAGGCGGCTTTCCCACGTCTGTCCTCACGAATGTCTGTCTGTCTGTCTGTCTTCATTTGAGGTCATCACAGCACACAATGCATGTCCTCTGGTCACTCCGCGCCACGAAACGAGTGGGATTTTTTTTCACATATATATAGATGTATGCGCAATCTGCAACTTGCAATGGACCAGATGGGGGGTGACCTTGCAATTTTAAGTGATTAAGTGGGGGTTACATCATGGCTTTTTTGTTTTGTTTTTTACTATTGGGTGTGTTTGTGGATGGGGGGTTTGGGGGGGGGGGTCAGGTCAGATGCGACAGAACTGAAAATGTTAAAATGTGATTTACTAATTTCGGTCTTTTTTATTATTTGTTTTATTTATTTATTTATTATTTTTCTGATAGGGTGACTTTTTGTTTGCCTTTTTGTGGAATTACAGAAGGTAGCGTTAATTCATTTTTGTTTAATTATAATTATCATTATTTGTCTATCTCATCACAGCTGTGGTTTCAATTCTTGTATGTCTGTATCTCTGCCCCTCCCTTAGCCCCCTTCCCCTTCTCTCTATATATCTATTTTCTATCACTCTTCATTCCTCTCTCCCACTCTTTCTCTCCTTCTCTCCCTTTCCGAATCAATTTAATGTTGATATCAGTCGACACTTTTATAATATATCCTGATTTTTTCCAGATAGGTGACTGAATCCTTGGTGAATCTGTAGAACAATATTTTTCATCACAAGACCCGTGAAGCATCTATTTAAGAGCATTACAAAAGAAAGGAAAAAAAACAGTGATTCAGCCCCTATTTTTCAGTGAAGTAAATCGTCTTTAGATTAAAAAAAGAAAAAAGGAGAAGAATAAAGAAAGAGAGAAAAAATAGTTACAGAAAATAGAATTGAATGCAGAAAATATCAGGTGATATATACAGGTGTTTGTTTGTCCTGAATCCTGCTTGAGATAATAAGAAAAAAGAGAAAAAAGAAAAGAAAAATAGGAGGGAATTTGACCTGATCCTTTCTGCTACCTCCTCCTCGAGCGACCTTTGACCTCCTTCGCCATGGATTCGCGCTGCTGACGAAACAAGGTCAACTGCGCCCTCTTTGGGGCCGGACACTCGCACACTTCTCGCTAAGGTAAGTTCGGTTGCAGAATTAGTATTATTATTAAGTTTCATAATAGAGGAACCGTGTTTCTTGTTTTCTTTTTTATTGTCTCTACCTTAATACAATGTGATACACTCCGGCCAGCCAATCAGAGCACGATATTATACAGATATATTTCACACAATCTCAGATACGAATTCATATTATCATTAAATACGAATCGCATCATAAGTGGTGCATAAAATATTCATGTGAATTTTTAGCAGTACACCAAATGCAAGTTCA
>NC_091554.1:30859803-30862303 GCF_042767895.1 Penaeus vannamei
TGTGTGTGTGTGTGTGTGTGTGTGTGTGTGTGTGTGTGTGTGTGTGTGTGTGTGTGTGTGTGTGTGTGTGTGTGTATGTGTGCGTGCGTGTGTATACACATATATATATATACACATGTCAGTATGCATTCGTACTATTGATTTCTCTCGTCGGCGTTTATTCCATTTCCTTGGCTGGAATGATTCCTTCTCCCCGGAATGTGAAATGTTGCAGCCTCTCCTCTGATTGCATTTACGGTCCTTGTGTGATGCTGCGAAGAAGCGTCTGCAGAATGACATGCATCTGCGGATTGCGTCTGTGTAGGATTTTTCTTTTCTTGCCTTTCCATTATTATTACAATGTCGAAATTTATGTATACGTATAAAGAATTTGTATAGTTACCTGATAATTAAAAAGAACAATAGTTATAAGTAACGTCTATTAGAGGATAGACACCATAATCAGATAATGATCAGAATTCGATAATCCGTTACCTGTTAATTTCCTTCGTCAAGGAGACTCTATATCAGTCTGTAGCATTTAAAAAACATCTTCCCAGACGCCAATGTCAGGAAGGCTCTCTTAATGCAATAATTTCCTGCACGAACGAGCTTAAAAATCTTCAGGAGCGCTGGCGGTTCCTCGCGGGTCCGTCCCTGAAGCAGAAAGGTCAAATGATCGGCATTTCGGATCTTGGGTCAAATGATGCACGCCGACCTCTGACCTCTTCTGCCTTTTCTCTTGGCTTTCCTTTATCATCAGTGCTTCATATTATTCGTATTCGTGTCAGAGAAATGTATTTCATTATTATTTCGGAATGATCTTTGTCTCAGATGAAGAAATCACTAGAATGGAGATAACAAGGATGCGCGAAATGTATTAATATCTCTATCCATCTATCAATATGTGTGTGTGCGTAATAATCTTTGTTTTAGAAGAAGAAATCGCCGCAGGAGTGGTATTCAGAAGGTCTACATCCTTTTCGAGCAAACCTGTTGAGAGAGAGTGCAGCCACAGTCTGATAAGGAAACGAATACTACTCGAAACGTTATGCTTTCTCTGTTTCCTTTGATTATGTATTTCATTTGTTACGTTTTTCATTGCGTCTGTGTCGGTCGGTTTCTTACGATTGTGCGAGGCCCGACCGAATAAAAATCCACATATACATGCATGTACATAGAAATAGAGGCATGTCTATCTATCTGACAGATAAACATTTATCTGTCTATCTGCCCGGTAAATATGCAATTCTAGACTGATAGAGATGTATGTCCAGACTAATAGATATGTAATTCTAGACTGATAGAGATGGATGTCTAGACCGACAGATATGGATGTCTAGACCGACAGATATGGATGTCTAAACTGACAGATATACAATTCTAGACAGGCAGATATGCAATGCTAGACAGACAGATATGCGTCTAAACTGACAGATATGCAATGCTAAACTAATTTTTTATTATTATTTTATTTTTTTTAACAAACCGGCCGAAAGAAACTTCATATTCTGCCTCATTGTCACCCCCTCGCCGCCAGTGCTTCTTCATCTCTCGCAAAAGGATATTACTCCCCGTATTATATCCCGTACGTTGTATTTCTCGCGAAGGAAGGATGCGACGAGGACTTTATACGGGATCTACAAATCCTATAAATCCTGCCAGCCACAAAGGAGCCGTTGAGGCGTCGCTGCAACGGTTGCAAGGGAGAGGATTTATTTTTTTATTTTCTTGTCTCGCGGCGTCGGTTTGGGAGAGGGAGGAGCAGCGTGGTATTAAAAGGGGTTTCGGCGACGCTTTTGGATGGCGAGGAGAAGGAAAATAATTAGATTTTGGGTGTTTTGTTTTGGGGCTTTGTCTGTTTGTTTGTCTGTCGGGCTCTCTTTCTCTCTCTCTCTATCTACCTCTATCTTTCTTTCTTTCTCTCTCTCTCTCTCTCTCTCTCTCTCTCTCTCTCTCTCTCTCTCTCTCTCTCTCTCTCTCTCTCTCTCTCTCTCTCTCTCTCTCTCTCTCTCTCTCTCGATTTTTACCCCGAAGTAATTTATTAAGTTTTGATTTGCTTTATTTTACGCCATTCTTAGAAAATTATTATACTGAAGATAATAAAAAAACATGTAATTAACTTAATAATATGAACAATTCATAATTCTAGAAGACTGAAAACAAAAACTTCGGTTGTGAAAAAAGAGAAAAAATCTGTTTTGCTTTAAGTCGAAGAGCAAGAAAGGAGAGATGCTAAGGATAATAAGTGAAGGAAGCGGAAAAAGAATGATAAGAGGAGACAAAAATGATGGCGTGAAGATGAGAAAAATGAAAAGAAAAGATTGAAAAACGCGAGACAAAAAAAAGGAAAGAAAAAAAAAAAAAGAAAATGAGAAATCATGTAACTCATAGCAACAGAAAAAAAGAAAAAAAAACAAAGAAAGAAAACAAGGAGGAGAGGAAACGAAACAACGACGATGACGAGGAAGAAGAAGAGGAAAAAGAAGATGAAGATGATAAAAAGAGGCAAGAAAATATA
>NC_091554.1:30867303-30874803 GCF_042767895.1 Penaeus vannamei
CGAATCAATAACAACAGACCCCGTCACCTGTCTGTAATCATCAACAAAAACAATAAACAATATAATCGTAACAAATGCATTCGTAATGCCACTGCCCCGAGGCACACGTGGACGCAGCCACACCCCGTAGCCCGAAGGCCCTGTGACGCCTAAATTGTTTCTTGTCTAAAGCACAATGGCTGCAGAGCGGCGTGTTAACAAGTCCCTGGGATGTCCTGGCACGTAGGTTACCAAGCAGTGACGTCACTAGCATTGAGGCGATGGTACCCGAGTATGTTGGACTGATGGGCAGCACTTGTCACACCCTCCCGTGTCTGTGAAGCTGCCATTCGGTTGTTTACTCGAGGTGCTTCTGCGGTAATTCGGACACAGAACGAGCCCCACTGCGCGGAAGATCCACAAATGCAAGTACAATGAACCTCACGCCTATTTACGCCCATGAGAGGTCCGAATGTGTGTCAGTTAGGGAGAAATGGGTAAAGAGATACACGTACAGACATGCATGCGTTATGGCCTTGACATAACGAAGCGTGTCCAGTGTGTAATTCGCAGATCAAGGGACCATTCTCGTCGAGGCAATTGCTGTTTTTTATATAACTTGAAAGGAAAGACAGCTTTAAAGAGCGCAACTTAAATACAAAAAAGACTATCTTTGCTGAAGTGTAAGAGACAAAATCGTGTGAAAACCGCTTACGTAAGAAAGATGACCAGAATGAATGGGGAGAGAGAGAGAGAGAGAGAGAGAGAGAGAGACAAAAAGAGAGAGAGAGAGAAAGAACGAGAAAGAGAAAGAAAAGGAACGAAAAGCTCATAAGAATAATAAAAAAAAACTAGAGGATCCTAAGTCCCTTGCCGCGGATTATTAACAGGCACAGGCAGAGTCCTCGCACCCTTGCCTGCCAGCTGAAGGGCGCGAGGGAGGTGTGAGCGCAGAGCTACCGAGTGTTTGTTGTGGAAGTCCCGTGGATCTGAGGCTCCATTCAGTCCCTCGCCTCACTCCTTCCCTCCTCCTCTTCCCCTTCCCTCACCTCTCTCCTCTCGCCCCCCCCCCTCCCACCCCTTCCCTCACTCATCCCATTCTCCTCTCATTTCCCGTCTTCTTCTCTTGGCCTCCCCCTCCCTCCTCCCTCCTCTCTCCTCTTCGTTTACCCCCTTGCTCCTTTCATCTTCCTTTCCTTCCTCCCTCCTTCTCTTCTCTCTCTCTCTTTCTTTCCCCTCTTTCCCTTCTCCTTATCACTTTCCTCTTCCTTTCCTCCTCCCCTTCCCACTTTTCCTTACTTCTTATATCTTTTCCTTCCCTTTATCACTTTCCCTTCACCTTCTTCCTCCCTTTCCCTCTCTCCTCTTCCTTGCTTCTCTTTTCCTTCCTTTTCCTCTTTTTCCCTATCCTCTTCCTTCTCTCCCTTTCCCTCTTCCTGCCTCTTTTCCACCTTGTCCTTCCTTCCTCTTCCTTCCCCCATCCTTTCCCTTTTTCTCTTCCTTCTCATCGCCCTTCTCTCTTCTCTCCCTTCCTTTCCTCCTCGCCCTCCCCTCTTCAATATTTTCCCCTCCCTCTTCCTTCCCTCCTCTTTCGCCCTCTCCCTTTCCTTATCGCCTCTTCCAATCTACGCTTCTGCTATTTCATTCTTCATTTCCTTACCCTTACCTTTCTCTCTCTTCCTCTCTTCCTTTCCCTTCCCCTTCCATCTTCCTTCTCCTTCCCCTTTCCCCTCCCCTCTCTTCTTCCCCCTTCCCTTCCCTCCCCTCTTTCTTTCTCCTTCATCTTTCCCTTCCACATTTCCCCCTCTTCTCTTCCCTTACCTTCCACCCTTCCCTCTTCCTCCCACTTTTCTTTCCTCCTCCTCCTTCCTTCCTTCCCTCTACCTTCCCCTTCCCTCTTCCTTCCTCCTTCCCCTTCCCTCTTCCTTCCTCCTCCCCCTCCCCTCTTCCTTTCTTCCTCCTCCTTCCCCTCCCCCTTCCCTTCCCTCTTCCCCTTCCCTCCTTCCTTCCCTCCTCCTTCCCCTCCCCTCGCCTCCCTCCCCCCATAGAACGTCGGCGCGGCCCTGAATGGGTAATTTAGTGTCGGCATTTATTTGCACACGGAACGCTGCGGCTTGACTGGAGGTGCTGACGAACGGCTCGTCTGATGTGCGTCTACGTGAGCTGAAGTCGACGGTGTGTGCCTTTCTTTTCTTGTTTGTTGCTGTTGTTTTGTTTTTGTTTCGTTCGTTTTTCTTGTTTGTTTTGTTGTTGTTTTGCTGATGAAGGGCTATTTTCTTTTCTTTTTTGTTTCGTTGCGTAATTTTTTGTTTGTTTTGTTTTTGTGAGCTGAAGTCGATGGTTGGTTCCTTTTTTATTGTTTGTTTTGCTGTTGTTTTGTATTTTTGCGTTCCGTTTGTTTGTTTCTCTTGCTTTTTTTTTTTTTTTTTTTGCTAAGGAAGAACTACTTTCTTTTTTCCGTTTCTTTTCGTATTTTTTCTTATTTGCTCTGTATTTGTTGTTGAGTCTACGCGAGCTGAAGTTATTTGTTTTGCTGTTGTTGTTTTCGTTTCGTTTGTTTTTTCTTGTTTGTTTTGTTGTTGTTTTGCTGAGGAAAAGATATTTTCTTTTTTTTCATTCGTATTTTTTCTGGTTTGTTTTGTTGTTGTTCTGGCTGAGGAAATAATATTTAATTTTATTTAATTTTCTTCACTTCATTTTTTCTTTACTGTTTTCATTGAGAAAATACAATTTTCTTATTTTCATTCTTATTATTATCATCATCATCATCATCATCATCATCATCATCATCATCATCATCATCATCATCATCATCATGATTCGTTTCGTTTCGTTTCATTTTTTTCTTCACCTTTTTTACTGAGGATTTTGTGTGTGTGTGTTTTGTTTTGTTTTCGTTTTATTTTGCTGAGGAACTACTTTTGTTATCTTTTTTGTGTTTTGGACCATTTTCTTTCTTCATTTCATTTTATTTTTTGTTATGTTTTCGTCTTTTTTTTTATTTTGTTTTGCTGAGTTATGAATTTTCTTTATTCTTTATTGTATGGCTGTGTATCTACGCTATTTGTGATACTTCTCCTATTCAAGTTGTTTTTTTCTTCTTTTGTTATATGTATGATGACAAAAAGGAAGAAAAAAAATCAATTGGGAATCAGTAAAATCATGAAAGATCGAGCGTCTTGTTTTAATAATCGAATTAGAGCAAATTCAAAACTTTAATAAACATTTTTTCTGTATTGGGTAATTGTTTTATGAAGTTTGCAATATAGATTATGCAGTATTATGAGCCTTTTTAGTAAAAAAAAAATCGCAAGTAAAACCAGCAGTAGGTGCAAATTCTGTTAGTGAAAGCGCAAACTCTACAGTGGAAATTAGGGCTAAAATAACACGAAATTCCGTATAATTAATGAGGCCAAGATTTGCCAAAAATCCACGCGAAACTCCATAAATGTACTAAAAAACGCAAAATTTACCTCGAGTAGAAATGAAAGAGAGAACGTGTCGGAGAGCGGTGGCGAGGGTTACATAAGCCCGCGAAGAAGCACCTTGGTGTTGGTTCTTTCCTAAAACATCATCGTCTCTCGCGGGGGGTTGCTTCCCTACGTGACTGCGGCGCTTGGGTTGCTTGCAGGAGCGGCCTGGCTGCGGCAGGCTGCTGCTTGCCCCGAGGAAGACCTTACGTATTAAAGATAACTATTTTCTCTATGAATCGATGGGTTAATTTCCTTTCCCAAGTCTTGTTACTGAAAGAAATCGCCGCAGGAAAGATAAAAACCGCGGTCTTGCGAGCGAAAAGAGAGTATCCCCTGAAACAGTTGCACAATACTTCAACAGATGGCGTTGGCACACAAACAAACATGCCACATCCTCCCGAGCTATCACGTCACTGAGGCTTCATTAACATGGTTGCGGAGCGTTACCGATATTAAGTGCTCGCTTTGATTGGCAAGAAGATGGCATCACCTGCGATATGTGATGAAAATCTAAAATAAATAAATAGGTAAATAAAAACTAGAAAAAATGGACGAAGAGACGTCGTATGCTCCCCCGACCGAGTGACATCAACGTGAAAAAGGTGGGATGTCGGGCGTCAAAGGACCCCTAAGCCGGAAGCAAAAGGAAGATGAGGATGTGTCTGATTCAGTCGAGGAAGGAAAACGGAATCGCTTGCAGAGAGAGAGAGAGAGAGAGAAGGGGAGAGGGGGGAGGGGGAAGAGAAGGGTAGCTTGGGTTAACCGGAGGGCCCGTATGCAATATTGCTAAAGGCTCATTTTATTTATGTATTTATATATTATTATTATTATATTCTTTATTCATATTATTTAAATTCGGTCATTGGAAGGAAACCATCACTAAAGAAAAAGAAGAAAAACAGAAAACAATATGACAGGGAAAAAAGAGAGAGAGAAAGAAAAGGAAACGCGCTTAAAATAATTAAAATCATACACTCCCACTCATAATACTCACGCCTTCAACCACCTTGAAAATAACGTACCTCAAGCTCGAATTCCCTAACACATAACCCCCCCCCCCCCCGACCCATTCTAACCAATTAGAAAGACAACGAAGACAAACAAAAAATGGAAAGTAAAAAAAGGAAAAAGGGACGAGAAAAAAGGAAATGGTCGAAAGAGAAGTGACCAGCAAGCAGAGAGAGAGAGACCGGCGGGAAAGGAAGAGAGATATTGTACGCGCCTCTGCAGCCAGCCTCCCCAGTGGGCGGTGTCAGGGCGGCCGGTGCTCTGTATAGGCCTTGCTTACCGTGGCCGTAGATCGCGTTGAATATAGACCGGGCAGAATGGGCGGGCGTGCGGGCGTCCTTGTTGTCTTCGGGGAAATGCTCCGTGGCGTGGAAACCAGCGGTCGATGTCGAAGGGAAGAGGGGGGAGGCGGAGGAGGGGAAGAGGGGGAGGGAGGAGGAGAAGGGAAGAGAGGGGAGAGGGGGAGGAGGGGGGAGGAGAGGGAATTGATATAATACAGTGTTGTATCGCGGGGAGGGAGTGTAGACACGTCAGGGGCTGACGCTCCTCTAATGAGGAATTACATGGATGAGAGGCGGCCTCATCTCCGCTGGGCCCTCTCTCTCCCTCTCCTCCCTCTCTCTCTCTCTCCTGGCTCTCTATCCCTCTCCTCGTTTTCTCGCTCTTTCTCCCTCTCCCATTCTCGCTCTCTCTTCATCCCTCTCCCTCCCTCTCGCTCTCTGTCCATCCCTCTTCTCGCTTTCTCCTCCTCCCTCTCCTAGCTCTCTCTCTGCTTCCTTCTCCTCGGTCTCATTCTCTCCCTTCATATCCTCACCCGCCCGCTGTCTCTACCTTCCCTCTCCCCGCGTTCTCCCGCTCCCTCACTCCTTAAATAACCCTCTCCCTCACTCTCTCCTTCCTTGTTCCCCATCCGTATCTCTACCTCACTCCCTCCTTCCACATTCTTTCTCCTTTCCCTACAGCCACTCTCTCCCTCCGTTTTGCCTTCTCCCTCCCTCCCATTTTTGTTCCTCCCCACTCCCTTTTTCCTTCTCCCTCCCTCCCTTTTGCCTTTTTCCTTCTCCCTCCCTTCCTTTTGCATTTTTCCTTCTCCCTCCCTCCCTTTTGCATTTTTCCTTCTCCCCCCTCGCCTTTGTCCTTTCCTCTCTCCCTTTTGCTATGTCTCTCCCTCCTATTTTCTTCTTCAACCGTCTCTTTTTCCTTCTCCCTCCCTCCCTTTTGCCTTTTTCTTTCTCCTTCCCTCCCATTTTCTTTCTTCCCACCTCCTCTCGTTTTTCCTTCTCCCTCCCTCCATTTTTGCATTTTTTCCTTCTTGCCTTCTCCCTCCCTCTCTTTTTCTTTCTCCCTTTCCCTCCATGTTCCTTCTTGCCTTCCTCTCGGTTTTCCTTCTCCTCCCTCCTTTTGCCTTTTTCCTCTCTCCCTCCCTCCCCTTTGTCTTTTTCCTCTCTCCCTTTTGCCTTCTCCCTCCTTCCCCTTTTCTTCTTCCTCTCTCCCTCCCTCCCCTTTGTCTTTTTCCTCTCTCCCTCTTGCCTTCTCCCTCCCTCCCATTTTCTTCCTCTCTCTCCCTCCCTCCCCTTTGTCTTTTTCCTCTCTCCCTCTTGCCTTCTCCCTCCCTCCCTCCCTCCCTCCCTCCCCGGAGCTCGCCACTTGCTGCCTCCAGTGTGTGTCTCTGTGTCCTTTCATTTTCCTGACGTGGGAGTGTCCCCGCTGAGACGTCGTACTTTGGACTTTTTTCCCGACGACGAGGCTGCGTGATGTTTGGTTTTTTATTTATTTTCTTTGCGGGCGTCCATTTCATCTTTATATATTTATTTGTTTGTTAGGATAATTTTTGTCGATGATATTCTATGTATTTATTGTTTTCGCTCTCAGATTATTAGATTTTGATTAACATGATTATATATGTCATTAGCGGCGTTGCTACGATGTAAAAACGAATATACTGTATATATCTTGTAATTCTTCCAAAAGTACGAGAATTTCAAGGGACAAACATTTATAGGAAAACTTTCCATGGAAGTCTAACAGAGGACTCTTGTCCGCCACAAGTAACAAAGATCAAAGAAAAAAAAACAAAACAAAAAAAAAAAAAAAAAAAAAAAAAAAAAAAGAAAGAAAGAAAAGAAAAGAACAAAAGAAAAAAAAATTATCCCCACTCGCGATTGTCATATTAGCTGGCAGGTTTGCGCACACAGGTAACCATACATATAACATACACTGGTATCCACGCACACACCTTTTGTATGTATGCATGCGTTGGCAGAATATACAAGCAGCACGCACTTATGCAGCGCCTCGGATATGGCATTATGGAAAAACAATAAGCATTGCCCAAGAGATATGTGGAAATAAAAGTATTCATACAGTTCAGACGGAAGGAGGTTGAGGGGTCATCCCAAACGGTTATTGAAAGTCCGAGATGAAAGGCAGGTACGAGAGGCTTTAAAGAAAAAATAATGATAATAATAAGGTCAGACACAAGGACCGTTATCCTCCGTTTACACTGGGGGCTGTTACTTATCGCTCGGAAAGCTCTTACGAAGAAAACGGGGTTGGTAGGTGATGAGTTGAGGGGGGGACTATGAAAGACCTCACTGTTCGCACTATCAACCTCGCATCAACGTGATAACTCTCAAGATCTCGTGTATGTATGAAAAAAGAGGAGAAAAAACGCCGTTGGTGGTGAGCTGCTTTGTGCAGGAAAGACTTTTCGCCGCTTTCAACACCTTGCATGCAACCCAAGAATCGTTGCCGGTGCGTGTTTTTCTTGCAATGAAGAACGTAAACATCTCGAGAAGTTGACACCCATTACTTAACCGTGAACTCGTCTCGTCCATTCATTCGCAAGAGGGCGGCGATCATATCTGCTCTTGCTACTGTTGAAGGTCAAGTATTAATATGTATTTTTTTTTTTTTTTTTTACAATGCATACATATTATTTAAAGTTGAATTAAGAAACTGATAGAGATGAGATTTTTTTTTTTTTTTTTTTTTTTTTTTTTTTTTTGGTTCGTTTGGCGTCGGTGATTTATTTCAGCAT
>NC_091554.1:30879803-30882303 GCF_042767895.1 Penaeus vannamei
TTCCTTTTATTCATTTCATCGTCATCTCCTTTTCCTTAGCTTCCCCTTCCTTGCCTTCCCATTTTTCTTTCTTATATTTCTTCATTTCTCTTCTTTTCCCACTCCCCTCTTTCGCTTTCATCCATGGTTCACTCCTTCTCCTTCTTCTTGTTTCCGCTTCCTTCGCATCTCCTCTTCCTCGTCCCCTTCTTTCATTTTTCTTCCTCTCCTTCCCACTTCCCTGTCTGCTTCTTTCTCTCCCTTTCCTTTCCCTCCTTCTTCTCTCTTCATTTTCTATTCCCCTTTTTCTTACGTCTTCTCTTTCTCCCATCTTCTCTTTTTTCTTTTCCTCTTCTCCCTCTTTTCCCTTCCCTTTTTCTTTTCCTTTCCTCCTCCCCTCTCTCTCATCTTCTTCCTCTCTCTCTTTTCTCGTCTTTCCTTTTCTTCCTGCTCCTTCCTATTCCTTCTATTCCTTTTCCCTCTCCTCTTTCTTCTTTTCCTTTCTCCTTATTCTCCTTCCTCATCCCCTCCCCCCTCCTTCACCCTCCCTCTTCTTCGTCCCTCCTTGTTTGTCTTATCCTTCCCGTTCCCTCTATTCTCCCTTCCTCTTCCATCCACCTTTTCTTCTCCCCTCCTCTCTTCTTTCTCTCCATCTTCCTCCACTCATTCCTCTTCTTCTACCCTCTTCCTTTCTCTTCTCCCCCCTCCTTCCCTCTTCCCTCTCTCTCCCTCTTCCCCCCATCCCTCTCTTTTCTCTCCCCAATTCCCTCCTTTTCTCTTTTCTCCCCCTCCTTCCCTCTTCCCTCTCTCTCTTCCCACCTTCAATCTCATTTCTCTCCCTCTTCCCTCCTCCCTTCTCTTCTCCCACCTCCTTCTCTCTCTTCTCTCTCTCTACTCCTTTCTTTTCCTCCCTTCCCTCTCCTTTCTCTCCCTCTTTCCTCTTTCTCCTCTCCCCATTCCTTCTCTCTTCTCTCTTTCCTTCTTTCTCTTCACCCCTTCCCTCCCCTTTCTCTCCCTCTTCCCTCCTCCTTCTCATTCTCCCTCTCCTTCTCTCTTCTCTCTCTCTCCTCATTTCCCCTCCCTTTCCTTCACTTTTCTTCATTCTCCCCCCTTCCTTCTCTCTTCTCTCTTTCTCTCTCTTCCCTCCTTTTCCCTCTCTTTTCTCTCCTTCTTCCCACCTCCTTTCTCTTCTCCCCCCTCCTTCATTCTTCCCTCCTTCCCTCTCCTTTCTCTCCCTCTTCCCTTCTCATTCTCCTCCCCCCCTCCTTCCCTCTTTTCTTTCTCTCTCCTCCTTCCCTTCTTCCCTCTTTTCTCTCCCTCTTCCCTCCTCCTTCTCTTCCCCCCTTTCCTTTACTTATTCCTATCGCTAAATTTCTTGGATCCAATTATTCCTTCCCCCTTCCTTTCTTGCGAATCTCTTTCAACCTCTTCTGCTACATCTCTTTATCTCTTTTCCTTCGTATCTTCCTTAACTCTATTCCTCTGTTCCTGCCTTTTGACACCGTTTCTTGGAATCTTCTTTATGATTCCTCCTTTCCCTTTGCCTTATCTCGTTCTCTCCTGTGTCCTTTAATTCTATCTTTTTTATCATTCGTTTATGTAATCTTTTCTCCTAGGTTTTCATGATTATTTGTGTGATTATTGTTATTGCAGTTATTGTACTCTGTCTCTATCATCGCCATTATCTTCGTTATCTATCATCATTATTACTATAGAGAGATTAAGTGTGGTGTTTTCATTTTCTTCTTTTCTTTTCTTTTTTGCTATCATTATTGTAAGTATTAATGTCATCTTCATTATCATGATTAAATTTAATCATTGCTAGATATTGGGACATCCTTAACCGTGTTATTCTTAATAAGCATCAATGAAATGAAGTATATATATATATATATATATATATATATATATATATATATATATATATATATATATATATATATATATATATCAACATGTATATCATCGCACAGTGTTTATTCATGTCAATACTCTGCTTCGACTGAAACCCCTCTGCCCCCCCCCCCGCCCCCCTTTCTCCACACTACTTACCCAATAAAAAGATCCTCATTTATGATTTTCTTCCCTTCCCCTCTCCCCTTATTTCACAATTTCCTGCCCCCCCCCTCTCCCCGCTTCTCTCTGATCCCTCCTTCAAAACACAATGCCCACAGATCGGGTGGTCAGGGAGAGAGTAAGACAGAGAGAGGAAGAGAGAGGGAGGGAGCGAGAGGGAGGAAGAGAAGGAGGAAGAGAGAGCGCGAAAGAGAGAGGGAAGAAGAGAGGGGGAGGAAGAGAGAGGGAAGAAGAAGAAGAAGAAGAAGAAGAAAAAGAAGAAGAAGAAGAAGAAGAGAGAGAGAGAGAGAGAGAGAGAGAGAGAGAGAGAGAGAGAGAGAGAGAGAGAGAGAGAGAGAGAGAGAGAGAGAGAGAGAGAGAGAGAGAGAGAGAGAGCGACACGAAATACATAAAGAAACACATTCATTAAGAAAAGAACACCAAAACGAAAAGAAAATCAAAAGTA
>NC_091554.1:30929803-30944803 GCF_042767895.1 Penaeus vannamei
CTCCCCCATTCTCCTTTTTCCCTCTCCTTCCCTCCCCACCCTTCTCTCCCTCCCTTCCCCTTCCATCTCTACCCCCCTCTCCCTCCCTTCCCCCCTTCCATCTCTACCCCCTCTCCCTCCCTTCCCCCCTTCCATCTTTATCCCCTCCCTCTTCCCTTCCCTCCCCCATTCTCCTTTCCTCTCCTTCCCTCCCCACCCTTCTCTCCCTCCCTTCCCCCCTTCCATCTCTACCCCCCTCTCCCTCCCTTCCCCCGTTCCATCTTTACCCACTCTCCCTCTTCCCTTCCCTCTCCCTCTTCCCTTCCCCTCCTTTTCCCTCCCCTCCCCCCGCCCCCCAATCCTTCCTTAATCGTCTCAGAAGACAATACCTCCCCTCGCCTCTCACTAAGAAGACACGTCGGCTCTGAAACCATAGCCTGGTAGGTCGACGTGAGAGGACATATTGATAGATTGGGGGGTTTGGGGGGCTGGGAGTGGGTGGGGGGTTGTGGGGGCTGGTGGTAAGTGGGGGGTTGGGGGCAGGGGTGCGGGTAGGGGTGGGGGCCGGGTGGGTGGGGAGGTGGGGGAGGAGAGAAGGAGGGAGGGAGGTGGAGTTCTGACGGGTGGAGCAGGTGATTCAGAGCGGAGGGGGAGGGGAGGGGGGAAGGGAATGGGTGGAGGGGTGTGGTTCAAGGAGGAGGGGGAGGTGGTTCACGACGGAGTGGGTTTGTGGTTCAGGGATTCGGATGTGTGGTTCGAGGTAGTAGGGGGTGGGATCAGCCTGTGGGTGGGGGTGGTTCAGATGATGGGGTTCTTGTTCAAAGGAAGGAAATATGGTTCCTGGGTGGAGGGGTTGGACGGGTTATGTGGTATCTGAAGAGGTTGCTGGGGGATCAGCGTGTGAGGGTGTGAGGTTCACGTTGGGTCAGCGGGTGAGGTTCGAGGTTCAGGCGGGAGGGGTTCCTGAGGTGGGGAATGGGGTTCAAAGGGTAGGGTGTGGTTCCTGGGGTTTAGTTCGGAGGATGGGGGGGTGTTCAGGGGGAGGGGGTTTGTTTGAGGTTTTGGTTCCGTTGTTCAGGTTTTGATTGTGAGGTTGTGATGTTCAGATAATGGTTTTGAGGTTCAGGCAATGGTAGTGAGATTCAGGGAATAATCGTGAGATTCAGCTTATAGTAGTGAGGTTCAGGGAATAATTGTGAGGTTCATCTTATGGTTGTGAAGTTCAGGGAATAATCGTGAGGTTCAAGCAATAGTTATGAGGTTTAGGTTGTGAGGTTCAGCTTATGGTTGTGAGGTTCAGGTTGTGAGGTTCAGGTTGTGAGGTTCAGTGGGTGGAAGCAGCCGGTCGAGTGGGCGTTGTAAAGGGGATGGGTAAAAGGGCGGCAACTCTGGCGGGAAGGACTGGGTGGGCGGGGGGAGGGGTAGGGGAGGGGGTGTGAGGGACAATACGTCTGTTGCTTTTGTGGACACATGGAGGTGGGCTGGGGGTGGGGTGGGGGTGGGGGTGGGGTGGGGGTGGGGTGTAGAGCAGGAGGGAGGGAGGGAATAGAGCCTGGAGGGGATTATTGGGCGTGGAGGGATTTTGGGCGTTTGGTTCAGTTGCACGCCCACGGTGACGATCTTTCTCTCTCTCTCTCTCTCGACACACACACACACACACACACAAACAAACGCACACATACACACACATACATATACACACACACACACACACACACACACATATACATACACACACAAACACACACATACACACACACACATATATATATATATATATATATATATATATATATATATATATATATATATATATATATATATATATATATATATATATATAGTACTAAGGAATTCCATGATAATTATACTTATTTTTTATGCCGTTGTGTGAAAGCTGTTTATATATATATATATATATATATATATATATATATATATATATATATATATATATATATATATATATGTGTGTGTGTGTGTGTGTGTGTGTGTGTGTGTGTGTGTGTGTGTGTGTGTGTGTGTGTGTGTGTGTGTGTGTGTGTGTGTGTGTGTGTGTGTGTGTGTGTGTGTGTGTGTGTGTGTGTAAAATCATGTCCCTCTAAAACCCTGAATAAACACGTAATAACAACGGCAATAGACAAGGAATAAGCCCGAGAAGAAGAAGAACCCGGGCTACAAACAAACAAACAAACAAACAAACAAACGAGGAAGATAAAAGCGCTTTTAAAAACTCAGGATTTATTTTTTTTATTTTTTTTAACAAAGGGAAATTTCTTTTGATACAACAATAAACCGATATGAACCGGCTTCTTTCATCGGGAAGAGAGGAAGAGACTAATCACAGAATAAAGATGAGATTGCATAAAGAAAACAAAAAAAAATCAGCGACAGTGCAGGAGGCTTGGAATCCCACCCTGGGTTAGGATTAAGTACAAGGTTGTGATAATAACTTAGGGGTTCACTGGCTTGTGGATTATAATAACTTGTGGATCATAATAATTTGTGGGTTATAATAACTTGTGGGTTATGATGACGTGGTTTATAAGACTTTGTGGGTTATAATAACTTGTGGGTTATAACAACTTGCGGATTATAGCAACTTGTGGATTATAACAAGGTGGATTAGAACAACTTGTGGATTATAACAATGTGGATTATAACAATTTGTGGATTATGATAAATCATGGTTTAAAACAACTTGTGGGTTATAATATATCGTGGGTTCAGTGACTTGTGGATCTTAAAAAAATGTGGGTTATTGCCTGGTGGATTATAATAACTTGTGGGTTATGACAAGTTGTGCATTAACTTGTATTTTTGTGGCTTGTGGATTATAATAACCCGTGTGCTCTAATGGCTCTAATAACTCGCTCTAAATTGCCATAACCTTTATCTAAATTGATCCATCATCTATGGTAATTATAAGCTTTGTACACCCGTAATAGATAAATAGATAAGGAATAACGATAGATAAATAAAATGGTAATGAATAAATGAAAATTAATGAGAATTAAATGAATAGATAAATCACAATAAGGTAATTGTACACCCGTAATAGATAAATAGATAATGAATAACGATAGATAAATGAAATGGTAATGAATAAATTATAATCAATGAGAAATAAATGAATAGATAAATCACAATAAGGGAATTAAGGAGGAAAGATGGAAATGAAAAAAAAAAAAAAAAAAACAGAATATCAAGGGAAAAAAAATAGCGTCATTGGTAATCAAATTAATTTTCTAAAGATGACTAAATGGAATACGGCTTTGAATTAATTAAAAAACGGGTTGAAACATGTTGAAATCAGCCAAGATCATTTGGTAATTAAATGGAGATAGTAATTCATTAAATAATTAAATAGAATAATTAGATAATAGAGTATTTAAATAAATAGAGTAATTAAATAAATAGAGTAATTAAATAGAGATATTTGGTAATTAAATGGAGTTTCAGCTCACGCGAGATAGCCAAGCAGAACGTATAGAAATTACCGAGAAAAGATACTTGAGGGAGAAATAGATACCCGGTAAAAAAAATGCCATGGGAAATAAAGGAGATACCAGGAAAAACTATTCTGGGAAATTAAAGATACCCCTTAAAACAATAGATACCCCGTTAAAAAAATACCCCAGGAAAAAATACCTTAGAAAGAAATACCCGGGAAAATATATACTTTGGGGAAGAAATAGATACCAGGTAAAAAAAAAAATACCCTGGGAAATTAGAGATACCCTGGGAAAAATACCCGGAAAAATATGGAAATTAGAGATACCCTGGGAAAAATACCCTGAAAAAATATCCTGGAAAATTATAGATACCCTGGGGAAAAAATAGATACCCGGAAAAAAATATATTCTGGGACATTAAAGATACCCCGGAAAAAATAGATACCAGGTTAAAGAAAAAATACCCTGGGAAATTAAGGATACCCTGGGAAAAAAATAGATATCCAGGAAAAAATATCTCAGAAAAAAATACCCGGGAAAAAAAAAACTTTGGGGAAGAAATAGATACCCGGGAAAAATACCCTGGAAATTTAAGGATACCCTGGGAAAAAATAGATATCCAGGAAAAAAATATCTGAGAAAAAAAACACCCGGGAAAAAACGGAAATAAATTGATACCTGGGAAAAAATAGATACCCGGGAAAAATACCCTAGAAAATTAAAGATACCCGGTAAAAAAAAAAAAAAAAAAAAAAAAAAGACCGGAAAAAATACCCTGGAAAAATTAGGACACCTTGGGAAGAAATAGATACCCGGGGAAAAAAAATATTCGGGAAAAAAACGGAAAAAAATATTACCCTGGAAAAAGACACCCGGGAAAAACATACCCTGGAAAATCAAAGATACCCGGGAAAAAATACCCGAGAAAAAAATACCCGGGAAAAAAACGGAAAAAAATGATACATGGGAAAAAATATATACCGGGAAAAAAGATACTCGAGAAAAAAGAAACGGGAAAAAATAGATACCCGGGAAAAATACCAAGAAAAAAAATCACTACAAAGAGGCGTTACAAACAAGTCTATCAAGACCGATGAAAGGAAATGACGCGCTCAGCTGCACACTCCCGGCGTCGCTCATCTCCGAGGGTTTTCGCGCTGCAGCCGAATATCGCCCTAACGAACCATCGACGAGCCCTAGTAGTAACGATTTACGAATAAAAACAGATAAGTCTGTAGCCCCTTCTAGTCTTCCTCGTGTACAGGTATTTACGAAGAGAAAAGAGGTAGGTTCGTAGCCCCTTCTAGTCGTCTAATAGATAACTCGTGTCCGGGTACAGCGATTTACGAAAAGAAATGAGGTAAGTCCGTAGCCCCTTCTAAGTTCGTAGTCCCTTCTAGTCTTCCAGTAGGCTAGGTCGTGCCCGGTTACAGCGATTTCCGAAAAGAAAGGAATAAATCCGTAGTCCCTTTTAGTCCCAGCAGATAAACTAGTGCCCAGTTAGAAGGATTTCCGAAAAGAAGAGTTAAGTCCGTAGCCCCTTTTTGTCTTCCAATAGATAACTCGTGTGCGGGTAAAACGATTTACGAAAAGAAAAGAAGTCCGTAGCCCCTTCTAAGTCCGCAGTTCCTTCTATTTTTCCAGTAGGCTAGGTCGTGCCCGGTTACAGCGATTTCCGAAAAAAGGAATAAATCCGTAGTCCCTTTTAGTCCCAGCAGATAAACTAGTGCCCAGTTACAAGAATTTCAGAAAAGAAGAGAATTAAGTCCGTAGCCTCTTCTAGTCTTCAAATAAATAACTCGTGTGCGGGTAAAACGATTTACGAAAAGAAGATAAGTAAGTCCGTAGCCCCTTCTAAATCCGTAGTCCCTTCTAGTCTTCCAGTAGGCTAGGTCGTGCCCGGTTACAGCGATTTCCGAAAAGAAAGGAATAAATCTAGTCCCTTCTAGTCTTCTTTCACAACAATTTACGAAAAGAAAAGAGTTAAGTCCGTACCCCTTCCACTCCTCCAGTAGATAACTCGTGTCGGGTTCAACAATTTACGAAAAGAAAAGAGATAAGTCCGTAACCCCTTTTAGTCTTCCAGTAGATACCTCATGTCCGGGTACAACGATTTACGAAAAGAGTTAAGTCCGTAACCCCTTCAAGGCTTCCAGTAGATACCTCATGTCCGGCTACAAAGATTTACGAAAAGAGTTAAGTCCGTAACCCCTTCAAGGCTTCCAGTAGATACCTCATGTCCGGCTACAAAGATTTACGAAAAGAGTTAAGTCCGTAGTCCCTCCTAGTCTTCCAGTAGGCTAGTTCGTGCTCGGATCGGCGGAAGGAGCTGCGTTTATCTCGGCAGTGTCAGAGCGGAGAGTGTGATAACAGGGCGGGCGTGGGTGATTTGTTGCGCTGTTGGCCTCGCCGGGCGGCTGGTGATGGGCGGTTGAAGTTTGTTCTTGTTTTTTTTTTTTTTTATCTTTTGCGAGGACGAAGGATGGTGTTTTGTTTTGTTTTTTGTTTGTGAATGACTGCAAGGTATGATGCATGTTAAAATCGAAGAAATTAGACGTCCGTCTTCTGTCGGAATTTAAGAACATCTGTAAGGTGAGTGTGAAGTATGAAGTCTTCTCTATCAAATACAAATCCACACCATTCAATTTTCACAGCACATTTTCTCAACGTTACTATTCAATCATCGACTAAAGACACGAACATTTTTCCCCACAACTTCGAAGACCCACTCTTTTCCGTCCTAGCGAGAGATCGACGGGAACAAAATCAATATAAACATTCACCGTTACTTCTCCGAGATCACTGGCTTCTCACCCGCAGGCTCTCGCTGTGACCACGACGCTCGGGCCTCTCGGATGTCGCCAGAACCGCGATTGCGTCATGTGTTTATTCCTGGATGGGGAATACCGGCTCGGGTTTATGGGTGTTCTGAGGGAACGGGTCAAGGGGAAGGGACGAGGCGAGAGGGGAAGGGACGTGAGGAAGGGAGGGAGAGGGAGGTAGAGAAGAGAGGGAGATGGGGGTGAAGAGGAGAGGGAGAGGGAGGTGAAGAAGAAAGGGAGAGGGAGGTAGAGAAGAGAGGGAGAAGCGGGTGAAGGGGGAGGGAGTGGGAGGTGAAGAAGAAAGGAAGATGGAAGTGAAGAGAGGAGGGAAAGGGAGGTAGAGAAAAGAAGAAGGGGGAGGGAGAATTGGGTGAAGAGGGGAGGTAGAGAAGAGAGGGAGAATTGGGTGAAGAGGGAGGGAGAGGGAGGTGAAGAAGAGAGGGAGAAGGAAGGGAGAGGATGAGGTAACAGATAGTGGAAAGGCAGAGGAAAGAGTAGGGGAAAGGATGAAATGAGGGGGAGGGACGTAAAGAAGGGAGGGAGAGGGAGGTTAAAAAGAGCGGGAGAAGGGGTGGAGAGGGAACTGAAGGGAGGGAGAGGGAGAGGGTGAAGTGACAGGTGGTGGAAAGGCAGAGGGAAAAGGGAGAGGATGAAGCTATTGGAGAGGTGAGGGAATAGGTAACAGCTGATGAAGATGCAGAGGAGAGGGAGAGGGAAAGAGAGAGGTGGGGGAGGGAGAAGAGAGAGAGCAAGGGAGAGTGTGAAAATGGTAGAAATATAAAGAAAAAGAAAGAGGTAATTGGTAATAAAGTAGCAGAAAGGCGAGAGAAAGGAAATTTCACTCAGCACCCAGGTTGCCTAAAATATGTGGAAATAAGTAAACAAATAGACAAACAGACTGAAGGGTGTGTTATAAACGGTATACAAATTTAGTAAATAGATACAAAAAGGGTACAAAAAATGGAGTAGAAGGAAAATTAGTATCACACAGGAAATAACTTTTTTTCTGTGAAATACATGAAATGATAACAATAGATGTTACTGGCAATACCTACACCAATCATTACAATATCTAGAACACGATTTCTCCTCCCTTTGTGCTATCTGTAGAACACGTAAATTACATTCTCCCTAGAGCTGAGTACTAGAAAGACACGCCAGACGCTGGTACGCAGGCTTTGGTTAATATAAATAGCACCAAGAGTCAGGACGACGAGCAGAGACCTACCGCAAGCCGTGGACTGCGGTTGCGAGCGAGACAAGGTCGACCTGCCTGCGACTTGAAGCACGTGAGGTGCGGCGTGTGCTTGGATCCGCTCCTCTGGCTGCCACCCTGTTTATAGCTTCTTGGTCTGCTCTGTTTATCCTCCCTTGTTTTTGGTTTTCGTTATTATGTCTATCTGTTTGTTTGATTGTCTGTCTGCCTGTCTATCTGTCTGTTTGTCGGTCCCTCTGTCTGTCTGTCTGCCTCTCTCTCTCTCTCTCTCTCTCTCTCTCTCTCTCTCTCTCTCTCTTTGTCTCTCTCACTCTCTCTCTTCTCTCTCTCTCTCTCTCTCTCTCTCTCTCTCTCCCTTCTTCTCTCCTCCTTCCCTCACTCCCTCTCTCCTTTTCTTCCTCCCTGTCTGTCTGCCTCCCTCTCTCCCCTCCCTCCCCTCCCTCTCTCCCTTTCCCTACCTCCCTGCTTCTCTCCCTCCCTCCCAGCTTCTCTCCCTCCCTCCCTCCCTCCCTGCTTCCCTCCCTCCCTTCCTCCTTCTCTCCCATCCCTCCCTCTTATTCTCTCTCTCCCTCCCTCTTACTCTCTCTCTCCCTCCCTCTCTCCCTCCGTCCCTCTCTTTCTCCCTCCCTCTTTCCCTCCCTCCCTCTCTCCTTGCCTCCCTTTCTCCCACGCTCCCTCTCTCTCTCATAAAATAATCCCCCAGTTTGCAGACGCAGGGAATCCAGGTCACATAACGATGCCTGCGGGCGACGTCCAACAATAAATGCATTAACTGCGGTTACGTTTAGAGTTTAATGCTATTCTGTGGGGGGTTGAATAGTGTTGACAATGGCATGGGTTTTCAAGGCAAGTATAAAGAAGGACTTTTGTGGGGGATCTGATTGTATCTGTAGGGATAGCCCGATTTTCTTTTGTTTATATGTGTATATTGTTTACTTATTGTTTTCTCTTTCCTTCTGTAGCTCTTTATTCGATAGTCTCTCTGAATGGATGGAATAACCCTAACGATGAAGAGAGATCTGGGAGTTATTAGGCACTGATGAATGCCCGTAAACAGGTGTTGTGGCGTAGTTCTATCTCTCTCTCTATGTATCTATTTATCTCTCTCTCTCTCTCTCTCTCTCTCTCTCTCTATCTATCTATCTATCTATCTATCTATATATATATATATATATATATATATATATATATATATATATATATATATAACACTCCTTCTCTCTCTCTCTCTCTCTCTCTCACCTCTCTCTCTCTCTCTCTCTCTCTCTCTCTCTCTCTCTCTCTCTCTCTCTCTCTATCTATCTATCTATCTATCTCTCTATCTATCTCTTCCCCTCTCGCTTTGTGTGTGTGTATATGTCTATGTTTGTGTGTCTGTATACATGTGTGTAAATGTATCACCAATTGTGTGTCTCTGTGTTTGTGTGCGTGTGTGGGATGTGACTGATTAGTTACTTGCGCGCGTCTCAGCAGACATCAGCATAAACCCTAATTCCTTCCCGGAGACCACAGACGATGTCGATCTTCGAGCCGGGCGCTAGGGTCGCCGTCCGACTGCCATTTCCATCGCCGGCCTCGGGAATGTGAAGTGTGGAGCATTTTCATCTCGCGAAGAGGGAAGGGGGAAGGAAGAGGCACATACGACCTCGTTTTAGGGCGTGACCAGGGTTCTTAAAAGGGGGCAGAAGGCGGGTTGAAAACAGGAAAACGGGAAAAACAGATGTTCTTTTCTTTTCGTAAAGATGTGGTTGCTTGCTTGCTTGCTTTTTCTGTATCTATTTCTTTATTAATCTTTTTTCTTTATTATTATTATTTTTTTTTATTGTCCGTCACATGCCCCAAGGACTGTGCCATAGAATAGTTTGGGGCAAATAATCAGTGCTACTTGCTAAAAAATATATACATTAGAAAATATAGTAATAATGATGATAATAATAGGATTAGTGATGATGATGGTAATAATGATGATAATAATGATATGATGATGATAATGATAATAATGACACTAATGATGATATGATGATGATAATGATACTAATAATGATCATTATAGTGATAATGATAATGGCAATGAAAATAATGATAATGATATTAAGAATATTGATAATAACGAGAATGATTATAATGATAATGACGATGGTGATAATGATTATAACAATAATGGTGATGATATTGATAATAATGATAATAATCATGATGATAATGGTAACATCTATGTTTTTTCTTCTTCTTTTTCTTTTCTTCCTCTTTTTCTTCCTTTTCTTTTCATTTTCTTCTTCTTCTTTTACTTCTTCTTTCTTGTTCTTGTTCTTTTTCTTCATCCTCTTCTTTCTATCTTTCTTTCATTCTTTCTCTATTTCTTAGAAGAGGGGAAATATAAACAATGTAACAAAAGGGAAATATGAAACAAAACAATGACTAATACATTAACCATTCATAATAAAGCCATTCGTGTCACGTTCGTTACTGGTAAAAAGAAAAGAAAAGAAAAAAGAAAAAGAAAGAAAAAATAGAAAAGAGGAGAAGAAAAAAGAAAAGAAATATTAATAAAGGGGAAAAGAAAAAACTAAAAAAAAAGAAAAGAGAAAGCAGAAAAGGGAGAAAGAAAAAAAAAGAAAAAAGAAAGAAAGAAAAGAGGAGAAGAAAACATGAAAAAAGAAAAGAAAGATTGATAAAGGGGAAAAGAAACAAATGAAAAAAGAAAAAAAAACAGAAAGGAAAAAAGAAGAAAGCAGAAAGAAAGAACGAAAGGGAAGAAAGAAGAAAAGAAATAAAACAATAAAAAAAACAATACCCAAGGCCCGCAGATCAGCCGCGCGTGAGCCACCTGCCACCCCCCCCCCCCCCCCCCCCCCCCCCGCACGTCGCCCGTCGCGTCTGTGGCAACGACGCAACTTGGCGACATTAAACCCGCTGACACATTCCCGAAACGCGCTTCCGGTGTTCAGAAGCCTCGGTCGCTGCCAGCGCTGTCGCCGTCCTCATCGTCATTGTCGTTGTTGTCGTTGTCGTCGTCACTATCATCATTGCTATCGTTATTATCATCACCATCGTTACTATCATTATCATCACTATTATCATCACCATCACTATAATCATCATTACCATCATCATCATCATTACTGTCATCATCACTATCATCATCACCATCACTATAATCATCATCACCATCATCATCATTACTATCACTATCATTCATCATTACTATCACTATCATTCATCATCACTATCATCATCATCATCATCATCACCACCATCTTCCTCACCCTCACTAATATCACCATCGCCGTCATCATCCTCGAAATCATCACCAATATCACCATATTCACCACCACCACCATCACTCCCACCATCCCCACCCTCCACCACCACCACCACCATAAGACCCACCATCCCCACCCCTCCACCACCACCACCATCACCCTCACCATCCCCACCCTCCACCTCCACCACCATCACCCTCACCATCCCCACCCTCCACCACCATAAGACCCACCATCCCCACCCTCCACCACCACCACCATCACCCTCACCATCCCCACCCTCCACTACCATAAGACCCACCATCCCCACCCACCGCCACCACCACCACCATAAGACCCACCCTCCCCACCCACCGCCACCATCACGAAACTTCCAAACCCACAATTCTGAAAATGTTACAACAACGAACTTCGAACATCCAATAACACAGAACAACCCTCGTATAACAACACAAGCGAGGATGTTGAACAGCAAAGTTTACCACATAATATCGTATAACTTTCGCAGAACAGAAATCCCCCTTTAGGCTTCCGTCAGTTTAGGGAGAACGGGGAGGTGTGAGATTGCACGAGTTGAAATCTTATATCAAGCAATTGTTGTGTATTTTGATCTGTGGGGTTTTGGAAGCGCCACGGTTGGAATTCGACATTTTTTGTTTATAGGGAATGGGTTTTTTATTATTGTTGTTTGTATTATTGTTATTGTGATTATCATTATTAATATTTTTACCATCATTATTATTATCAATGTATTGTTATTATCGTTATTATTATTTGATTATTATTATCATTATTATTATTATTATCATCATTACTATTATTATTATTATTATTATTATTATCATTATTATTATCATTATTATTATCATTATTATTATTATCATTATAATTATTATTACTGCTACTACTACTGCTATTGTTATTATTATTATTATTATTATTATTATTATTATTATTATTATTATTATTATCATCATTATTATTGTGATCATTACCATTATTATTGTTATCATTGTTGTTGTTGTTTTCTTGTTATCATTATTATCATAGTTATCATCATTATCACCATTATTATTATCATTAAGCATAATGATTATAATAATGATAATACAAATAATAATGATGTTGATGCTGATAATAATGATGGTAATAGGGATAATGATAACAATAATGATGATGATGATGGTGATAATAATAGTGATAAAGAAGATAATTATAATATTGACAATTATAATGATAGTGATGAATGGTGATAATGTTAATGATAATGATAATAATGACGAAAATAATAATGATGATAGTGGTAATAATAATAATGATAGTGGTAATAATAATAGTAATAATAATGATAATAATAATAAGGATAATGATAATAATAACAATAAGGATAATAATAATAATAATAATAATAATAATAATAATAATAATAATAATGATAATAATGATAATAATGATAATAATGATAACAATAAGAATAACAATGCTAATAATAAAAATGATGATAATGATGATAATTATATTGATAATAATGATGATGAAAATAATGCTAATAGTAACAACAATAGCAATCATAAAACTAATGATATTAGTAACAATAATGATGATAATAGTAAAGATGCTAATCATAATTATTGTCATCATTACAATAATGATAAGAATAATGATAATCATTTTGATAATGATAATGATGATAACAATGGGCATCAAGATTATAATAATGACAATGATAACTATGATCATAATGATAACAATTGCATTGGTGCTCCTTCTCCCATTCTTCCTCCTCCCCCTCGTCTTCCTCCTAATTTTCTCTTTCCTCTTCTCCCTCCTCCTCCTTTTCCTCCTTCTCCTCCTCTCCTTCCTCCTGACTTTCCTCTTTCTCCTCTTCTCCCTCCTCCTCCTCCTCCCCTTCTTCCTGCTCCCCCTCGTCTTCCTCCTAATTTTCCTCCTCTTCTTACTCCCTTTTCTCCCTCTTCCTCCTCCTCTTCCTTCTCCTCCTCCTCGTTCTCCTCTTCTCCCTCCTCCTCCTCTTCATTTTCCTCATCCTCCTCCTCCCGTTCTTCCTCTTCCTCCTCCTCCTCTCATCCTCATCCTCCTCATCCTCTACTTTCTCCTCTTCTCCCTCCTCTTTCCCCTTTTCCTCCTCCTTTCTCCTCTTCTCCCTCCTCTTCCTCCCCTTCTTCCTGCTCCCCCTCATCTTCCTCCTAATTTTCCTCTTTCTCTTACTCCTTTTACTCCTTCCCTTCTCCCTCCTCCTCTTTCTCCTCCTCCTCCTCATCTTCTTCTTCGTCCTCCCCCTCGTTTTCCTCGTAATTTCCCTCCTCTTCTTTCTCCTCTTCTCCCTCCTCCTCCTCCTCCTCCTTCTCCCCTTCTTCCTCCTCCCCCTCGTTTTCCTCCTAATTTCCCTCCTCCTCTTTTCCTCTTCTCCCTCCCTCCTCCTCCTCCTCCTCCTCCTCCTCCTCCTCCCTCCTCCTCCCTCCTCCTCCTCCTCCTCCTCCTCCTCTTCCTCCTCCCCTTCTTCCTCCTCCCCCTCGTTTTCCTCGTAATTTCCCTCCTCCTCTTTCTTTTCCTGAATCCCAAGTTCCCTCAAGTGCCTCTTCTTGACCGGGCCTCTTGCGTCCATTTCCTCTTCGGCTGACATGGAGTTTAATTGATTTGCTGATTGAATTAATGCCCTCACATGTCTTTTTTCCTTATCTTTTATCTATATTTTATTTCTTTATCTTTTATTTTTATCTATATTTATTTCTTGATTTTTTTTATCTATATTTATTTCTTTATTTTTCTATTCTTATCAATGTTTTTTTTTTGGGGGGGGGATGGGGTGTCTAACATTCGATAAGGAAGAGGAGGAGGTAAAGAAGAAGAAGAAAGAAGAAGAGGAAGAAGAAGGAGAAAAAGGAGAAGAAGAAGAAAAAGGAGGAGGAGGAGGGGGAGGGGGGGAGAAGAAGGAGAAGAAGAAGAAGAAGAAGAAGAAGAAGAAGAAGAAAAAAAAAAAAGAAGAAGAAGAAAGAAGGAGAAGAAGAAGAAGAGAGAACAAAAAGAAGAAGAAAGAAGAAGGAGCAGAAGAAAAAAAAAGAAGAAAAGGAGAAGATGATGACTGAAAGAAGAACAAGAAGAAGACGGAGAAGATGTATCGATTAATGCAACAACCTCAGTCCTTCTATGTTCTATTCTCTTCATTCTCTTTTCCTTGACTTCGCAATTTCCTCGAAGTGGTGATCAAAGGTCAGCATGAAAGGCTAAAGGGAAAAGAAGGCAGAGAGGAGGCGAGAGAGAGAGAGAAGGGGGGAGGAAGAGAGGGAGGGTGGAAGGAGGGAGAGAGAGAGAGAGAGAGGGAGGGAGGGGGGGGAGGGAGGGAGAGAGAGAGAATGAGGGAGGGGAGGGTGGAAGAGAGAGAGAGAGGGGGGGAGGAATGAGGAGGGAGGGAGAGAGAGAGAGAGAGAGAGAGAGAGAGAGAGAGAGAGAGAGAGAGAGAGAGAAAGAGAGGAGAGAGAGAGATGAGAGAGAGAGAGAGAGGGGGGGGGGGGAGGGAGGGAGGGAGGGAGAGAGAGAGAGAGAGAGATTGGGGGGTGAGAGATAGAGAGAGAGAGAAAGAATGAAAAAGAGAGTATCAAAAACCATACAATACAAATACGTCCCATCTCAATAATAATTTAAAAAAAAAAACGTTTTGGATCTTTATCTTAACCACTCGGCTCTAAATACTCGCACTGATCATATATTTGGATTCTTAAAACTCCATTTTTAATTGAAATTTGCGGCTTTTAATTCCACATTATCATTTCTTTCCCTCAAGAGCGACTTAGCCAATCGGAAGACAGAGCCCGGGGGGCGAGGGTGAGTTGCCAGTTTGTCCATTCCTGAAACTGAACGCTGTATAAATGCCAGAATTACGATAAGTGATAGAAATTGGACGGATTATAAACGACAGAAATTCGGTAAATGATAGAAAATAAACGGATTATAAATGATAGAAATTCGATAAATTATAGAAATTGGACAGATTATAAACGATTCGAAATACGGTAAATGATTGAAGTTAGACAGATGACAAACGATAGAACACGAGGGAAAAAAAACAAAAACAAAGCTAGAAATATATTCAAAATGGCGATTATTCCCTCCATCCCGAGGCGATCCAAAGCGCTCTATTCGACCTTATTTCAACATCAGACTAAGCCTAACAGGAGAAATCTTCGTCTATAATCGTCTAGAATTCCTTATCTAATTCATCTCCCTTCTCCTTCTCCTCCTTCTCTTCC
>NC_091554.1:30949803-30952303 GCF_042767895.1 Penaeus vannamei
AAAAAAAGGGGAAGAGGGAGGAGCAAGAGGGAAAGAAATGACCAGGAAAAGGATGATGAATGAGAGAAGAGAAAGGGGAAGGAAGATATAACGAAGAGAAGGAGAAGGAAAGAGAAGAGGGGAGTTAGAAGGACGAGAAGAAAATGAAGAATAATGAATCAAAGCAGAAGAAAACGGAAATAAATCATTGTGGATAAAGAACAGGTGAAAGAGAAAGTGGAAGAAAAAGAAAATAAGGAGATTAACTCGGCCTAGAGAAAAACAAAGCGAGAAAGAAAGAAAGTGAAATGGAGTGCTGTTACAAAGAGGGAGAGAGAGGAAGGGCAATAAAGCACGTAAAGGGAAAGAGATTAAAAAATATATATACAAAACAAAAAAAGAAAAAAAATATATAGAAAAAAGAAAGAGAGAGAGAAAAAAAGAAATATCAAATATACTCCACCCCTCCCCTTTCACTCTTTACATGACATCGCCACCCTGGAAAAAAATAGAAATAAAAATGGAAAAAAAGAAAAGCAACCTGACCTGACCCAAGAGTGCGCATGACCAAGCCCCGAGGAACAGCGGGGCGAGAACACGATCCTCGAACGGGTGGGAAGGGAGAGAGGGGAATAGGGAGAGGGAAGGACAGGGGAAAAGGGGAGAGGGAGAAAAAAAGGATGAAAGGGGAGACGGTAGGACGGGGGGGGGGAAATGGGGGAAAAAGGGAGAAGGAGAGGAGAGAAGAAGAGGGGGGAAAAGGAAAAGAGAGAGAGGGGTAAAGAAGATGGAAGTGAGGAGGTAATAGGTAGGAGAGGGGAAAGGGGAAACGAAGGGAAAAGGGAGAGCGAGAAAGGGGAAGTGGAAAGGGAGAGAAGGAAAGATGGGAAAATGAAAAGTGAAAGGCGGGAGAGAGGGGAAATTGGAGAGAGAGGGGGGGGAAGGGAGAGGTAGAGGAGAGGAGAAGAGAGGGAACAGGAGGAAAGAGGGGAAATGGAAAGAAACAGGGAAGGAGAAAGAAGAGAGACGCTAATAGGTAGGAAGATGGAAGAGAGAGAGAGGGAAAAGGGGAAAATAGAAAGGAAGAGGGAAGGAAGGTAAAAAAAAGTCGATAAGGAAAAAAAGTAAAAAGGGAGATATGAAGACGAAAGGGAAGAAGAGAAATAACAATAACAGAAGAGGAATAAAAAAACTGAAGGATGAGAGAAAAGAAAGAGGGAAAAGAGGAGAAGAACCAAATGATAGGAAAGGGGAAGGGAAAGAAGAGAAAAAAATGAAGGAGAGAAATAGCGAAAAAATGAAGGAGCGAAATAGAGAAAAAAGAAAAAATTAAGGAGAGAAATAGAGAAAAAAAGAAAAAATGAAAGAGAGAAATAGAGAAAAAAGAAAAAATGAAGGAGAGAAATAGAGAAAAAAAATAAGGAGAGAAATAGAGAAAAAAGAAAAAAATAAGGAGAAATAGAGAAAGTATGATAAAGGGATGTAAGAGATTCTTAAGCGTCATATTACTGAGTCTTCTCGCGGCGTAAGAAGACACCGAATTTTGAATAATTGTTCAAAGGGAAAATTCGTTTCCGAAGAAGAATTAGAAAAAAACGAAGTATTGGAAATATGTGGAAGAAGAAGAGAAAAAGGGAAGAGGTAGATGTATACACACATTTATACTCACATACACACACATGTATACATAGACACATTATATATATCCATAGCTGCACACATAAATATACACATATGTACGTACATACATACACATAGTTCCTAATGTACATGTATATGTATAAATGCATACGCACATCCAACCATACACACAAACATACATTCACACATATGTACATACATACATACATACATACATACACACCACATCAGAACTACACATAAACCATTTCAAAAATATTACAAAAAATAACTAAGATAAATATTAAAAAAACAAACAAAAACAAGCAAGACTATAACCAAAAAAAACAACAACTTTCATTAAACGAATGGAAAACAAACAAAGAAAAACAACAAGTCTCTAATTCGCGAGCCATAATCAAGCCATAATTACCGTTGATAATTGAGGTTTTCCGCGGAAGAAGTGAGGCGCCATATTTAGTGATTCGCGTTTAATTACCCCGCTCGCGGAGAGGCTGTTGACCTCTCCTTCTTCTCCTTCTTCTCTTGTTTCTCTTTTTTTTCTCCTTCTCCTTTTCCTCCTTCTCTTTCTTCATTTTTTTCTCCTTCTCTTGTTTCTCTGTTTTCTTCTTCTCCTCCTCTTTCTTCTTTTTTCTCCTTCTCCTTCTCTTTCTTCTTCCTTTTCTCCTTATCCTCCTTTTTCTGCTTGTGCTCTTTCTTCTCCTTCTCTTTCTGCTCTTTCTTCTCCTTCTTCTACTCTATCTTCTCCTTCTCCTTCTACTCCTTTTTCCCTTCTCCTTCTTCTCTTTCTACTCTTTCTTTTCATTGTCCTTCTTCTCCTTCTACTCTTTCTACTCCTTCTCCTTCTGCTTCTCCTTTTTTCTCCTTCTTCTCCCCCTGC
>NC_091554.1:30954803-30959803 GCF_042767895.1 Penaeus vannamei
GTTTATATTTGTATTTTTGTTGTTTATGCATATATGTGTGTTTATGTGTGTCTCTGTGTTGTTTCACTCTTTTGTATGTGTATCTCCGTGTGCGTGCGCTTGCATACAGCACCCCCGCCCACCACCTCAGCGCCCACTCGTCCGCCAGAACACTCGTAGCGCAGTTTGCATCGTCAGTCGATTCCGCAAGCATTGGCAAGCTAATCAGCCGGTCGATATTTCAGACAGACTGCAAGCTGCCAATCCTCTTCCTTCTTGCCTTCCCTTTTTATTTTGTTCTCCTCTCCTTCTTCTTTCCTTTCCCCTCTTCCTTCTCCTAGTTCTCTTCGTCTGCTCCTACTGCTTCCTCCTCCCTTACCATTCCCTTCCTCCTCCTCCTCCTCCTCCCTTCCCCCAACCTCTTTTAACTCTCCTCCTCGTTCTACCCTTTCTCCCTCCTATACCACCTCCCTTCCCACCCCCTTCCTTCTCTCTCATCACCTCCCCTCCTCCTCCTCCCACCTCCCAAATCTCCTCCCACCCCCTCCTCTTCCTACCATCCCCTCCTCCTCTTCCTACCTCCCCCATCATTTCCCCTCCTCTTCCCATCTCCCTCCTCCTCCCCTCCTTTCCAACCTCCCCCCCCCCCGTGCACCTCCCCTCCTCTTCCCACCTCCCCTCCTCTCCACCCTCCTCTCCACCTTCCTCCTCCCCTCCTCTCCAACCTCCCCCTCCCCCGTGCACTTCCCCTCCTCTCCTCCTCCCCATTCCCCGTGCACCTCCCCTCCTCTCACCCTCCCCCAACCTCCCCATCCCCCGTTCGCCACCCCTCCTCTCCACCCTCCCCCTCCCCCGTGTACCTCCTCTCCTTTCCACCCTCCCCCTCCCCCGTGCACCTCCCCTCCCTCCTCTCCAGCCTCCTCCTCCTCCGTGCACCTCCCTCCCCTCCTCTCCACCCTCCCCCTCCCCCGTGCACCCCCCTCCCTCCTCTCCACCCTCCCCCTCCCCCGTGCACCTCTCCTCCTCTCCACCCTCCCCCTCCCCCGTGCACCTCTCCTCCTCTCCAGCCTCCCTCTCCCCCGTGCACCTCCCTCCCCTCCTCTCCACCCTCCCCCTCCCCCGTGCACCTCCCTCCCCTCCTTTCCACCCTGCTCCTCCCCCGTGCACCTCCCCTCCTCTCCACCCTCCCCCTCCCCCGTGTACCTCCCCTCCCTCCTCTCCAGCCTCCTCCTCCCCCTCCCCCGTGCACCCCCCTCCCTCCTCCCCAGCCTCCCCCAGGGGTAACAGGACCGCCGCCAGGGCTTTGAAAGGACTTCCTCTCACGTCACTGGTCGCGCCCCAGCATCCTGCCCCGCTTGGGATTCCGCCATGCAGGTCCTTGTGGCATCCTCGCTCTCGTGACGTGCGCGGCTGCGGTGCGCTTTGCGTGGGTCTTTCAGCGTCCGATCAGCTGTTCGGGGCGGGAGTGACGTGGGAGAGGAATCTGGTTCGGTTCCTTGGTTCTTTATGTGTGTGTTTGTCTTCGCTTTCCTTTGTTTGGCTCTCTTATTTCTGTCTTTTGTGTTCTCGTCTTTATTGAATGTATCTTGTTTTTCTTTTCTTTTTTATTCCTTATTTCTATGCTCGCCATTCCCTTTCATTTACTTTTACCTTTTTTATTTTCTCGATTTTGAAAGGTGTGTATCTTCATTTCTGCCTATTTCTTATTTTTGATCATGTTATCACTCTGCATTTTTCTATTCTCGTCTCTCTCGGTTTTATCTTTTACCATTTCCGGGTTTCTTTTTTTTTATCTTTAATCTTGCCTTCCTAAGAGATTACTATTTTTATCTATATTTGTTTATGTCTTTCTTTTTGAGCTTAGATATGCTTATATGTGTACTTAATATTGATTTGTAGTTCTCTTACAGTTTGTTATATTCTAATTATGTTTATGATGTTTTATAAATTCCACCACATCCTACCTTTCCTCTTCTTCCGCCATTTCTTCCACTTCTTCCTTTTCTGTTCTCCTCCAACTCTTCCACTTCCACTTCCTCTACCACCTCTCCCACTTATTCCTTTCCTATTCCCCCGTCAACTTCTCCACTTCCACTTTCTCCACCATTTCTTCCACTTCCTCTTCCTTATCTATTCCCCGTCAACTTCTCCACTTCCACTTTCTCCACCATTCCTTCCACTTCCTCTTCCTTTCCTATTCCCCCACCAACTCCTCCACTTCCACTTCCTCCACTACCTCCTACCCTTCTACTTTCTCCACTATTCCTTCCATTTCTTCCTTTTCTATTCCCCCACCACCTCCTCCACTTCCTACCACCTCCTACCCTTCCACTTTCTCCACCATTCCTTCCACTTCCTCTTCCTTTTCTATTCCCCCGCCAACTCCTCTACTTTCACTTCCTCCACCGCCTCCTACCCTTCCACTTTCTCCACCATTTCTTCCACTTCTTTTTCTATTCCCCCACCACCTCCTCCACTTCCTACCACCTCCTACCCTTCCACTTTCTCCACCATTCCTTCCACTTCTTCCTTTCCTATTCCCCCACCAACTCCTCCACTTCCACTTCCTCCACTACCTCCTACCCTTCTACTTTCTCCACTATTCCTTCCACTTCTTCCTTTTCTATTCCCCCACCACCTCCTCCACTTCCTACCACCTCCTACCCTTCCACTTTCTCCACCATTCCTTCCACTTCCTCTTTCTTTTCTATTCCCCCGCCAACTCCACTTCCACTTTCCCCGCCACCTCCTCCCCTTCCATTTTCTCCATTTCTTCCATTTCTTTTTCTATTCCCCCCCCAACTCCACTTCAGCTGTCCCCGCCGCCTCCTACCTTTACACTTTCTCCACCATTTCTTCCACTTCTTTTTCTATTCCCCCACCACCTCCTCCACTTCCTATCACCTCCTACCCTTCCACTTTCTCCACCATTCCTTCCACTTCCTCTTCCTTTTCTATTCCCCCGCCAACTCCTCTATTTTCACTTCCTCCACCACCTCCTACCCTTCCACTTTCTCCACCATTTCTTCCACTTCTTCTTTTTCTATTCCCCCACCCCCTCCTCCACTTTCACTTCCTCCACCACCTCCTACCCTTCCACTTCTCCACCATTTCTTCCACTTCTTCTTTATCTATTCCTCCACTTCCACTTCCCCCACCGCCTCCTACCCGTCCACTTTCTCCACCATTTCTTCCACTTCTTCTTTATCTATTTCCCCACCCCCTCCTCCACTTCCTCTCCCTTCACCCTCTCCTCCACTTCCTCCTCCTTCTTTCTCTCTAACTCCTGCGCGCTGCCTCCTCGCCCTTTCCGCACTGGCACTTGTCCGAGGTCATGGCTCCTCAACGAATACCAAATGGCACTCCGGAGTCTGTTAACTTCCAACGTCCTGTTGTGTGGCACTGTGTGGCATAACGTTACTTTGTCTTGCGTTACGTTGCCTAGTAATATAACACGTCTTGGGGTGTGCGGTGTGTTCTGGCGTGTTGTATATTGCCGTCTACGCTGTCCTTCGTAGTGCCACGACGTCTGGCACTGTGCCTTGCGCTGATTTTTCTGCCTGAAGGATTAATGTGGTTTGTTGTCATGGTTGGTTGCATGATGTTGTTTGGAAATCTGGTTTAAAAGCTTGAAATCTGGTCAAAAAGAAAGTTTGGATATGAGATGAATTAAATACGTACACACACACACGTACAGACACACACACACACACTCAGACACAAACAAATACACATCAACAAGGGAATTACAGTATCGCGAATGCTGAATCAAATGCACACATTTAATTTCTACAAAACAGCAGTTGTATGAGATATTTATCATTATTATTATTATCATTATATTATTATTACTAATTATCATCATTGTTATTATTATTATTGTTATTATTATTATTATTATTATTATTATTATTACTAAGATGAGGATCGAAAAAAGAATACTCATTTGTATGATCGAATCGAGGAATCGAATAAAGTCTACGGTATTCGCACTCCATATTTGCGCGAATCGGGTTTGTATATAGATTGTATTGGCAGGTTAGTGCAGCTTGCAATTTCGATTAAACTAAGTGGAAACATAGATATGAAGAATATAAGCGAACACTTGTACATTTTTGTATATCAGAATGTCATATGTCACAACCTTTCAGACCATAACATGTGTTACGCAACGCAATCTATTTCATATCATCTGATGTCTTAGAAGATGTATCTATGTTGTAGTATGCAGTATGTCGGTGGTAGAGAAGCAGGTAAAAATCTCATTATTTTTTACGTTTAACTGATGTAACACAGATCATAACAAATTCATAACCCCAATTTTTAAATCTAGTGCTATTCTATAGTGCTATGTATCAGATATATCAAAGCTTGCTCATGTTTGTGCAATTAAGCAGGGGGCTAAATAAGGTATCAAACAAAACAAAACAAATATATATATATATATATATATATATATATATATATATATATATATATATATATATATATTAATTCACGTACATGAATGCAATTTGAGACTGTAAATGGCAGAAGCATTGTGTGCGTAAATGTTTCGTCGCTCAGTTTCCGATCTGAAAATTGTTTCGAAATGCCTTATAGCGTCTCGTTACCAAATGTTTCGAAGCTTCACTCATACGAACGACCAATTCAAGTGTTATTCGATGGTCATTTATTTTCAAAAAGGAGAATATGGGAGTCAAGGAAGAACACTCTAGATTAGATAAACAAAACATCCATTCTCTCATCGAAAAGAACCAGAAAACGCGGGTTTAAGAAAGGATTCCCCCGATAATTATCAAGAAATGTAACTGAGTACCTTAATATCTCTTCAAGACGGGCTTAAAAAGGGATAAAGGCTTCATCTCCCACTAACGAAGTAAGCCGCAAAACTTATCCTTTTTTGATCAACTTTTTAGGAAAGTAACAAAACGCGCGGCTAATTTTATGAAAATGAAGTATCAAGAGAGAGAGAGAGAGAGAGAGAGACATTAAGCTGCTTCTCGAGGACAACAGACCGC
>NC_091554.1:30989803-31004803 GCF_042767895.1 Penaeus vannamei
TGACCCACAAAGGAGCGAATCTCATTGGCTGGCAAAATAGAATCAGGGAGCGCTCGCGAAAGGTGAAATGGATTAGCCTTCGGTCCGAGAAGGAGCCTTTGGCGATTCGTGTCGGAAGGTTTTATCTGGGATCATATATATGAAAATGTATTTATGTGTGTGTCTCAGTATCTGTCTGTCAGTTTGTCTGTTTATTTATATCTACGTGTATCTACATATTCTCTCTCTCTCTCTCTCTCTCTCTCTCTCTCTCTCTCTCTCTCTCTCTCTCTCTCTCTCTCTCTCTCTCTCTCTCTCTCTCTCTCTCTCTCTCTCTCTCTCTCTCTCTCTCTCTCTTGTTTTTATTATCATTATTACCAATATCATTATTATCATTATTATCATTGTTTGTTTACCCTTATTATTATCATTTTTGTTGCGGTTGTTATCATCGTCATTATCATTTTCCTCATTACTATCATTGTTGTCTTTATAATAATTATGATTATTATTTCTGTCATTATTGTTATTATTGTTTTATTGTTAGTATTATTATCATTAGTAGTAGTAGTATAATTATTATAATTATCATTATTGTTGTTCCTTTTGTTGTATTACTATTATCATTGTTATAAATGTTTTTGTCATTATTAATATTAATAACGATGAGGATGATGCATTTTGTGTTTTGTATGTGTTGCTAATAATATCATTATCACCATTTTTACCGATCCCGTCACCATAACTATCACCATCATCATCTTTTTCTGATTGTCGATGCAAAACGTAAAACATTTTTTAATGTAGTATTGACTGCAATGGAAAGAACAGTAGTAACATCAGGAGCAGTGCCAATTATTAGAATAGTAATCGCTGTTGTAGTGGCACTGGTTTTAAGAATGGTGCCTATGTGTATTTGATGATAACTAACAAGCAAAGAAAATGGAAAATAAGTTCTTTAATTTCACTGGTAGGAATAGCGAAGTAAGAATAATTATTTTCTTTTCTCTGTAGATTGTAATAATAGTTTAAGAACTAGGTATTCATGAAATAACTGCATTGTTGATTAGCGAATGAAATTAAATAACTGTTGATTAGTTATGGTGTATATATATATATATATATATATATATATATATATATATATATATATATATATATATATATATATAGATGTAGATATAGATATAGATATAAAGATATATAGAGATATTCCTTAAATTCCTTATCATCCTCAAGTAGTAAAGTATAAATCCTCTCTATTCTTACCATTCCTTGAATTCCTTATCACCCTCAGTAGTAGATAAGGATAAATCCTTTCTATACTTACCATTCCTTGAATTCCTTATCACCCTCAGTAGTAGATAAGGATAAATCCTTTCTATACTTACCATTCCTTGAATTCCTTATCACTCCCACTACTAGATACGAGAAAATCCCTTTTATCCTTATCATCCCTTGAATACCACATCCTCAAGATTAATCAGCATACATTAAAAAAAGGAAAAGAATCCTTATCATTATTATCATCCTTACGCCTCTATTCCTCTCTCTTCGCTTCTCAGGTCAGATGATCTACATGGAGGAATGGGAATTGACCTTATTCCTGGGAACACCTGTCATGCTTGACCTCGACTCCATGATATACTCGGGTCTCTTCATTAACGATCTCTCCATGCACGACTTCTCCAGGTAAAGGCCTAGCATTCGGCTTTATTCGGCTTTATTCGGCTTTATTGGTGATTGGTGCGTCTGAGTGCATGGGAGGAGTTTTGTGTGGAAATATTACACAGATAGATAGATGGATTGATTTGATAGATAGAAAAAAATAGATAGATGGATAGAAAGAAAACTAGATATGTGGATAGAAAGAAAAATAGATATGTGGATAGAAAGAAAAATAGATAAATGGATAGAAAGAAAAATAGATGAAATTGATATTTAAATAGATAGACAGATGAACTGAGATAGATGAATAAATAGATAGATAAATGAATAGACAGATAGATAAATAAATAGACATATAGATAAATAGACATATAGATAAATAGACATATAGATAAATGTATAGATAGATAGATAGACCAAATGAATAAATAGTTACATAGACAGATTGGAGAGGAAGGAGCTTACATCATTCAATATACATACGGGACCATCCCCGACCCACTTAAGATGGAATCCCACTCCCACCGCCCCCCCCCCCACCCCTACCCCCTTACACTCCCGTCCATCAGCTGACTCCCCCCGAGATTCCACTCCCGATTTTCTCCCAATTCGCTCCCACTCCGAACCCATTCTAACAGACCTTCTCTCCCTCCCTCCCCTCCTTCCCCAACAGAGACCGGATGCTGGCGGGGACACAGCAGTCGGTGGAGCTCGAGCTGGCCCTCTCCCAGGAGCAGCTGAAGAGCAAGAAGCTGGAGGAGTCGATGAAGAAGCTGGACGAGGAGAAGAGGCGGACGGACGAGCTCCTGTACCAGATGATCCCGATGCAGGTCGCGCAGAGGCTCCGGAACGGGGAGAACCCTGTGGATACGTGCGAGGTGAGGAGGGGGGGGAGGGAGGGGGGAGGGAAACAGGAAGATACGTGCGAGGTGAGGAGGGGGAGGGGGTTGGGATGGGGGAGGATGGAGGGGGGAGGGGTTGAGGGAGGTAGAACCCTGTGGATACGTGCGAGGTGAGGAGAGGGGAGGGGGTTGGGATGGGGTAAAGAAACAGGAAGATACGTGCGAGGTGAGGAGGGGGGAGGGGGGGATAGGAAAGGGGAGGAGGGAGGGCGGACCCGTGGATACGTGCAAGGTGAGGGGTGGGGGGGATGGAGTAGGTTAAGGGGAGGAGGAAGGAGGGGGAAAGGGAGGGAGGGAAGATGAGGGAGGGCGGAACCGTGGATACGTGCGAGGTGAGGAGAGGGGAGGGAGGGGGTTAGGACGGGGTAGGGAAAAGAGGGGAGGGAGGGGGTTAGGACGGGGTAGGGAAAAGAGGGGAGGGAGGGGTTGATGGGAAGGGGTATAGAGTGAGGAGGGGTTGGGAGGGAGGGGTATAGAGTGAGGAGGGGTTGGGAGGGAGGGGTTTAGGGTGAGGAGGGGATGGGAGGGGGGATGAGGTTGGGGAAGGAGTGAAGGTGAGGAGAGGGCTGAGACGGGGTAGGGAAAGGGGAGGAGGGAGGGGTTGAGGAGAAGGGGTGTACGGTGAGGAGTGGTTGAGGGGAAGGGGTATAGAGTGAGGAGGGGTTGGGAGGGAGGGGTTTAGGGTGAGGAGGGGATGGGAGGGGGGATGAGGGTGAGGAGGGCTTGGGAGTGGGGATGAGGTTGGGGAAGGGTTGAGGGTGAGGAGAGGGCTGAGACGGGGTAGGGAAAGGGGAGGAGGGAGGGGTTGAGGAGAAGGGGTGTACGGTGAGGAGTGGTTGAGGGGAAGGGATGTAGGATGAGGAGGGGAGGGAGGGGGAGGGAAAGGAGAGGGGGGTGAGGGAGGGAGGGGTTGAGGGTAAGGAAGGGAGGGAGATAGGGACAGGAGTGTAGAATGGAGAAAGTTAGGTGAGGGAGGATGAGGGAGGGAAGGAATGATAAGGTGTGGTCGGGGAGGGAAAGGGGAAGGAGGAGGAAGGATGGAGGAGTGGGGGGGGGGGAGATAGGATAAGAGAAGGAGTGAGAGGGGCGGGAGGATGAAGGAGGAAAGGGTAGGGAAGAGCGTTAAACATGAGGGAGAATGAAGGAGGGAGAGGCGGGGAAAAAGGCAGGGACGTAAAGAGCGATGAAAAACAGAATAAGTAAGAGGCGGGCATGTCAATAAGGATGATAAATTAATTAAAAATGATTGAGTGCAATCAAGGAAAGTCACAAACTCCCTGGATTGCAGCGACGAAAAGAGAAGCCTTGGGGCGCCGGGCAGGGGGGGGGGGGGTAGGAAGGGGGTGGCGAGGGATAGGTGAACGTAGATAACGATGATAAACAACAGAATAGCGACACAGAAAGGTGTTAGAGGAGCGCGGGAGATTAGAGATAAGGATAGTAAATTTGCTTAAAACGGTGATATGGTGATGTGGTTTCAGCGTGTATGTGTGACTGGGAGATGGGTGTGTGGGCGTCAGGTTAAAAAAAAAACAACACTGTGATATGTGTGTGATTGAAGAGCACAGAGGATGACGAGAGCATTTCGCATAAAGATAAATAAGTAATAATGATAATGATAATAATTATAATAGTAATAGTAATAATGATAATAATAAAAATAATAATGATAATAATAATAGTAATAATAAAAGCAATAATAATGATGATAATGATAAAAATGATAATAACAATAATGATAATAATAATAATAATGATAATACTAATATTTATGATAATGATAAAGTAAAAGAATAAACTAAAAAACAGTGAAATGGTAAAATAACGAGCCGTGCGTGGTTCGCGGTGAGGAAATCTGGGCGTGTAGGATAAAAATAAAAAAATTTTCAACGATAAAATGCCAAAGAAGGCGCGAGTGACCTGGCGAAGGGGCGGGCGGCGCGGCGGAGAAGGGCGCGGCGGACGGAAGGCTTGAGGTCTGAACGAGTCCCAGGCACCGGCGGGGAGAACGTCGGTTGGTTTGGTTTGCAACGGCGATTAAGAAAAAGAAGAAAGAAAAATCATCCAAGTCGACTGAAAGAATAAAAAGAGCATCGCTAAAAAAGTAAATAAATAAAAAACAATAATAATGAATAAAATCATTAATGAATAAATTGGGAAGTATACTTTATATATATATATATATATATATATATATATATATATATATATATATATATATATATATATATATATATGTATATATATGTTTACATATCTTAGTCAGCTGAAAGAAGGAAAGAATATTGCAAAAAAGAATATATATATATTTTTAGGGGGACGTTACCTTTGTGTGTGTGTATATATATATATATATATATATATATATATATATATATATATATATATATATATATATATATATATATATATATATATATATATACATATATATATATATATATATATATATATATATATATATATATATATATATATATATATATATATATATATATATATATATATATATATATATGAATATCCACGTCAGCTGAAAGAAGGAAAGTATCGCTAAAAAATCAAATCTTTCTATTGGGACGTTAGCGTTATATGCGTGTGTGTGAAATAACAAGCAGCCATTATAAAGATCCAGGGTCACTTTAGCACGAAAGGGAGTTACACGGATGAAAAAAAACTGAAAGCCAGTTTTCAGAGGCGCGCCTTATATATTCTAGCAATCTGCTTTATGGATGCGTCCGCTCGACTGAGTTATAAAAGGCGAGGAGATGATAGGGAAGAAGCACCTTTTTCTCAAAAGAACTGTTGACGCGTGAGATGTTAAGGGGGGGGGGGACTACTCATAATAAACGTCTTTCTATGCCTAAGAGTAAATAAATAGATAATTAAAACAAGGCAAGAAGACCAGTCCTTCTTTACCTGATATGGTTACGAAATATGACGGAAAAACAAAACGAACTTAGCGGAAAAAAACGGAACATACACGGAATGATGCCGTCATAATAGTTATGAAAAAAAAATCATCTGAGCTATTAAATGATGCCGTCTGGGGGAGCGAATGGACAGGAGGATCTTGCTAATACTCATTTCCAATCCCTGATCATTAAAGAGAAAAAGCGAATGGGTAACTCGACAATGCAAGAGATATAACTGATACGTTTTCATCAAATCTTCATCAGATTTATTTGCAACACTGGCGAGGATTTGATCGGAAACGCTGCAATTGCATTCGTATCACTGATATCGAACTAACTATTGCCTAGACGGAAAGGCAGATTAAAACAGATAATACTGTTATCTCCGAAGCAGATGTATTTAGCTCTAGAGTGGGAATCAATACCTGCTACGAAATATATTTTTGTGCTTATATGTCTGTGCTTGAGGGAGACAGGGGGGGGGGAGGGAGAGAGAGAGAGGGAGAGTGCGTGTGTATCTGTATTTGACAGAGTGAGAAAGAGAGAGAAAAAAAGGAGATAGACGGAGATACAGTGATAATAAATAAATAAATAAATAGTGAATATCATACCAAACAGGTCTGTGTGAGAGGGTAAATGTCTCCTGCATCAGACCTCATAAATGAAGATGGTAAATGCAATAACTAATACTCCATCAAACGAATATACTTTAAGGAGCTTCATCCTTTTTGTCGAAAAAAGAATGACACATAAACTCGACACAAAACTGCAGCCATCTTATCGCACGGAATCCAAGAAGCTGCCAACTATGCAAATCCTTTGGCGTCAGTGACCTTGAGATTATCACCAGCCTGAAAAAGATAACACGGGAGGCGAGAATGTCTTGGGGAATTTTGTTATCGCTCGGTAATACGGTGATTTTTTATTGTATCAGTGATAACCACAGCGATTTTTTAGATAGTGAAAGTATGAGAATAGTCATCTATTGCACCATGGCATTGTCTTTTTTTATGAATCACTTTTTTTTCATTTTTTTATGATTCATTTAGAGGTTATGGTAAACTGATGACACTCTGACGGTAAAACTTCCAAGGTCTGACGAAACGACTATGAAAATGTCGACTGTAAATGGTCACATAATTATCACTTATTACATGATAATAATCAACAAAGATCTTGGGACTGTACACGATAAATTTGATTATTTCAAGCTCACATACAGATCGACAAATAAGAAGATAATGTTATAGAAAAAAAAAGAAAAAGAAGAAAAATAGTTGAAAGAAACCCAGGAATATCACTTGCTCCGATTTTCAAGACCTGCACAAACTCCATTAGAGTGGAACTGCTTGATCTCGTGAATTCCCGAAGGCATGAGAGCTGCAGCACGGAGCTCTGAGAGAAGGTCACAGGTGAAAAGTTTATCCGGAATGCTGAAGCTGCGACCGGGGAAATAAAACTAGGAGGCTTTCGGACAGCTGGAGGGGTGAATGACGTCACACAAACACCGGTTCGGTTCCTGTTATGCAGAACTTGACTATATTTCTTTCCCAAACACTTCCCGGTGCAGATTAACGCTCGTAATTACTTTCCTGTGAGTCACGGCCGGACGAGGAGGCGGGAAGGCTAATAAACAACGGAAACGGCAAGTGAAAACTCATTTCATTCACCATTAAGCCTGTTACTGCAGGTCGATTAAACGGGAAAAGAAAGCGTGAATGCGAGACAAAACGAAACACATTTACATACGTATGTCCATATAAAAGTGTATATAGACTTAAATGCACAGACACAAACACATACACACATATATATGCGTGTGTGTGGGTGTATGTGTGCATATATATAGAGAGAGAGAGAGAGAGAGAGAAATTTGATTTTGATTTGACAAATTTGTAAACATACAAAACATGCATAACTGTGTCAGAGAGAGAGAGAGAAAAAAAAAAAAAAATGGGCGAAATAAAAACACACCCAAAAACCTACATCCAAAAGCGAGCCCCCTGGACCCCCCCCCCATCCCCCTACCCACCCACCCTCTGCACACTACACGCCGGATTAACACGCCCATCCCCCCGCCCACAGACGTTCGAGAGCGTGACCATCCTGTTCTCCGACGTGGTCAACTTCACCCACATCTGCAGCCACATCACCCCGATGGCGGTGGTGTCCATGCTGAACGAAATGTACTCCATCTTCGACAACCTCACCGAGAAACATGGCGTCTATAAGGTAATTGCGGAGGAGAATTGCTATTTGTTTATTTATTTGTTTATTTATTTATTTATTGTGTGTTCAGTTTTTGTGTTATTTATTTATTTATTTATTGTCTGGCCTTTTATGGAACGTTGATGGAAAATTTTTTTTTATTTATTTATTTACTTATTGTGTGTTCAATTTTTGTGTTATTTATTTATTTGTTTATTGTCTGTCCTTTCATGGAACGTTGATGGTTTTGTGTTTTTTTTTCTAATCTCTGTGTTTTTGTAAATTTGTCTGTCTGTTGCTCTCTAACTATTTGTCTCTTATTCTCTCTATATCTACCTCTCTCTCTATTTATCTATCTGTCTCTGTCAGTCTCTCTCCCACCCTCCCTTCCCTCCCTTATCCCCTCCCTCCTTCCCTCCCTCCCCCGCTTTCTTTCAATCTATCTTATCCCTCCCTCCCTCCCCGACCCTCCCTTCCCCCCCCAGCAAAAAAAAAAAAAAAAAAAACTGACCTTTGACCCCCAGGTGGAGACCATCGGCGACGCGTACATGGTCGTGGCGGGGGCGCCCGAGAGACAGGCCAACCACGGGGAGATGGTGTGCAACATGGCGCTGGACATGGTGGAGGCCATCACCAAACTTACCGACCCGTCCACAAGTGAGGTTCCAGGGATGGTGTGGGGATGGGGGGATGATTTGGGGGGGAGGGGGAGTTGTGGGGGGGTTGTAGTTTGGTGTGTGGGGGTTGTTGTTTGGTGCGGGGGTTGTAGGGTGGGATGGGGGTTGTTGTTTGGTGCGGGGGTTGTAGGTTGGTGTGTAGGGTGGGATAGGGGTTGTAGTTTTTTGTGGGGGTTGTAGTTTGGTGTAGGGGTTGTTGTTTGGTGCGGGGGTTGTAGGTTGGTGTGTAGGGTGGGATGGGGGGTTGTAGTTTGGTGCGGGGGTTGTAGGCTGGTGTGTAGGGTGGGATGGGGGTTGTAGTTTGGTGTGTGGGATGGGGTGGGGGTTGTAGGTTGGTGTGGGGGTTGTGGTTTGGTGTGTGTGGGGTGGGCTGGGGGGTTGTAGTTTGGTGTAGGGGTGGGGGTTGTGTGTGTGGTTGTGTGTTGTGTGTTTCTGTATTGTGTGGTGGAGTTGTGGGGGTTATAGACTGGTGTGTGGGGGTGGGGGATGGGGTTAGGTTGGTGGGGGATTGTGTAGGGATAGGTTGAGAAGGGGGGTTGTGTGTGTGGTTGTGTTTGTGAATTGTGTGGGGGTGGGGGGGGGGGGTTAGGTGCGGGATTGTGGGGGAATAGATTGGGGAGGTGAGGGAGGGGAGTTGTGTGTTTGGTTGCGTGTTTGTTGTGTGTGTTATGTGTGTGTATTTACATTGTGTTTTATGTGTATTTTGTGTGTGTGTATGTCTATATGCACACACAAACACACACAGACAATATATATTCTGTATATATACATATCCAATCCACTAAGAATTCCTAACAGTCAAGCGACGCCTGTCTCCCCCACCCCCTCCCCCCCCTCCCGCCCACCCTTGCCCTCGACCTGATGGGCGTGCAGAAAACCACCTGAGGATCCGCGTGGGCGTGCACTCGGGGACGGTGGTGGCGGGCGTGGTCGGGCTGAAGATGCCTCGCTACTGCCTCTTCGGAGACGCCGTCAACACAGGTAAGGAGAAAATTCGTCATCTGATTTTTTTTTTTTTCTTCTTCTTCTTCTTCTTCTTTCTTTCTTTCTTTCTTTCTTTTTTTCTTCCTTCTTTATTTCGTTTCTTTTTCTTTTTCCTTTTTCTTTTCTATTTTCTTTCTTTGGTTTCTTTACCTTTTTTCTTTTCTATTTTTTTTTTTTTGTTTGTTTTCTATTTTTTCCTTTTTTTATATTTTTTTCTATTTTTTTTTCTTTTCTATTTTTTCTTTTCTATTTTTTTCTATGTTTCATTTCTTTCCTTTTTTCTATGTTTCATTTCTTTCCTTTTTTCTATTCTTTCTTTCTTTTTTTTTTTCTTTTTTTCTTTTCTATTTTTATCTATTTTTTCTTTTCTATTTTCTTTATCTATTTTTTCTTTTCTACTTTTTCTTTCTTTTTCCTCTTTTCTTTTATTTTCTATCTTTTTTTATTTTCTTTTTTCTTTCCTTTTTTGTTCTTTCTTTTGTTTTTTTTTTTCTTTTTTTCTCTTCTTTTCCCTTTTCTCTTTTTCTATTTTTTATCTTGCTTCCTTCCATCCTTTCTTTCTTTCGTGGTCTACTTCCGAACGCCTTTCTTCTCGCTTCCTTTCTCTTCTTTCAGTATTTTTCCTATTCATATATTTCTCTGTCTCCGCCTTTCCATCATCTTCATCTCTCTTGACACTTTTTCTTTCTCCTGATCCTCTTTTTCTTATTCTTCCCTTTCGTCTTAACCTCATCCACTCTATTCCTTTATCTTCATCATGCCTCGCTCTTCCCATTTTCGAAAGATTCTTCGTGATTGCTTTGTCTCTCTCCTCTCTCCTTCTTCACCCGATTCTTTACTGTTTTTTTTTTTCTTTCTTTCTTTCTTCCCTTCTTTCTTTCGCATATTGGATTCTCGTCCTTCCTCTGCGTCTTCTCCTCATCCTTTTCCCCGTCTCATCCTCATTTTTTTCTTCTTCCTCCTCTTCTTCTTCTTCATCATCATCATCATCATCATTATCATTATCATTATTATTATCATTATTATTATCATTATCATCATCATCATCATCACCACCATCATCATCATCAACATTATCATCATCATTATCATCACCATCAACATGTTAATAATATCAGTAAGAATAATTACATCAATGATAATAATAACATGAACTACACATGCCTACATCATAATAGTAATTTCTCTCTCTCTCTCTCTCTCTCTCTCTCTCTCTCTCTCTCTCTCTCTCTCTCTCTCTCTCTCTCTCTCTCTCTCTCTCTCTCTCTCTCTCTCTCTCTCTCTTCCCTCTCTCTCTCTCTCTCTCTCTCTCTCTCTCTCTCTCTCTCTCTCTCTCTCTCTCTCTCTCTCTCTCTCTCTCTCTCTCTCTCTCTCTCCCCCTTCCTCCCTTCCTCCCTTCCTCCCTTCCTCCCTCCCTCCGTCCCTCCTTCCCTCCCTCCCTCCCTCCCCCCCTCTCTCTCTCTCTCTCTTTCTATTTCTCTTTCTCACCCAGAAAGCACAGGTAACTTACAGTCTATTTACAAGGGAATCAGATGCTCAGTTAACAAGACTTTGATCATGCATATGGTTTCGGTTTTCGTGTTAATTGAAAATTTAATTACTAATTACATCGTGATTTGATTGCTGGCATTAATTGTTTTGCCAAATTAGTGAAATTAATAAACGCAAATATTTGATAATGAGGTGGTTAATTAGAGTCTGATTAACTGGATTGCCTTCATGTATTTCTAAAAATACTGATTAGATGGTAATACTATCAGATGCAATGTTTTTTGTTTTTTTTTTTTTTTAATAAAGTTGATTTTAATGTTTTTTGTTTTTTTAATAAAGTTGATTTTAAGTCATTTAATTTAACGGTTTTCTCGTGATGAAAAGATCGTTAGCAGACTCGTGAGGCCAGAAATCCCTAAAGTGCACAAAATAGATTTATTGAAAGACGGGCATGGGCGGTAGGGTTTGCACCAATATTGCATTTTTCTTACCTTGGCATTGTAACAGGAACAACGAAGGGAAGGGCAAGAAAACACACGAATATGCCCATATTCGTGTGTTTTCTTGCCCTTCCCTTCGTTGTTCCTGTTACAATTTGTTCAACATGAATTCCACACATTACCTTGGCATGAACATTGCAACTTTTACTACAATGGTATCAATATTGCATTTTTTCTACCTTGGCATCAACATTGCACCGTAATCTGCCATCGTATCAATATTGCAGTTTTTTCTACCATGGCATCACCATTGCAACTTATTCTACCATGGTATCAACATTGCAGCTTTTTAAGATCAATTGTAAATAAAACACCGGAGGGAACAGCAAAAGCACACGAATATACGACTCTACGTATATACCGGAACATATCCTTGTTCCTCAGGCCTTGAGAAGCAATATAGCGAAAAGTTCTTGGGCGTATCCGTGTATTTTCTTGCATCTTTTTCTTTATTCATTGTGAATAGAACGATGAGGGGAAGAAGAAGAAGAAGAAAAATACGAATATGACGACTTTGTATATATATCGCAACATATCCCTGTTCATTAAGCCGTGAAGCAGCGATATAGCGAAAAGTTCTTGGGCATATTCGTGTATTTTCTTTGTTTTTTTCTTTACTCTTTGTTGATAGAACGATGAAGGGAAAAGAAAACAAAAAAAAGGAAATTAATATAACGTATCCCTCTTCATTAGGCCTTGAAGAAGCAATTTTTTGCATTTCTGTTTTTTTCTTCTTCAACTAAGCATGCTTTGTTTTTGTTTTGTTTTTCATTGTAACACTTTTTTCTTTTATTTAATTTTAGTATTTTTCCTTTCCTTCATTTTTACTTTCTCTTCATTTGAGGAATTTTAATTTTTTCTTCATTTAAGAAATGTTTATTTTCTCTTCCTTTGAGCCCTTTTTCACCTTTTCTTCAGCTTAGTTTATTATCACTATTATCATTATTATTATTATTCTAGCCTTTCTTCATCTTTTGTCTTTACCTTCTACCGTCACTCTCTTCCCCAGCATCCCGCATGGAGTCCACGAGCGAGGCGATGAAGGTGCACATCTCGCAGACGACCAAGGATATCCTGTCTTCCAGATACCAGGTCGAGGAACGTAAGGAGATCGCCGTGAAGGGGAAAGGTAAGGCACTTAATTACGACCTCGGGAGGGCGGCGGCGGCGGCGGGGGTGGTGGTGGGAGGGGGGAGGGGGAGGGGGGTTGTCTTATCGATTTGTTTTTCTTCATCTTATTATTATTATTATTGTTATAATTATTGTGTTATTGCTTTTTTTTTTGAGGGGTCTTCTCTATTTTTCTTCTTTTTTTCTCGTTCCTTTTCTCTCTCTTTTTTTCTTCTTTCTCGTTCTCTCTTTCTCTCTCTTTTTTCTTCTTTCTCGTTCTCTTTCTCTTTTTTTTCTTCTTTCTCGTTCTCTCTTTCTCTCTCTTTTTTCTTCTTTCTCGTTCTCTTTCTCTCTCTTTTTTCTTCTTTCTCGTCCTCTTTCTCTCTCTTTTTCTTCTTTCTCGTTCTCTTTCTCTCTCTTTTTTCTTCTTTCTCGTTCTCTTTCTCTCTTTTATTTTCCTCTTCCTCGCTTTCTCTCGTATTCTTTCCGTTTTCTTCCGTCGAAAATTTTGGTATTTGAAATTCAAAAACAAACGGGGATGCTTATATGGTTCAATGTGTGCGTGTGTGTGTCTGTGTGCGTGTGTGCATGTTGGTGTGTGTGTGTGTGTGTGCTCGCGTATGTATATGTGATTTTTCTTTTCCTGTGTGTACATTGATCTACGCATCTACGTGTATCTCTGCGTCTGCGTATACCTGCGTATATACCTACACATCGTCCTCTCCCAGCGCTCTCGTCTGTGCCTCATCTATAAGTAATTCCCCTCCATTAGTAGCGCTCAATTAAAGGAACGACCTCCCCCCCCCCCTCAGTCATTAAAAGTCCATCCACCATTTCTCATCATAAGCTCTATGGATCTCCCAATGACGTGAGTGACATCATCATCATCATCGGCAGTGATGTCATTACAACGCACATCATCTTGGTTGTGTCGGAATCGATGTGTTATTGAAGCAACTTTTTTTTTTTTTTTTTTTTTTTTTTAGGGGTGGGGGTCGGGAGGAGGAAAAGGAGAGCGAAAGAAAGGAAGCGAATGGGAGACGAGGAGAAAGAGAGAGTGTGTGGGACGAAGACAAAGAACGGGGAGAGAAACAGATTAAAAGGGTGGGGAGAAGAGAAAGAGGGTGAAGGGAGAAGGAAGTAAAGGAGAGAAAGTGACGTATGGATTGAAAGACAAAGGAAAAGTGAGAAAGAGAAAAGTTAGCAAACAAAGAAAGATAATGAAGGATCTGTGAGGCAATCAGACAGATAAACATACACACAAGGAGAGACAGACAGACTGACGACAGACAAGAAAAGACAGACAGACGTAAGGAAAGACAGGAGGAGAGACAGACAGACAGAGAATGAGAGACGGACAGAGAAGAAAAAACAGGCAGACATAAAGAGAAAGAGAGACAGGTAAACTGACAAACAGAGGGAGAGGCGGACAGACAGAGAATGGGAAACAGACAGATAGGCAGGCGGACACAGGGAGAGAGAAATGCATAATGAAAGAGAAATGCATGAGAGACAGACAGACAGGCAGATGATAGACAGAGAAGGAGAGTCAGACAGACATTACAAAAATAGAAAGATCATATTGAAGAAGAAATGAATGAAAGAGAAAGATTGAAAGACAAGTCGACAAATAGAGGGGCGTCTGGCAAACAGACAAACAGACATACAGGCAGAATATAGCCAGGCAAATAAACAAACAGACAGATAGAGAAGAGCCAACCAAACAGACAGACAGCCAGAGAAAAAAAAGTGAGAAACGGACATGATTTACAAAATCCCAGAGACCGGGAAAGGACCTCCAGCACGTTCACGCAAGAAAAATATAGATGGCAGAATGCAGGAGGCAAATATTGGATTGCGAACCATTAAAGCCAGGCAAGTGCGGCCGAAAAAAGGTTTCCATCCTCTATGCAACCTTTTCCAAACCTCTTTTTGAGTGTTGTGTCTATAAAGAATAAGTAGAAGAGGATGGGTGGAAGAGGGAATCCGAAAGGGAAAAGAGACAGGCAAAAGGAGGAACAGGCAGAGACAGATATTGGAAGAGGAGAGAGGAATAGTAATAAAAATGGTAATTATGATAGAAATAATCATGATAAGGAAAATATCATAATAGAAATTATCATGATAGTGATAATAATAACGATGGTAGTAGTAGTAGTAGTAGTAGTTAGGAGAGTAGTTATTATTATTATCGTTTTTTATTCTTATCATCGTTATTATGAATGTTATCATTATTACTAATTTTGCTAATATTGTTGTTTTCCTTAGGCAAAAAAGATACCTTTGGTTCAGGTCATCCGACCGACCGTATTTTTATCGAAAAAAATGCCGACTCAAAATTTTGTATTGCTAAATTCCCGCCTTCCACAAATCTAAAACCCTGGTTCAAAAATCCCGCCCAAACACACCCGCTAGCGCCACAACGGTTAGATTACCAAAACACACTGAGCAAACCTCGTGCCGGGGAACTGCGCCACGTCTCTGGCCGCCAGCCGATGACCGGCGATTCTGCACGGGGCGAGCGGGCGCCATCTCGATGTCAAAACGAGAGCCCTCTGACTGAGGC
>NC_091554.1:31017303-31019803 GCF_042767895.1 Penaeus vannamei
ACTCTTCCTCCATTTTATATTTTCGGAAATAGATAGGGACTTTTTCTTCCCTCTCCTGACTCGTTCCTTGGCATGAACATTTCGCTGCTGTAAGGGCAATCTGCTCACATGTTTGTACTGTTGTATGCCTCGGCCAGTTGGAAACAAGAGCGATGTTTGTTCATTTCTCTATCTATCTATCTGTCTGTCTCCCATCCATCTCTCTCTCTCTCTCTCTCTCTCTCTCTTTCTCTCTCTCTCTCTCTCTCTCTCTCTCTCTCTCTTTCTCTCTCTCTCTCTCTCTCTCTCTCTCTCTCTCTCTCTCTCTCTCTCTCTCTCTCTCTCTCTCTCTCTCTCTCTCTCTCTCTCTCTCTCTCTCTCTCTCTACTCTCCCCTCCTCTCTTTTCATCCCCCATCCTCCCTCCTCTCTCTCTCTCTCTCTCTCTCTCTCTCTCTCTCTCTCTCTCTCTCTCTCTCTCTCTCTCTCTCTCTCTTTCTTTCTTTTTTTCTCTCTCTTTCTCTCTCTCTCTCTCTCGCTCTTCCTCTCTCTCTCTCTTTCTTTCTTTCTTTCTTTCTTTCTCTCTCTCTCTCTCTCTCTCTCTCTCTCTCTCTCTCTCTCCATCTCTCTCTCTATCTCTATCTCTATCTCTCTCTCTCTCTCTCTTTCTTTCTTTCTTTCTTTCTTTCTTTCTCTCTCTCTCTCTCTCTCTCTCTCTCTCTCTCTCTCTCTCTCTCTCTCTCTCTCTCTTTATCTATCTCTCCCCGAGCGCTTTGAACGATTCTCACCCTTCCAACAATGTCCGAAAGGGATCAGAATCCCTACCCACATCTCCAGACAGCCCCCCCCCCCGCCCCTCCCCCCAACGAGTTTCCACAGCCTGCGTTGAGCTCTGATTGCATTATGTGTATCTTTGCAGAGACAGTGATCCATATCCCTGAGTATGTAGGCTAGAATCCCAACTTCAGGTAAGAACGAGCTGAAGTGATGGTTGTTCAGCCCATTTCCCCTTCGACTGAAAGGGGTTTTTGATAAGATTAGTGTTCCTGAATCCCTAAACCCGATTTTGTTTTAGATGGATTAGAAGAGACGTGGAACCTTTGATCTGTATGTACGCAAGCAATTGTTCATAAACATACATACACTCAAGTTTGTGTATGTGTGCATGAAAGCGCGCGTGTGCGTGTGTGTGTGAGTGTATGTATGCGTTTGGAATCCTGTACGAATGTTGAGTATACAAGTGTGTATATAGTTTGAACAATGAGTAAGCTGCTTTCTATTGCGAAGTTATTTTGAAGTATCTTTAGTACGTATAGTATAACCATGCAAGTAATTTTTTTTCCAAAAGATATAATCTCTTGTAGTTCCAAACAGTGCATTAGTAGCTTAAATGAATTTTAAGATATTCTTTCTGTGATAGTTGCTGACTTTGAGTTCTGAGGCACTTTGCTAAATCGTTAATTGCTAAGATGCTTGACTAATTTGTCTAATATAGTAAGAACACTTGTAGGTGATGTATTTATAAGGAGTGTGCTGTGCTAATATACGCTGTTATTTTCGCAGTAACAGGGGAGACTCAAACGATTTCTAGGGCCCAAAATGGCACGTACTTTTTCTACTTATTAAATAGTGTGAATATATATATTCCAGATACTAAGCTTTACTAAAAACTCAACAAAGTTTCTGGAGATATGCTGATATAACCTTAATTCACACATCATAAGTTTCACGAGTCTTTGCGTGCATTTTGTTCGTCGCCTTTTGAGTCTCCGGTCATAACGGCGCCCTTCCCTCCGCAGCTCGGACCTACAGCAACGCGGGGTTCTCCAACATCCCCCTGGGCGAGAGCGGGCTCATCTCCACGTCCACCTACGACCTCCAGGGCCAGAGGCTCCGCTCCCACTCCTGCGACAAGCCCTCCTCCGCCCCGTCGATCCACTACAGCAACCACGCCTTCACGTCGCACCAGACGTCCTCGTCGCAGCACACCCTCCTGCCGGACGTCCTCATCGACAACCACCACGCGTGCAGCGACGGCGGGGCCCTCACGCTGTCCGATTCCTCGCCGACGCCGCCGCCCGTCGAGAAGTCGCCCCACGTCGAGACGGTGGACAGGGGAACCTCGCCCATCGTCTCGCACGCCGCCTGCTCCGGGTTCAACGCCAAGAACCGAGTCCACAGCCACACTTGCGTGGTTCTCTAACACCGCTGGCATGGTTTGCTGAGGGGTTCTTGATATAAAAAAAGACATGAGTGAGGGATGCTGATCACGTGTGTGTGGTCGATCGCCCGAAATCACTCCGCGTACAAACGGAAAAAGAACTGAACTCAGGTGTGTTTGTGAGGTTGAGTGAAAAGAAAGAGGCGCGTGTAAGCATGAGAGAAGATACGTCTTATGATGAGAAATGCGACTCCTCATTAACCAGCCTCACAATAGGACTACAAGAGGCTGAGATATCACCAAGGAGGATTAATCTCTCATAGGAGACTCATCTCACACCACAACATAGAGTGATGAGATAA
>NC_091554.1:31024803-31034803 GCF_042767895.1 Penaeus vannamei
AATATTCCCCCAAAACAGCCCTTTCCATACACCGCCGTACCAATATCCGCAAAAAGCAATCCTTTTCATACACCGCCGTACCAATATCCGCAAAAAGCAATCCTTTTCATACACCGCCGTACCAATATCCCCAAAAAGAAACCCATTTCATACACCGCCGTATCAGTATTCCCAAAAGCTGTATATATATCTCCGCTTCATTTCCTCCCCATGCAGATAACTGAGTATATAAACTATGTGAAACATTAAAAGGATCTTGTATAATGATCTTCCGTGTATGTCATCTTGAAGGTAAGGGTCAGTATTGTCCTTCCCGTTATGTAAACTGCACCACAAGAACCAACACTGATACAAAAGCTCCTTGCCGGTCAGATGGAATCTTGAGACACGTTTTTTCTTTTTCTTTTTCTTTTTCTTAATTAACGTGGAGATTATGAGTTTTTTTTTCTTTTTTTGTTTTTTTTTATTATTATTAACGTGGAGATTATGAGTTTTTTTTCTTTTATATTTGATAATTTATTTGAATTCATGGCGCGGATCTATTTTGCTCGATGGCTAACCGGCCACACAATCTTCTGCGAAATATGGATGCCTAAAGAGAAATAGCTATTACCCAATGAAATTATATTTTCAGGTGTGCAATATAGATATCGTAGTTGGTAGAGAAATAAATTACGTCTCACTGTATGCTGTGTCTTATTGCCCTGTCATTAGTCATTAGTCATGTCAATACAAGTAGTAATAAGGGAATAGAAATTATAATGATAGTCATGTTGATAACAGTAATAGTAATGATAACCATGGCAATGCTAGTGATAATGATAAGATGATAATAATAATAATAATAATAATAATGATAATGATAATAATAATAATAATAATAATAAAAATAATAATAATAATGATGATGATGATAATAATAATGATAATAACGACAATAATAACAATAATAATCATGATAATGATGATGATAATAACAATGATGAAGATAACAATAATTATAATAGAAATGATAATAACAATATTAATGATAATAATGATAACAATGATGATGATAACATGACACTGAGGAGAATAGTAACAACAGTTATAACAAGTAACAATAATAGTAACAATAGTACAAATGATAATACCAATAATCATTATGATGATAATAATAGTAATGATAATGATAAGGATAACAGTAGTAGTAATAATGATAATAATAGTAATAACAATGATATTAATAATGATTATTTTTATCGTTTTTATTATTGTTATTATTATCATCATCATTATCATTAATATCATTATCATCATAAGGATGAAAATAACTATAATAGTAATAATAACAATTCTAATGATAAGCTAACAATAATAACAATGATGGTAATAATAGTAATAATAATGTAAATAGTAATAATAATGATAATGATAACAAATATATTAATACAATTAATGATAATAATGAAGATGATGATGTTGCTAAAAATTGTAATGATAATGATGAAGATGATGATGATGATGATGATGAAATAATAATAATAATGATAATAATAATAATGATAATAATAGTAATAATAATAATGATAATGATAATAATAATTATAATAATGGTAGTAGTAGTAGTAATACTTTTAATAATGGAAAGGATGATAATGATAATATTAATAATTATAATAATAATGATGAGAATAACATTAATGATAAGTATTACCATAATAGTAACAATAATAATGATAATGCTAACAGTGATAACAATAATAATAACAAAAAATATAATAATGGTAACTATAACTAGAAGAAGTAGGGTCACTGATACATTATAGACTTCCTCTCTTAAAGAATTACATTAAAACCATTTCTTTCTCAAGTATACCGGTGACTTCCGTAAACATAATGATAATAGTTACCCCTCCTTCCTACGCAAAAGGGGTAACTGACGCAATCCTTTTCAAAATTCCTGGATCCGGATAATGATCCGAATCACCACAAAAAATAATGGCATCTTAATTAGGCTAACACACACGGTGATAATAGGAATACTAATAATAACAATAACGATAGTATAAACGATAATAATATATAACAATAATAATAAGGTAGTATAACAATAATAATAAAGACAAAAATAGGAATAAGGATAATTACAATAACGATAATATAAGCAACTGTAATAATCATAACAATGATAGTAAAGATAATGAAAATGATAATAACAATGATAAAGACGATGAAAATAAGATTGATAGTAATTATGATGATAATGATAATGATCGTAATAACGATAAGGATAAGGATAATGACAATGATGATAAAAATATGATAATAATAGTAACAATCATGATAATAATTGCGATAATAATGATAATGACAATAATAACTATGATAGCAAAAGCAGTGAAAATGATAATAATAACTACAATGATGATAATGATAATGATGATAATGATTAAAACAATCAGGATGATAATACTAATAATGTCAATAATTATTATTTTGTTATTATTATTATCATAATTATTACTACTATCACATTTATGATATTTATCAGTTATCATTGCGATTATTATTTTATTATTGCTGTTATTTTTTAATATGAAAAATATATCATTATCATTATTATCTTTATTATCATTATTTTTAACATTTTCACTGTCATTATTGTTATTATCATTCTCATTATTATTATCATTATTGTTATTATCACTATTATCATAATTGCTATCATTATCATCATCTTCATGATCATTACTACTTATGTTATTATCATAATCATTATCAGTAGTATTTTCAGCAATAATATTATTATCAAAATTATCATCATTACTGTTGTTGCTGTTCTTATTGCTGTTATCATTATCATTATACTTATTATCATTTTCATTAATGTTGTTACTGCCATTATTATTATCTTTATTTTTTCATGATAATCATAATTATTACTATTATCCTTATATCATCTAAATTGATATTGTCATTGTTATCATTACCACCATGTATTACTACTATCGTGATCATTATCATAATCTCTTCCCATTGTTATCATTATCATCAGCAGCATCGTCATCATCATCACCATTATTATCCTCATCATCATCACTATCATCATCATCATTTGTTTACGCAGTCTTCGCCCTTACTGACGACGAAGCACCAAGACCTAAGCATGAATTCTTAAGTATCTAAGCACATCCATAAAGTTATTTACATTAACCTCTGTCAGAACATGATCAATGCATCTTTTCAACTTTTATCCTCACTCTAGTATTCCCTCTCTTCCCGCTGTTTCATATGCATGGTAAAAGTTGGATTATCATGTTTATGCAGATATCTTGCAGGTCATGTGACTGCATTGGTTAATGATGCAGGAACATGGTTGTAAAACCTGTATGTGTGGTTTTGGATTATAGGTATATGTGCATTTCTGCGGATGTGTGTGTTTGTGTGTACGGGTGTTTGTGCCTGGGGGTCGAGTGGGGGGAGGGTTGTGTGAACATTTTCATTTTTGTGTGTATGTTCATGTGCATTTTTGTATGTGCGTATCTGCACTTGTAGGTGTTTGTGTTATGAGTGTTTGTGCATGTCACCTTACGTATATCAATGCAATTACATACGAAATTTGCTGAGAAGGATATGAGATAAGAAAAAGAAAATCAGTTTAACAACTTTTATATTTATATTCCTCTCACAACTCTTAAAACATGAGGTATTTACGGTAACCATGCTGCTTTGGAAGTAAAGAATGATAAAGATTCATAATTGGCTCATAGATTGGGCTTGAAAAATAATAATAACATAACATTGATAAACTTTCAGTCGCTTTTAATGGCCAGTTATGAATTATCTACGAATTATCAAATCATCATTCAAGACAATCACAAAATATGATCCACATGATTTGAATTCTTACAAATATATATTCATATATAAATATATATATATATATAAATATATATATATATATATATATATATACATATATATATATATATATACATATATATATATATATATATATATATATATATATATATATATATATAGAGAGAGAGAGAGAGAGAGAGAGAGAGAGAGAGAGAGAGAGAGAGAGAGAGGAGAGAGAGGGAGAGAGAGAGAGAGAGAGAGAGAGAGAGAGAGAGAGAGAGAGAGAGAGAGAGAGAGAGAGAGAGAGAGAGAGAGAGAGAGAGAGAGAGAGAGAGAGAGAGAGAGAGAGAGAGAGAGAGAGAGAGAGAGAGAGAGAGAGAGAGAGAGAGAGAGAGGGGAGAGAGAGAGAGAGAGAGAGAGAGAGAGAGAGAGAGAGAGAGAGAGAGAGAGAGAGAGAGAGAGAGAGAGAGAGAGAGAGAGAGAGAGAGAGAGAGAGAGAGAGAGAGAGAGAGAGAGAGAGAGAGAGAGAGAGAGAAGGAGAGAGAGAGAGAGAGAGAGATAGACAGACAGACAGACAGACAGACAGACAGAGAAAGGGAGAGAGAGAGAAAGAGAGAGAGAGAGAGAAGGTGAGAGATACAGTATGCATACTGAATCAACCCATATATCATGTATGAGTCACACGTAAACGGAGAGAAATAACAATGGTAAGAATACTGCATGCAAATATGGTTTAGTACAAATATAAAGAAAGGTCATTTGGTTTCAGTAATTCACTCATAGTCATAAGCATAAACGTAAACACGCAGAAACAGTTACATTAGTCTGTGTAAATATATATATATATATATATATATATATATATATATATATATATATATATATATATATATATATATGTATATATATATATATATATATATATATATTTATATATATATATATATATATATATATATATATATTTATATATATATATATATATGTATATATATATATACATATATATATATATGTATGTATGTATGTACATGTAAAAAGAGGAGCAGTCAGTTGTGCAGTGGTTCAGAAAAAAAATATGTTGCCAAGCTATGATGAAATGACAGTAATTGCAACTGGAATTTCGAAGTGAGGAGGGGACGTTTTGCACATTTACATACACGTGATGAAATTGTCATAACAAGAATTTATCCTTTTTATTTACATAAAACATATATGTATCTTCCTTGAAGTCGTTTCGTATCACAGATGGCGCTTTAACAGTAACAATGAACACAACGATAATAACATACAAACACACCAGCAAATCAGGACATAAAAGGATTTCTTATATCATATGGGACTAGTACAACCCAATGGGAAAAGCATGAGAATCCAAAATGACTAGAACAGGCAAAAAAAAGACATAACCTTGATGAACAAGAACATACCCGGCCAGTGTTCGTGGCAAAACTCACACACGTGTTTAGGAATCCACATCATTATAACAAATCGCAAATATTTACAAAATTACCTCTCATTCTCATTGTCTAGATTCATTTAATAACATTGCTCTCGACCGGAAACAGTGCAGGGCCAATATGGGGCAAAAATAACCACGGTGCTGGAGAAAGAGATGACGTCATGAATAGCCACGCCATCACCCTGTGTCAAGCTGCATTCGCGAGCATGATGGGCAAGGTACAGGAGGCATCGCACTGTCTCTTATAAGGCACAAAGTTGGTGTACGTAACTCTTCTGCTGGAAATGAGTTTTAGAGACCTTTGAACAGTCTTTGTGTTTGCGTTTTGTAGTGACAATCATAAAATCAATCTGAGTCAACTTTACTCTTCCTAACAATACTCAAATTCTTTCGGTACGTCCTGGTGCCAGATAAGGATATCGCAAGTTGTATTGAAAACTGGCGTTATATACCGTAGAGTTTTCACCCACTGTTAGCAATAACAACATTTCGTTGTCCCAGTTATCATAATAAAGACAATAATATATGATAACAAATAGAATAAGACGTTAGTATGAATTATTTAAAAATGAAATTTGATAATACAGGTCTAATCGAGACATGATTGATAAAAGTTTGCATCTGTGCAGCTTTTATAGCGAATACACCTTCAGTTCTTGTATTCAGAATATATACGAATCATTTTAGTACAACGTATACGTAGACAGTTCGTAATTAAAACCTTCTACCCTTATCTAAACGCTCAGTCTTCATCAATCTGTGTTCTTTCGTTCAACACAGCTACCAACTACCGCTACCACCAAACATAAACGAAATAATCCTAATTACAGTGTACTTTATTTTCGTTACCAAATGTCTAGTTAACCTACTGAGTTGGCACAGCGCTTTCAGTCTGGGACTAGATACAATCTGACTAAGACGACCGAATGGAGTGATTTCATGAAAGGGTTCGAGGGCGGGAGACTAACACATCACTAAATAATGAACATGATAAGGCAGCTTTCAATGCAAGTCCTGCGACTTAAATGGAATAAATGCATCAAAGACAAAGTTCAAAGCCAAAGGTACGTACTCTCTCAGTATGTTCCTTCATCGAGTACGCGCTTGCCTGTTACCAATGAAGGGAGTTATCATTTGTCACTTCATGAGTAGCTTTTCTTGTCCTTTTGTTTGTTTTTTATATAAAAACAACTAGTTCGAGATCAATTCTAGTCTTTGTGTTCTCTGTTTTGTACTTTATTCCGTTCTTATTGCACATTCGTCTTCACCGCTGCAACATCTGCAGATAAGAATGCCGCATTGCACATCGCGACAAGGACCACACATCACTTGGATTGCCAAACACCCGTTTAATGGCCTCGTTCGCTTGTCACGCGACACGAGAAACGGACATCGAACGGCGACTTGGCTGAGCGGAACGACGCCTGAACTCCGAACCCGACTCTTGAAACAAAGCCGAAACCTCACGAGGCTGAACCGACGCTTAAAACCTGACGGGGCGCGACGGCAGCAGGTCGTTGAAGGCGTTCCTCCTGACGACGGCCCGAGGCACCGCCCACTCGTCGTGCTCCACGAAGTCGGTCATGACGATGTTGGGGCCGCGGACGCCGACGGGCAGCTGCGCCAGCCAGTCCGGCAGGGCCTTGTTGCACGGGGCGGCCATGCTCTCCAGCTGCCCGGAAAAGTGGCGCGCCAGGTACCTCCCTGACGGCGTGAGGACGCACCTGGAGGGGGAGGCGCGTTGTAAAGTACATGGTGACGCAGACTGTTATTCCATCAAGGTCAAAACAGGTGTTTTTTGTGCGGAAGATATATGTCTGTGGTGTCTGATTGACTGAAATCGCTACTGGTACTCCTATCGTTGCTGGAATATTAATCTAGACTCTTACAGCCCCCTCCCTCCCTACCTCCCTCCCTACCCTTCTTCTCCCACCCTTCCTTCCCTCCCTCCCTCCCTTCTTCCCTCCTTCTGCTACCTTTCCTTCCCTCTCCACCTAACTCCCTTCTTCTCTCCCTTCCTTCATCTTCCATTCCTGTCCTTCCCTTTTCCCTCCCTCCCCTCCACTCTTACATCCTCCCTCACTCCCTTCCTTCCTTCCTCCCTCCATTCCTTTCCCTCTTCCTCCCCTCTCTCCGTTCCCCTCCTTCCTTCCCTCTTTGCCTTCCACCCTTTCGCCCTCACTCCTGCCTTCTTCCCTTCCTGTCCTTCTCCTGTCCCTTTTCCTCCCCTCTCTCCCTCCTTCCCTTCATTCCTTTCCTCTCTCCCTTCCACCCTTTCTCCCTCACTCCTTTCCCCTCCCTTCCTTCTTTCCCTCCCTCCTTCTCCCTCCCTTCCTTCCTTCCCTCTCTCCCTTCCTCCCTTTCTCCCTCCCTTCCTTCCCTCTCTCCCTTTCACCCTCTCTCCCCTCACTCCTTCCCCCTCCCTTCCTTCCCTCCCTCCCTTCCTTCCCTCCCTCCTTCTCCCTTCCCCCCCCTTCCCCCTATCTCACACTAAGAACTACTAACTGCGTGACGAAGAAGGCGTCGGGGTTCCTCTCCTGGATCTGAGCCTCGAGGAAGGAGAACATAGCGGCGACGGAGGTGGTGTTGGGCCAGGGGTTGGGCAGGGACGAGCCAGACCAGAGCCACGGGATCGCTTGCATCGTCTCCTGGTGCCGGTAGAAGACGAGGACCTGGGGAATGGGAGGGAGAAGAGAGAGTAGAAGATGGGGACATGGAGAATGGGAGGGAGAAGAGAGAGTAGAAGATGCGGACGTGGAGAATGGGAGGGAGAAGAGAGAGTAGAAAGACGGGGACCTGGAGAATAAGAGGGAGAAGAGAGTAGAAGAGGACATGGAGAATGGGAGGGAGAAGAGAAAGTAGAAGAGGAGGACATGGAGAATCGGAGAGAGAAGAGAGAGTGTAGAAGACGAAGACCTGGAGAAGGGGAGAGGACATGGAGAATGGGAGGGAGAAGAGAGAGTAGAAGACGAGGACACGGAGAATGGAAGGGAGAAGAGAATAGAAGACGAGGACTTGGAAAATGGGAGGCAGAAGAATGAGTGTAGAGGACGGGGACCTGTGTGGATGAGGGTAGGGGTGGGGAGAGATTGTAGAAAACGACGAACTGTGGGGTGTGGGGATGGGGAGGAGGGGTGGTTTGTGGGGGGGTGAGAGATTGTAAAAAACGACGACCTGTGAGGGTGGGGATGAGGAGGGGGGTGGTTTGTGAGTGGGTGAGAAATTGTAGAAAACAAGGACCTATGTGAGGAAGGGGGCGGGAAATTATATTAAACGAAGGCCCTGTTTGAGGGAGGGGGATAAATTGTAGAAAACTAAGACCTGAGGAGTCCGGTTGGGAGAGAGAGTAGGAAACGAGTAGGCCTATTAGGGTGAGGTTCGGGGGAGATATTGTAGAAACGAGGAACTGCGGGGGTGGGGGAAGATTGTAGAAAACGAGGGCCTTTCTGAGGATGTGTGTGGTGAGGGGGAGAGGTGTTGAAGACGAAAACCTGGGGGGTGAAGAAAAATTGTAGGTAACTAGGTGTGGGGATGAGGGTAGAGGGGGAAGTTGTAGAAAACGAAGACCTGGGAGGGAGAAGTTGTAGAAAACGGAGACCTGAAGGAAGAGATTGCAGAAAACGGAAATCTAAGGGGAGATATTAGAGAAAACGGAGGCCTGAGGAGTGAGACTGTAGAAAACGGAGGCATGTGGTGGTGGAGAAGAGAAACTGATGTGTTTTTTGAGGAGCGTATGGTTTCTTTTGTTTCTATTGTTATTGTTATCAATAATATGTGTCCAGTCCTTTGTTGAGAGTGCGTGTGGGTCGATATTGAAGTGAGAAGAATGGCTGAAGAATAAGAGAAAGATGGATCGATGGTGAGAGAGAATAGGGGTCAGGAATGGAGAGGGAGAGAGAGAGACGGAGACAGACATATAAACAGACAGACATTTTGACGTAATGCTGTCTTTTTTTACAATCTAACGCTTAAAACATCAATCTATTCAGCCTCAAATTTCATTCGTATTGCAATATTCACTAAACACTAAATGTATGACATTGCACATATTGCAAAGTCACCATTACATGATGCTAAAGCCTACATTCATATCTTTGTACATTCATTACATGATAATATTCTTATTGAAACATAATTTTGACCGATTTTTCTTCTTTCAATTCTAGCAGTTTCTTCAAATAACTATATATTATCTATGACCATTTAAAGCTATAGTATCTTATTTCTTATTTAGTTCATAATATGAAAAGCAGCTTAATGAGACCTTTCCCTCTCTGCTGTGCGCGTGTGTGTGTGTGTGCGTGTGCGTGTGCGTGTGCGTGTGTGTGTGCGTGTGCGTGTGCGTGTGCGTGTGCGTGCGTGTGTGTGTGTGTGTGTGTGTGTGTGTGTGTGTGTGTGTGTGTGTGTGTGTGTGTGTGTGTGTGTGTGTGTGTGTGTGTGTGTGTGTGTGTGTGTGTCTGTGGGGGGTGATCCATCTGAAAATAATCATTACACAGCCCATCCAGATAATAAATCAACATATTATAGATAAACGAATACCTTCCAACAGAAAAAAAAACATAACCCACTCCTACATTCTGAATTAAGACCATACGCACCAAAAAATAAAAAATAAAAATCTCACCTGGTACTTGAAACGCGCCAGGTAAGCCAGAGACAGGTGGTTCAGCTGGTGGAAGAAGGGGCAGATGA
>NC_091554.1:31089803-31094803 GCF_042767895.1 Penaeus vannamei
AAACCACATAAAAAACACGGAATAAACAAAACAAAACCAGACCCCACACCAAGACTAAAGAAAGAGAGAGAAGTAAAGATAAAAACACAAAAAAACACGAAACAAACAAAACAAAACCAGACCCCACACCAAGACTAAAGAAAGAGAGAGCAGTAAAGATAAAAACACAAAAAAACACGAAACAAACAAAACAAAACCAGACCCCACACCAAGACTAAAGAAAGAGAGAGAAGTAAAAACACAAAAAAAAACACGAAATAAACAAAACACAAACCAGACCCCACACCGAGACTAAAGAAAGAGAGAGAAGTAAAAGATAAGAATGAAGAAAATAAACAAAACGCGCAACCCGACCCACGAAGACTGGAAACCCCTCGCACGTTAGCGGATCAAGTCACCCCCCCCCCCCCCCGAGGTAAGTGGGGTCCTCAAGACCTCCGACGGATTAATAAAGTTGATATCAAGTTAATAAGTCATTCTCCCTTATCGTGCGTTCGGGATTGGAGGTCATGAGCAGGCGGGTGTCATTTTGGTGCTGCCCCCCCCCCCTGGGAATTCTGTTTATTTATTCATCGGTACGCTTTCAATTCTTCTTTTATTTCTTTGCGTGATTTGCGCTGTTTCGTTGCTTTATTGTGCGTGTGTGCGCTCTTGTTTTTTTATGGAAGAAGGATTTTATTTACATTAAGTATTTATTTATTTTTTCTCTCTATTATCTCTTTCCTTTCTCCCTTTTTCTATTTTTTCTTCCTCCCTTATTCCATCTCTCCCTTCCTACATTCCCTCATTCCTCCCTCATTTCATTCCTCGTTTCTCCGCTTCTCCCTCCCTTCCTACTTTCCCTCATTCCTCCCTTTCTCCCTTATTTCATTTCTCCTTACCTATTTTACCTTATTCTTCACTTTCTCACTTCCTCTCTTCCCCCTTTCCTACTTTCCCTCATTCCTCCCTTCCTACTTTTCCTTACCCCTCCCTTCCCCCACTCCTCCCTCCCTCCCTCCTTCTCTCGCTACCTGCCGTGTTTATTTACTTAGTAACGCATGGAGGAGTCGGGAGAAAATAGCTAGCGAAGGAAAGGAGAGACAGAGAGAAAGACCGAGAAAAAGGAAGATGGAAATAAGAGAGAAAGATAAGTAAAGATCAAGAGAAGACGCAGAAACGATAGGAAAAGAGTAGAGAAGGGAGGAAGAAAATTGAAAAGGAGAGAGAGGGAGAGGGGGAGAGAGGAAGGGAGGGAGGAAGGAAGGGAGGAAGGAAGGGAGGGAGGAAGGAAGGGAAGGGAGGGAGGGAGGGAGGGAGGGAGGGAGGGAGGAGGGAGAGAGAGAGAGAGAGAGAGAGAGAGAGAGAGAGAGAGAGAGAGAGAGAGAGAGAGAGAGAGAGAGAGAGAGAGAGGGAGAGAGAGAGAGGGGGGGGGGGGGGAGAGAAAGAGAGAGATAGGGAGGGAGGAAAGGAGGAAGAATAGAGAGAAAGTGTACGTAAGGTAAAAATAATGAAGTTAATAATAAGGCAAGCACTGCAATTGAAAACTTTATCGCTCTCACCCTCGAGTGTGATTTTCGCGACAAGAATAATGACCAGAAAATTTAGCGAGCAGCGTGTAATGCGCTAATTCACTCCTGATGACGCAAATTTCTTCCAAATGGCATGCTCTTAAGGCTAGTGAAAACAAAATGCAAACGCTGATGTCTTGATGCTTCTGATTTTTTTTTTTTTATGGATTGTTTGTTTGGAACTTTTCGTCATTTTATAGAAAACGGAATGTATTTTGCGGATGTTCTTTTTAATTCCCCTTTCATCTTTCTTTTCCTTTGGTCGTTCTCCCTTCCATATTTCTTTTTGTTTTTTGTTGATTTTTTGTATATTTTAATCATTCAAGTAACTTCCCTGTCATAACCGACGTATTCTTTAAACACTTTGGTTTTTCATTCTGCATTCTCTTTTTCCAACTCTCTTCTTCCTCCTCTCTTCTCCTTCCTTTCTATTCATCTTTCATATTTTTACCTTTTCGTTAATCCATTTCTTCCTCCCATTCCCCACTTCCTCCCAGTCCAGGATTCTTGATAAACCCTCAACGTTCACCTTTCTACCATAACACGAGGTAACAAGAAGGAAACGTTGCCAACTCACTCGCGAAAACGTTTCCTTGGTTATTGAGCGAGAGAGCCTGAGGCAAAGCGCGGTGCAGGGGGTGGGTAGGGGAGGCGGGGAAGGGGAGGGGCAGTCGGAGAGGGGAGGAAGGGAGGTAGATGGAGAGGGGAGGAAGGGGGAAGGGGGGGGGGCAGTCAGAGAGGGGAGGAAGGGAGGTAGATGGAGAGGGGTGGAGGGGTAAAGGGGGGTAGTCAGAGAGGGGAGGAAGGGGAAGGGGGGCAGTTAGAGAGGGGAGGAAGGGAGGTAGATGGAGAGCGGAGGAAGGGGAAGGGGGGGGGCAGTCAGAGAGGGGAGGAAGGGAGGTAGATGGAGAGGGGGGAAGAGGGAGGGGGAGAGAAGATACATAGAGCGGATGCGCCTTGCAGGGGGGGGGGGGGGGGAAGCGGAGCGGAGTGAAGGGAAGGAAGAGACGGAGGCGGGGGGGGGGGGGATGCAGAGAGGGAAGAAGGGGAAGGGGGAGAGGAGATACATAGTGTGGGAGAATAAAGGAGATAGTGAGGAAAGAGAGGGGAAAGGAGAATGGAAGAAGATAGAATAAAGTGATGAGTTAGCATATTTGTTAACTGCTCGTTCTGTGTGTGTGTGTGTGTGTGTGTATCTATATACCTACCATCTATTTATCTACCATCTATCTACCATCTACCTATGTATCTACCTACCTATCGCCCGATCTCTCTTGATACTAAGTACTAGAATAATAACAACAATGATACTAAAAGTCTTAATGATAATAGATAGCTATAGAAATTACCAAAACAGCAACACTACTAATCTACTCGGCAAAAGTCATAATGGCAGTGATAAGAAATAAGTAATAATTGGTAATAATAACATGATAAGTAGTGATAGGGATAGAAGGACTATTATAATCAAAGTGATGTTGGTGATGCTGATGAGAATAATAAAAATAAAACAACACATCTACTAATAAACGCAATAATGAAACTAATGTTACATTTTTACTATCCTTTCTGATAATTATCATCATATTACTGTTATTATTAATATTATCATTACCATTATTGGTATTATCATTATTGTTCTATTATCATTACATCATATCATTACTATTATCATTATCATTATTATTATCATTACCATTATTATTACTATCATTATTATAATTATGATTATCATGACTATTATCATTACTACAATTGTTATTTTCTTACCATTATTATTATAATTATCATTATCTTATCATTATTATTATAATTATCATTATCATTATCATTACTATTATCATTGTCATTACTATCATTTCATCATTATTATTATCATCATCATTATTATCATTATCATTATCATTACTATTATTATCATTATCACTATTATCATTGTTATTATTATCATTATCACTATTATCATTGTTATTATTATCATTATCATTACCATTACAATCCTTATTAGTATTGATCATTATTATTATTATTACTACCATTATCATTATAATTAGTAATAGTAATATTATAATAATCATTTTCATAACTATAATTAGTATCGTTATTGCTATCATTATCATTACGAATCATCATTATTATTCATATTACTATTGTTGATATCAGAATCATTATCATTATTATTGCTATTACCATTACTAATATTATTGTTGTTATCATCATAGTTATTATCATTATTATTATCACATAATTATTACCATTATTGTCATCATCATTATTATCATTATTTATATTGTCACTCATAAATGTTACCATTACTATCAGTCTCGTTATTATATCATTATCATCCATATTATTATTATTATTATTATTATTATTATTATTATTATTATTATTGTTATTATTATCATTATTAATACTATTATCATTATTGTTACTTTTTTATCATCATCATCATCATCATTATCATCTCTATAGTTATTATCATTACGATTATCGTCATCATTGTTACTATTACCATAATTACTACAATCAGTAGTAGTGATAGTAGTAGTAGTTGTTGTTGTTGTTGTACTATTAGTAGTAGTATGATTATCATTAGCCTCATATTTTTGATAATAATGAGAATAAGAATAAAACTGAAAATATAAATAAGAATAGGAATAGGAAAAGGAGTAAGAATAAGATATTATATCTTATTAAAATATACATTAAAACAAAGATGAAAATAAAAACAATAAAAAAAAATTAAGAAACATTAATAAAAAATAAGGAATAGGAATAAGAATAAGAATGGGATTAGGAATAAGTAAAAAAATAATAACGTTGATGATACTCATTATTAATGACACAGTAATCAAGGAAATATCATAATGGCAATAATAAAAACAAGAATAGTATTATAATTACTACTACTAGGTAATACTGATAATAATAAAACAACAATAATAGTAATAATATCAATAATAAAAAATAACAATGATAATGAAAATAACATAATAATAATACAAAAAAATAACTGCAGCAACAGCAGCAACAATAACAATGACAACGACAATAATAATAGAAACAAAAATGACAACAACAATAATGATTAATGGTAACATCTATGACACTAACATTAATCTGTTGTTATAAGTAACAGCCATGATGATGACATTCGTGATAATAATAATGCAAAGTAATAATAAAAGCATCAATGAAAATAGTAATAATAACAAAAATAAACAGCGGTCTAAGTCGTAAAAGTTTCCGACTCGTAGAATTCCAGGTATTGGCTTCTGTTTTCATCTAAAGAATATTCTTTGTTTGTTTACAATATCTCAGATTTATTGCAACGGTTCGCCAAACACAGAATAATGTGTTTCTACATATTTAAGTCACTTATCTAATTCTGTTTTTTGGAAGTATATCTCCAGTTTTCCTTACAAAGTTACAGGTCATATGCACACT
>NC_091554.1:31107303-31112303 GCF_042767895.1 Penaeus vannamei
CTTCAAAGAATCAAAAAATAAAAACAGAAAAATAAACTAGTCCTGTTTATAATTCCCTTTCTCATCCTAGAATCCGGGAAAGGTGAAGCCAATGGTAGTAAACTCCTTATATCTAGAAGGGAAATTGCTCTTATTATCAGAAATCCCTCCCTCTCGCTAGCATTCGGAAAAGACAAATTCTCAGCATAAAATACAAGTAGAAGAGAACTGAAATCTCCTGTCCAGCTATTATCATCAGTAGGAGAGCCAAATCATCGCCATGTCCCCATATTATCAGAAGAAACTCCTTCCCTTCTCCAACACTCGCAAAAGACAAATCTCACACGAGACCCAAGCAAAGGAGAGTCAAGATCCCCGTCCGTCTCCCTCCTTGCGCGTCGCCATTTCACACCCGACGTGCCTCCCCTTTTCAAAGCCGTCTCTTCCCCACTTCGACATTCCCCAAAGACAGAAATCCATCGCCAAACCCAGGCAAAAGTGAGCTGCAAGCCCCCGGGAAGCCCTCCGCCAGCGCCGCCGATTCAAACCCGGCGCGCCTCCCCCTCGCCTACCCCCCCGCGCTGTGCATTGTGGGCTGCGGTACCTCGGCCATATTTACGTGTTGTCGCCGAGGATGCCTTGTTCTTCGGCTATTTCGCCCTTTTTAAAGCTCCTTTGATGCCTGGAGACGAAACCCTGACGCTGAGCAGTGGATGATGTGACAGGAAACGCGGCAAGTGAGTGATAACAAGGAGAGGGAAGAGGGAGAAGGAGAAGAGAGAGAGAGGAGGACGAGGTTCGCCCTCGAACGCAAACATCTTCGAAAAAGGGGAGAGATTTTGGTTTTATTTTTTTTGTTTCTCTACGTCTCGAGGGGCAAGTCTCGATCTCCTTCATGCCGCGAGATGCCATAGTGGGCCTAGATGCCTTCCCTGGGAACCCTAGGGGCGATTTAGGGCGAGACTAAGGCGAAGAACAGGTGTTTATATCTCTTTGACAGGTGTTCCTGTTGAATATCTATGACTAATCGCTGTCCCTTGAGATCCTGCAGGAGCTCCTTATTAAGGGATATCTGGAGGATTTCAAAAGGAGAGGAATGCCTTAGACGTCAGAGAGTTAGAGGAGGCGGCGAGACGGGATTTCGGAAATAGGAAAATCAGGAACGAGTAGGAATCCCAGGTAGAATAGGAGGCTGAGGTCCTGCCCTTAAGTGCCCGGCAGGGTATGTGAGGGAGGCGCCCTGGCGGCCCTCCTGTCCAGGCTCTCTTGCCCGGATTTTTACCTGTTTCTTGTTGCCTCAGTCTTTCTCTTTCCCTTATGGGGAGGACTCATTCTTAGGGAACAGTTGAGGGTACTTACAAGTGAAGGCTGTCCTGCCCTGAAGTGCCCAGCAGTGCTTGCAAGTGGAGTACTCGTCTGTTGCTTGCCCTTCATTCTCATCGCTGTTTGCTCCTGTTCTGATGATTTTCCTCATATTTGGTCAGGGTAGGGTTACAATATATGGAAGGTGAAGAGTTTGGCAGTGTTTCGTGTCCCAGTCTTGGAATGTGCGATAATGGGGGCAAGTGAAGTTCAAGCTTCAATTTTGATAATGGCTAAGAATTCCTTTTTTGCTCCATTCTTGGCAGACTGGTGTGTGCGGGTGAAATTTAAGCTTCATATTGGGGATTGAGAAATGAAATAGAAAGTCGTCCCGGGAAAGGCATGTCATATGAACATTCAAGAAAGTGATCTAGAGTAGAACTTCACAGAGACGAAGAGAAACAATATAAAAGCCATAAAGAATATGTATGACAGTATTTTTTGTCATTAAAGATTAATGACGAGTAGAGTAAAGGTAAGTAATCACTGACCTAAGTTTGTAATCTGCATTTCAAGGGAATCCATAGCCTGGGTGCTTTATGCTCTCCAAGTGGTTAATAGATATCTACCACATATTCAAACAAGATGAAGGATGTAAAGTACCTAGGTAAATTTTGCATTACTGGAAGATGTGTTAGAGGTTGTTGGCCTTTACCAGAGTGCAAAGAATGGAGGTCACAACATCACTTGTGATGTGATATGGATAATAAACAGTGCTAAATATTGTGTTAAATTACATCTAACCAAAGAATTGGTGGTTAATTAGGAATAGTTTTATGAAACCCAAGTTTGAAGATGGACTATTGTAAATATAGTTTTTACATTTAGAATAATGTTTGGGAAGGATAAGCTAGATCCACATTATGAACTATGTACTACACAAATTTATTCTGTGAAAACTCTAAAGGTGGGTATACAAATGTTAGAAGTTTGGTACAATGTATGCAGAAGTTTATTAATTTTCAAGGGCACTTAACTCTAATAGTTACCAAGACCTGTCTGTTGTTGACAGTTGGTGCCTCTGACCACACCTAAACAAAAACAAACAATTCTTGCCATGCATTTCACTTTCATGTATAATTTTGAGTTGGTTGGTCAATTAAGCCAATAATCTTGGGTTGAAAATTCAGTTAGTGGACCATTAACCCCTTACCACCGGTATATTTTGAAGCCAAAAATAAATGATTCCGGGCGGCTACAAGATCAGCACGCGGGACTGGCCCAGACTCTGCCCATGCACTGGCCGCGGACCGCTGCTGTGTCGGAGCGCGAGCCCTGATACAGCGTCACACCGGCGGGTGTCTCATATATAAGATACCCATCGTTATTGGGTTTATATGGGGTTTCTGGCGCATATCAACAGCTTCCCCCTATTGCTCCTGGCTTGTTTGGTAGATTGTGAACAACATTAGGCACTGTAATGCTTGTATTTTCATATATATATATATATATATATATATATATATATATATATATATATATATATATATATATATATATATATATATATATATATACACACACACACATACACACATATATATACATATAAAGAGAATGGTTACCTTCACTTTGGGTGGTATAGCCTAAGAGTTTCTCCACAGAAGTGATGCTGCTGCTATCAGAGGAAAATAGGCTCTGTCCAATGAGCCACCATTGCAGGAATGGCCGCATTGCGATGCTGCTGCTTAGTCCATAACAGCCATGGCATGTTTGGACATGCCACCTGGTGGAAAAGATTTTCTCTTTCAGTGGAGACGCTCTTGCCACTGGTCATGTGGTCTGTTGATCAGTGACTGTGATCTAAGGGTGGGAAGTGCTGAAGCCCAGCAAGGCTGCAAGAGTTACATTCACAATCTGTAAAGCAGTATTTGCATTTCAAAAATAGCAGCAGAATCAAGGGCATTAAATCATTCTTTTATAGTGCATAAATGTTACTAGATACACTAGTGTATAAGTTAGACATGAAGTGATATGTGGTATAACAAATAACTTCAAAACTTGTTGTGCAGATATACGTTTAGAAGAGGACCACATGAGAGCGAAGAGAAGCTAAAGTAATGGCTATAAGGAATAGAACTACACAATTAAGTGTAGAAAAAATTGTCGAGAAAGTAAACGCAAGACCACAATCCCCTATCGGAGTTCATGTATCTGTGCTCTTGCAGGTAAATTCAATGATGCAGTGGCCTTTGTGCTTTGCACTTCTACAAAGACAAAAAAAAAAATCCACTTTTTCTATTATAGGATGATTGAGTTTGTAGACTGCTGTGGCAGATGAATCAGTCCAACCTTTATCTTATTGAATATATGGTAGGAGAATTTTGAAATAACTCAAAATGTAGGACTGTTGTATAGATTGTGCCTAACCTACTTCTTGCTGGATATAATTTTGTAGTATTCAGGATTGTGGAAAGGTTTTCAAGGTCAAAGCTTCCAATGTTTTGTTTAACCCATTGCTATAACCGGGTTATATCCATTGTAATTTCATTTTTTTGTGTAGTTACACATGTGACTCAACAAGGGCTCAGCACCAGGGAGTCAATTAGCAGGCCCACATGATCTCACCTGAGTTCTCATTATTATTATTATTATTATTATTATTATTATTATTATTATTATTATTATTATTACTATTATTTGATATTATGGTTATCATAATACTATTAAGATATAGAATAATTTTTTAAAGTCAAGGAATAGGGTAAACAAGTGAGATAGGTTTGGTTAATAATTGACTCCTTCATGATACTAAAGGAATATCATAGTGGGTATAGCATATATGTGCTTGTCATGCCCTGTGGCAGTTGGTTGAATTGTATGGAGGATGGTTAATCTGGAGGACTGAGGTTTTTACTTGAGTATTTTCATGTAGGAAAAATATTGTGTTTTGGTAATAGATATTACGCCCCATTTCATTTCATTTGACCACTCGCCAACGGGTGGCATGTACTCACATGCCATGGCTGTTGTGGACAAAGTAGCAGGTGGCATCAAACAATCCCTCCCCTTGGCTCATAGGACAGTTTGTTTTTCCTTGATAATAGCAGCATCGCTTCTATGGTAAAACTTTTAGGCAATATTACTTAAACTGAAGGTATACCTTCAAAAAATTTATATATTTAAGAACTGCATCAAAATGCAAGCTTTTAGATGCCTAATGTTGCCCGCAAACGACAGAACAATCTAGGCACACACCATGGGAACTGTTGATGCACGCCAGTAAACCCGCAATCATGTCAACTTGGCAATTTTTTTACCCGGTGTCATTGGGTTAAGGACAGCTTTTCAAAGTTATGTTGAGGATGTTGTCTTAGTTATGTTGTTACTATTTGCTTCATCGTTAGATGCCCCCCCCCCCCCCTCTCTCTCTCTCTCTCTCTCTCTCTCTCTCTCTCTCTCTCTCTCTCTCTCTCTCTCTCTCTCTCTCTCTCTCTCTCTCTCTCCCTCTCTCTCTCCTCTCCCTCTCCCTCTCTCTTCCTCTGCCTCTCTCTCTCCCTCTCCCTCTCCCACTCTCTCCTCTCTCCCTCTCTTTCTCCCTCTCTCTCCTTCCTCCTCTCTCTCTTTCCCTCCCTCTGCTCTCCTTCCCTCCCTCTCTCTCCTTCCTCTCTCTCTCTCCTTCCCTCCCTCTCTCTCCCTCTCCCTCTCCCTCTCCTCCC
>NC_091554.1:31117303-31139803 GCF_042767895.1 Penaeus vannamei
ATCCTTGCACTTCGAGGCATTGTAGAGCGCCTTTGTGAGTTCGGAAGTGAGCTGCTTGCAGTCTATATTGACCTCAAGAAGGCGTTCAATCACTCTGGAAGATCCTGAGACTGTGAGGAATTCCAACAAGGGTTATTGGACTAATGGCAAGCCTGTATACTGGTACTGAAAGTGCTGTAAAGTGTGGTGGGGGCCTGTTGAGCTTCTTCCCTGTTAGTTCAGGAGTAAGGCAGGGCTGGGTCCTTGCCCCAACACTTTTCAACACCTGCATGGACTGGATACTGGGCAGAGCTACTATTCAAAGTCATTGTGGATCAACTCTTGGTAATATCAAGGTTACTGACCTTGACTTTGCTGATAATGTCTTTGGAAACCTTAGTGGTGGCTCTGGATGCATTTAATAATGAAGCGAAGCCCTTGGGTCTAGAGGTCTCCTAGACAAAGACCAAGATCCATGCTTGCGGCAAGGACATTGAAGTCAGAGAGAGCTTTACATACCTTGGTAGTGTAGTTCATAATTTTGGGCTGTCAGACCAGGAAGTCAGGTTGGACTGGCATCAGGGGTCATGAACTCTTTCAACAAAAGTATTTAGAGATGCTGGTACCTGTGCAGAAGGACCAAGCTACGTGTTTTCATGACCCTGATAATACCAGTTTTGTTATACGGTAGTGAAACCTTGGCATTATCTAGTGCCTTGGAGTCTTGTCTTGATGCCTTTTGTAATAGGTCCTTGCATGGGATCTTGGGGAACTGTTGGCGGGACCATGTGCCCAACCAACAGTTGCACCGTGAGACTGGCACAAGACCTGTTATCTGCACAATCCGTGATCGCCAAGTCGGGCTATGCGGCTACCTTTGCTCGCTTTCCTCAGGATGATCCTGCCCATCAGGTTGTCTCTGTTCTAAAGAACCCTGGGTGGAGGAGGCCTGTGGGACGACCTAGGAAGTTGTGGCTTGGGCAGATCAACCAAAAATGTCATGAGTCCCTGCCTGGCGGCTTGCCTTGAGGGACCCTCGTAGATGGAAACAAAGGGTGGATGCAGCTATGTGCCCATCAGCATTAGCTCCATGATGATGATATATGTGCATTCATTTTTATTTTGTAATTACTTATTGTTTAGTCATGTAGACAGAGAATTTCATGTCCATTTATTAACCCAATATCATTATTGTTCATGTATTATTATTATTATTGATTTTTTTTTTTTTTTTTCTTTTACAGATCTATGCAATGAAATTACTGAGCAAAATTGAGATGATCAAAAGGTCTGATTCTGCCTTTTTCTGGGAAGAACGAGACATTATGGCTCATGCTAACTCAGAATGGATTGTTCAGCTGCATTTTGCCTTCCAAGATTCAAAATTTCTTTACATGGTCATGGATTATATGCCAGGTATGGTTGGTTGTGTGACTGTCTGCTAGTAATCTTTGATCTGGTTTGGAATCAGGGTTTGGATCTTTGAGTGTAGTAATTTTCTGATTTTCCTTTTATGTTATTAGTAATTCCTAATTGATGATAGAGATTAGATCTATGTGAATGTTTTATATAAAAAGTTACCGCTTTTACAACAATCCTTTTTTCAATGTTTTAAATTGATTAAGAGTTCCTAAGTAATGTAGACCATTAAATTTAGATATACAAACCTTTTGTACTAAACATCACCTGTTTGTAATAACTTCCTCCATCTCCTTGATAGAAGCCTTTAAAAGAAACCCTTGTAAATTTTTTGTGTTGTTGTTCCGGCATTACTGATCTCAAAAACACTGTAATTGTGACAATGTTTCCCATCATATCCCTTTCCCCAAGGTTTCCAACATCAACCTTTTCAAGAGAACATAACCAGTAGTAAATAAATGTGCTTGTTTTTTGCATGTTTATGTTTAGGATTTTTATAATTTTTTTATTAGTTAGAATTACCTTTACTTTTTAGGTGGTGACTTAGTGAACCTGATGTCCAACTATGATGTACCAGAGAAATGGGCCAAGTTCTATTGTGCAGAAGTGGTCCTAGCCCTGGACGCAATCCATTCCATGGGATTTGTTCACAGGTTAGGGATAGTTGACTTTTATAGTAATGTTTTTTCTTCCTCTTCATTTTTTATTTTGCGTTGTTTTTTACTGTGTTTAAATTGAATAAAAATTTATTTTCTACTTAGCTCTTAATTCATATTTTTTTCTTTCAGAGATGTAAAGCCAGATAACATGCTTCTGGATGGTAGTGGTCACCTCAAACTGGCAGACTTTGGTACTTGTATGAAGATGGATAAGGTGAGATCCAAAGTATAATGGACAAGTGCCGACGAATGTTTGTCAGAGAGTCATCCTTTCTGTCACTTAACCAATTGCCGCCGGGGATGGCATGCGCATACATTTAAAAAAAAAAAGTTGTACTGAAGCGGAATGTAGTTGGAAAAAAAATCCAGATAGTATTTTTATTTTCTGTATATCTCCTCTTCAGAACATAATCATAAAACCAGTGATTGTGGTTCCCTTGCCTTCATCTCCTCCTCTCTTCCTCAGGACGGACTCGTAAGATCAGACACAGCTGTGGGAACACCAGACTATATCTCTCCCGAAGTCCTCAAGTCACAGGGTGGTGAAGGGGTCTATGGGAGAGAGTGTGATTGGTGGTCTGTTGGTGTCTTCCTCTATGAAATGCTAGTGGGTGACACGCCCTTCTATGCGGATTCGTTGGTTGGCACCTACGGCAAAATTATGGATCACAAAAATTCACTAAAGTTTCCGGATGATATTGAAATTTCCGTTGATGCCAAGACTTTGATCTGTGGTTTCTTGTCTGACAGGTAAGGAATTGTGATAATTGTGCTGGAACTGCATCCCTATGTGATATGATAAGGTATTCAGTTATTTTACATATGAAAAACAGATATTTTATTTTTATTGATAGTTTTAACTCTTACAATTTATGTACTTATAATTGATATTCTCCTTTCCAGATTAACAAGATTAGGTAGAAATGGTATTGAAGAAATAAAATGTCTTCGATTCTTTCTCAATGATCAGTGGACATTTGACACAATTAGAGAATGTGAGTTAGTGTTTTCATTTATTTTTGATCTTATCATTAATCAAAAAATGTTACATAAAAAGACATTTCTCAAAAAAAAGCAGCTTAAGTTCCCTCTTTATAGTCTATTGCCAGTATGTTGAAGACCCCATTGCAGTAATATTCATTATGAACTAATAATCTGATGGAAATATGGTATGATGTACATGTTTTCATGATTTTGTATGGGATGGAGAAATCTATTCTTTCTTCCATAATAGGTGTACCCCCTGTTGTGCCTGACCTCGCAAGTGATGACGACACTAGTAATTTTGATGAAGTGGAGAATGAGGACACTCCTGAAGAAAGCTTTGGAACCCCTAAAGCCTTTGTCGGGAACCATCTACCATTTGTGGGGTTCACTTACTCCAGGGATTACCAGTATGTATTCCGTACTGATTTTCATCATCTCCGCAATTTATTTGTATATTTTACAGACGTGTCACTTCAGGAAATGTGTAGATATTTGATTATAATATGGCAAGAAAGTTATTCTTATTATCATTATTATTATTATTATTATTATTATTATTATTATTATTTTAATTATTATTGAATTACAGATAATTATGTTAGATATTTTGAAATATATAGCAATGTGATGTACAGTTAGCTCAAGATATTTTTGGCAGCATTTCTTATCTTAGAATATTGTTTTATAGGATATCTTTTTGCTGATTAAAATTTAATAGGAAGTCTTGGTTCATTTATTCTTGTCATATCTGGAATTTTCTACATAACTAAGCTTGACCCCCCCCCCCCACTCTCTTTCTCTCCCTCCTTCCCTCCCCCTCCCCCCTCTACTCTTTCCTCCTCTCTCTCTCTCTCTTTGCCTCTTGCTCTATATTTTCCTCTCAGTATAGATCTGGAGGCAGGAAAAAAATTATTGGAGATTATACAAAAAATATTGCTGTTGCTATGTTTTCGGTGAAAGAAAAGAGATAAATGAACACATAGATTAATATATGGAAATTCATCCTTACAGACTACTCACTTCTTCAGACAAGACTGATGGCAAAAGAAATTTGGTAAGTTACATCTTGTTCTTTTGGGTTTCAATAATCATTCTCTTAAAAGGCAGCTTTCATTGGGAATCTTGCAAGGAAAATACTTGCACATATTGCATACATGTATAGATATTTATACATGTTGGCAATTCTTCATAGAAGAACTCAGGACAGGTTGCAGTTAATAGAATTAAAGCAAAGGTTGTATTATACTTAGGATAACCAAGCTCTACAAATAATTTTTAGTTTGTTTAGATATATTAGTGAGTGCGTGAGTGCATGTGGGTGTGGGTGTGTGCGAGTGTGTGCATGGGTGTGTTTGTGTGTGAGAGGGGGGGGGGGGAGTGAGAGTGAGTGTGTGGATATACATATGCACATGCATTTGTATGTGTACGTGTGTTTGCTTTTTTGAGCACGCCCCTACATGCATACATATGTATGCATATGAGAGAGAGAGAGAGAGATAGATAGATTGGAGGGAGACAAAAAGGGTACAAAAGAAAATTAGTTTTACATATATGAATGTTCAGTCTTTTTTATTGTAAGTATTTTTTTTTTTTTTCCAAAGTATTTATTTCAACAATAGTTTATGTAGAATTGCCAAAAATACGTATATAAAACAAAATTTAGATAAAATATAATCTAAAAGCTATAAGATAATATTTACATTTTTTCAAAATTATAATTATTTTGTAAATTTGATCTAAACGGAATGAGATGTTATTGTTTAGGCTTCCTTGTTCCCTTTAGATTTTTTAAGATGTTGGTAGATGCTTTAGTTGTCATCCAAGCTTTCGACGTATCTGGTTTTTAGGTTAAATTCTGTCTTTTTTCACCTATTTTTACTATTATTTTCCCAGATATATAATGATTCTCAATATAATTTTATGCTCCATGTAAGTTAAAAATGCTTGTCCATGCAGGTTATGTTAAAAGTTCATGATACATGAAAATTCAATATTGTGAAGAAAAGTTCTCAGTAGAAGTAATGAGACAACTGTCTCATACAACAAGGGTACATAAGATGTATCAATTTCAATATGCAATACTGCCAAAGGGAAGAAGCTATAACTTTTGTTAGACTAATGTTAGATTTAAATCTCCTGCCTTAGCTTCAACTAGTATTTTATATGACATAGCAAGTTGCCGTATTTGGGTTACTTCCTCTTCCCTATCGTTCAGGAATTATAAACTCTGATTTTTGATTGAATTGAATCGAAATCAGACATGCCTTTGGCATTGCACAGTTAGGTAGTTGATTGTTGGTAAAGCTAGACACTTTGAGTTACCGTCAGCTACACAGCCTCCCATGTAGTTTCATTTCAGTTGTGTGTGTCTGTCTGTCCGTCCGTCCGTCCAAGCTAGCATTTTGAATTGTATTCTGATTCCATGATAGTGTTTAATAGACGTTTGTAACATGGGTACCAGGGATTCTTGTTATTTGTCATTCATAGAGACCAGAAAAATACAACAAATAACAATTTGATGAATATAGAGATATGCAGTATCCAATAGGTATACATTATTAAAGGGTGTAGTGTGGACCAGACTGTAATGTCTAGTGGTTTGATCAAGCATATAGTTTATTTGTATATTCTTGAAATGATACCAAAGAGACTATTCAGAAGAGAAATGCCAGCGATGATTATTGTAATAATGGTGTTACAATTACTCACATGAGCTCATATTGGGGGTGACCCCTCATCTCAGTGCGTGGCAGAAGCAACAGGAATGAGGGTCAGGCTGTAGATGGTTAGATGAGAGAAGAGCATCATTTTTTATATCATCCATCTTTTCTTCATTTTCAACTTGGCTTCTTGCAAAAGAATCAGAAGTGGTTGAGCTGTGCATTTACCACTTTTATTCCTTTTATTATATCTGTCTTGGCTAGTATCATCACGACACATTAGTGCTTAGCTTTAGCTTGGTTTATATCAGCAATTAATTATTAATGAGTCCAGGTGTTACATCAGTGATACCATTCCTTTTTTGGTTGGCTGGAAAATAGACACGCACTGTTCATGTAAAATGTAGTTCTCATTAGTACCATGCAGAAACTTTTTCTGGTATTTGTATACATATTCTAAAATTCAAGTTAGGAACTTTTTATTGAATTTTACATTGTATTTTATTATTATTATTATTATTATTATTATTATTATTATTATTATTATTATTATCATTATTATTATCATTCTTATTCTTCTTATTATTATTATTGTTGTTGTTGTTGTTGTTGTTGTTATTATTATAATTGCTGTTATTATGAATTAATAGTTGAATGACAAATAAAGAGGATCCCCTGTACTCATTTTTGTTTTAGGTAGGAGGGGGGGTGATATAAAAAGAGAACCCTACCTTTTCTTGTTCCCCAGATTGCACATTTAGGCCTGGGCAAAAATACATTTCCCAAGTCAGATAGATAAGGCTAGTGAAATCCAGGTTATGCTGAAAATTAGCACCGTATAACATTGTAATGTACATTGAACAAAATTGCAATAACAAAGCAATCCTTATGATTTCTAGAAATAGCAACTAAACTATTCCTCATGTCATATAAGGCTAATGAGTATATCATTTTGTTCATACCATATACTTAATGTAGAAGGCAAGAAATATAAAGTATTGGTGATTATGATGTTAAAGCATATGATGAAAAGTTTTTTTCTCTCTTTCTCTCTTTTGTAAAGATTCTATATGTCATTTGATATGCTGTATCAGGATGCTCTTTGCAATAACAGTAAATAACTTTCTCTCTCTCTCTCTCTCTCTCTCTCTCTCTCTCTCTCTCTCTCTCTCTCTCTCTCTCTCTCTCTCTCTCTCTCTCTCTCTCTCTCTCTCTCTCTCTCTCTCTCTCTCTCTCTCTCTCTCTCTCTCTCTCTCTCTCTCTCTCTCTCTCTCTCTCTCTCTCTCTCTCTCTCTCTCTCTCTCTCTCTCTCTTTTCTTTCTCTCACTCATTTCTTTCTCCATGATATTCAGTTTTCTGTAATACACCTTGTACTGCTGGTCACAGTGGGTAAGAATAGGATCATGAGCATGGAAATAGTGTCCTCCCAGAAGCCAGGAGGTATTTTCCACACACAGTTATTTGCAAAAATGATGCAAGAGCCCCTCCAAGAGTTTTGTGCGCTCATGGCAAGTCATATCTGTCAACTCAATCTTCAGTCAAATTTTTGTGACGTCATATTTGACTCGGTCATATTTTTCCGCGGCAGTGTATTCCTATCACCTGGTCCCCAGCCAAATTTTTTTCATGATGTGAAGGTCAACTTGAAAAGGATTTAGGACAATGAACATTTCAATGTATCAATTGATGTAGTATTGAAGATTTTGAGTTGATGACTTGTCTCTTGATTATTATGGAAACATTTTTCTCTGATTATAATCAGTGAAAATCATATATTTGAAATTGCTTGGTTTTGATTGTGCTGACCTCTGCAAAAATATTTGATAGCTTCCATTTGTTAGTGCAAAATATATTGTTGTTTGTGTTATGGCTTGTATTTAAATCATCACTTCTTTTTACAATATTTATTACCTTCCCCCAACAAAAATAGAGCAAAGAAATTAACTCAACTTACTTAGATAGTTACAGACACTTGTGTCCAAGGTTACTGTTCTTGGGGAATCCTTGGAGCAGGTGAAATTGTCTTACGGAAATTACAAGTCCAGAGAAGTTTACAAGGTGCGAGAGGTTCCAGAGTGGTGTGCTTGCTTTTGATGCACTGTTGTGTGATTTCTTATTTCCTTGGTTATTTTGGAGAAAACTAACCAAAAATACCTGATATTGATATAAATATTTTACCTTGGCTTCATAACCTTTGCATTATAGATATATAGATGGATAAGTATAGATCATTGGCTTACATCTGATGTTTTGGTGTGGGATTTTTGGCCAAAGGGAAACAAAGAAGAGACAAAGCACAGGAAAACTTGGCATCAGGACTTGAAAACCACTCTTGATGAAACACTGTGTCTTCCTTTTCCAAGCACAAAATAAGTGTTGTATATATTACCTGTAGGCACAGCAGTTGTTGATTTAGAATTGGGTTTCCAGTATTATTACCATAGAACAGAATCAAGTGCCTTTGTTTAGCATGTGAATATTCTGATCTTTGATTTGCAGCAGTAATCATCTTTCACTGGATTGCCTTCAGTAGAGTATGTTGAGCTGCACATTGGTGTAAAGTCATGTTTTTTTTTTCTGTTTTATGTGGAGCAATGCATATTTATTATTTTATCTTGTTTGATCATATTATACAAGTGTATTTTTGTGTGTAATTTATTTTATTTCATCAAAATACTTTACTGTATGCCATTTTACGTAGGTCATAGTGGTTGGTGAAACAGAAGTATATGTATAGATGCTTTTTTTTTTTTTTTTTTTTTTTTTTTTTTTTTTTTTTTTTTTTTACTCTTTCTTTTCTTTTCTTTTTCTTTCTTTCCATCTCTCTTTTTTTTCTCTCTTTCTCTCATCGCTCCTCTCCTTCCCTTTCCTCTTCCCTCTTTTCTGCTCCTTTGCTGTCCTTTCTTTATTTGTCATCTCATTTCTGACCTTGTATTCTGTTTGACCACCACACATAACGTGATTCTCCTAGATTCTCCACGGGATCGGATATACTTGAAAGAGCTACGTCAAAGTCATTGCCTTTGGGATTGTAGGATTAGGAGGTGAAACCCTTCTTGACATGTTATTATTAGATTTAAAAAAAAAATCAAAATATTAATATTGTTGTTATTTTTATTGTTATTGTTATTATTAGACTATCATTATTATTATTACTATTACTATTACTATTATTATTATTATTTTGATTAGACGTATTATTATTTCTATTTTTTTGTATTATTATTATTATTATTATATGTTTTTATTATTGTTATTGTTGTTCTTTTTTCAGTGTTGTTGTTATTATTATTATTATTATTATTATTATTATTATTATTATTGTGATTATTATTATTATTGTTGTTATTTTCATTATCATCATCATTACTATTATTATTATTATTATTATTATTATTATTATTAATATTATTATTATTATTATTTATTGCTGTATTACTCTTATTCACTTTTTATTGTACACAAATAAGTGAGAAAAACTTTAGCTTTAAGTTTTATGGAAGCCAGGAAATTTGTAGGAAAGCAAAAGGAAAGTAAAATTTTTCTGAACATTCAATAATAGTAGGCTTGATTTCTGTAAGCATAAAGTAGTAAGCTGTAGAAGTCATAGTTGATATAATGATAATTATTGATATGTGGCTTTGCAGTTTCTTGACTACACCTGATGTGCAGGAAAATCATATACACAATTGTTCACTAAATTGCAAGTTTATCATAAGTTGTAGTATTTCTGGAACTATTCAACCATTTGTTAATCATAATGAAATGACTGAATAGCAAGAAGTAATGTGATTGTCACACAAAATGGATTGCCTCTTGCAAACCCCTCCTGCTAGAAAGTAATGAATTCTAGATATTAATGTCAATGTTAATGGCATAACAGCACATACTTCCAGGAACTTTGTTGTCACTTTCAATGAGAAACAGTGACTCTAAATGGGGAGCTGATAATGAGAAGTTCTGAAATTTCAACTGAAATGCCACCCAAGATTATCATCGTATCATTATCCAGGCTTTCACATCGTCAGTTACCAGCTGTGTCTGATGTTGACTAAACCTCAGTAATTTTATACTAGTCTGGTGAAGCATCAGGTAGCATTAACATTAATACTTAAGCAGAGCGTTACCTTTCCTACCTTGTAACCATTATTGTAAAATCTGATAATTAGCACTTTTTCCAACAGAACACATTGATTTGGAATTTATTGAAGGTATGCTAGCTAGCCCACACTGTAGCCAGTTTGTTTACTGCACGCTATTTCTTATCCACCCCTCTTTATTGGTTCCCCCACTTCTTGCAACCCCTCCCCACCCACTTTACGCACATGCAGATATGCACACTCATTTCTTCTCACTCTCTTTCTCTGTTTTTCTCTTATTCTCTCCTTCTCTCATTCTCTGTTTTTCTTTTTTTCTCCCTTTCTCTCTCTCTCTTTTCTTCTCTTTTTCTCTCTTCCTCCCTTTCTCATACTCTCCTTCTATTTCTCCTTTTTTCTTTTTTTTTTTCTCTCACTTTTCTTTCTTTACTTTTCTTTTCTTATCTTGCAATTTCTCCTTCTCTTCCTTTTTTTTCTTTCTTCTATCCTTATCTCTCTCTCTCTCTCTCTCTCTCTCTCTCTCTCTCTCTCTCTCTCTCTCTCTCTCTCTCTCTCTCTCTCTCTCTCTCTCTCTCTCTCTCTCTCTCTTTCTCCTCTCTCTCTCCTCTCTTTTTCTCCTCTCTCTCTCCTCTCTCTCTATTCTCTCTCTCTATTCTCTCTCTCCTCTCTCTCTCCTCTCTCTCTCCTCTCTCTCTCCTCTCTCTCTCCTCTCTCTCTCCTCTCTCTCTCCTCTCTCTCTCCTCTCTCTCTCCTCTCTCTCTCCTCTCTCTCTCCTCTCTCTCTCCTCTCTCTCTCCTCTCTCTCTCTCTCTCTCTCTCTCTCTCTCTCTCTCTCTCTCTCTCTCTCTCTCTCTCTCTCTCTCTCTCTCTCTCTTTCTCTCTCTCTCTCTCTCTCTCTCTCTCTCTCTCTCTCTCTCTCTCACGCACACACAAAGACACAGACACACACACACACACACACACACACACACACATACACATACACACACACACACACACACACACACAGATACTTTATTGTAAGCTTGATTTATAGACATGTAGAATTTGTTACTATAAACTTTGTTCACTTTCTTGTCATTATGAAGTTGATTAACTTAAGGACCTGCAGATAATCACAGCCCACTTTGATACTGTGTCCATTTTGTTATTAGGGTTTCCCCATAAAAAGAAAAAAATAAAGATTATTGAGGATGATAGTTTTTACCCCTTGTATTTAATTCTGGATAAACCAATTATTGTATGTCAATCAAGGCATTGGAAAATTAATGTCTAGGCTAATTTTGGAAAAGTTTTTGCTGGAAAATTTAAATTCAGAGACAATAAACTACCTATGTAGTGTGTAGAACAGAGAGTAGCTCCAATCATCATAGTATGGATAGGTGTCGTCCGATATTGGGGTTCACCCTTGCCATAGTTTATATTTCACCTGAAGTTGGGACCCAAGTTTCTCAGTTTCTCTTCCATTGATAACACACAAAGAGATTATTGTACACTCTAGTAAATTGGTAAGTTTCATGAGAGTGGTTGCTTTTATATTGTTTACGTCAAATGTAAAGAATTGAGAGATCATTCATTCCTTTGATACATAATTACATAAACATTAACTGCACATCATCTTCACCTTCACTTGTAGGAATATGAAACATTGAATGTATTAAGAAATGTAGCTGATATTGCATAGATGTAATATTGGCTAAGGTATGTTTTCCTTATTTTGTAAAACAAGTTCGGTCTCTGACATCCACACTATTCCTTCTAACTTAAAGTTTGGTGTCTTGCACAATCTTGTTATATCATAGTTTGATCAGCCTTGTACTTTAGATTTCAGTAGATCTTTTATCCTGTAGTTCTTTGCACAGAAAGCTGAAGATGTATTTGCAAGAAAATCCTGGTTGGTCAGTGGTGCTGCTTTTAAGGTTTCTCCAGTAAGAGTAACAACTTTTTCAAATTGAGCATTCATGATCTTTTCTAGTTCAAGTATATTTTAGTAGTTTAGGTGTTTATGAGTTTTAAAAGCTGTTTGAAGTTTAGGAGCTCTGAAGTCGCAGCAGCACAATAACCAACCTAGAGGACTTTTTTGTGATTATTGGATCTCAATAAGTTGACCATCTCAGTATTTAAGTTGAACCCAGTGTTGTAAATCCAGCACATGTGACACTATATATGTATTCAAAATGAAACAAATGAAACCACTTCCTGTTTGTTTGCCTGTTTATTTAGGCTATACATGATTTATGAGGGAAAATGGATCCTGGTTGACTGATGCTCTGAATCACAGCATTGGTCTTTCATTCTTTAACACACTCCATCAACTTGAATTTGGCATTGTGTACACTGTGACAACCATCCAAATAAGTTCCAGTTTGTAGTCAGTTTGTTTTTTCTTAATTATGGACTTATTTTTGGCACTTTTTATTTTTATTTTTTTGTCTTGCTGCATGAAGAAATAATCAGTTTGTGTATGTTGATTTGTTATACCCCCTCCATCCCCCTTGAATGAAATTAATGAGAGTACTCATGTATATCAAAGGTAATTGTGTTATTTATTTTGAAAAGTTAAACAATTGTTTTAAATACAAACAGTATTTATTGTATGCCTTGCTAATCTCTTTATCATATTATTACTTGTGCATAAAAAATGTTAAAATAAAAATGTGTAATATATTTATATTTGTTACATGTAATCAAATTTATATATACAGACATACAGTGAATACTTTTTTGGTATAGTAATTAAGATATTGATAAGAAAGTGTGTAGTTGCTTTAATTGAAATTTCTTTCAACAGGCAAGTGATGGTATGGATAGCAGTAACGAGATTGCTGTGCTGACAGCAGAATTGGAACACCAGAGAAATCAGGTGGAAGAGCTAGACTCCAAGTACAGAGTGACCCTAAACCAGCTGGATTCACTCATACAAAAGGAGCAGGAGAGACTACAGGAGAAGAGAGATCTAGAACGAAAGTTGGCTTTATTACAACATGACCTCAAAGAAGCTCAGAGAAAGGTAGGTGTGCTATTGCCATCCTATTGCATATTTATATATCTGTGTGTTTAGGTGCATTGGAGCACTGTCTTAGCCCATCCTCAATGGGTAAAATTTTAAACAAAGTTTAGCAAGGCTAAAGTGCATTCATGCATGCTACTCTGAGCCAGACGATATTATCCAACTCCCAGCCAGGCTCCTGAAGCATCATTCCAGCTGCTGGGGCCTGGGTTCATGACATGATTATACATCAACCAATGTATGTGAGTGAAAACTGAGATATACCTTTGAGACAGAATTATTACTCCTATGAGGAATTAGTAACACTGTAGGGTTTTGTGCCATAATTATGCAAATCTGATTTTTCCTTTTCCTCAGGGGGAGTATGAAGGTGAGAGTAGACGGAAGCTGGATGCCCTATATCAGGAGGTTAAGAAAAAGCTCGAAGATGAACAAAACAAACGCACTAGGGACCTGAACTCTGCGCAACATGTCAGTGACAAGCTGAACTCTCTTGAAAAGCAGGTATGTTTTATAAGATTTTGACTGTTACATTCTCTGAGATTGCTTTCTTCTTATTATTGGACCTTGTGATTCATTAGAAGTATCCAAGTATAGCAAAATGTTAGCAGTTATCCTTTAATAGCGCAGTAACTACCATTTACAACATACACAAATACCCCATATTAAATTTATAACTCTTGTTTTCAGATAAAAGAAGTTCAGGACAAACTGAAGGTTGAGACAGACAACAACACAAGATTGCGTAAACAAAATGCAGAGCTAACAGTCATGAACCAGCAGAAGGAAACGTCCATTTCTGACCTCTCAGATAAGATATCAAGTGTCCAGTCCATCCGTGATGCGTTAGAGCGTGATATAGCAAACCTTGGAGCACAGTTAGAGCAGGAGCGTGGGCAGAGGAACCACCAGACTGAGTTGATCTCACAAGCTGATGGCAAAATTCAAAGTCTACAAGCGAAGGTGAGTAGTTTCATTTAATTTGTATTACCTCAAAAAAAGAGTTGTTTTATTGGTTATTTCAGAAAACATTACTTTTGAATAAAGTTCTAAATCAGAGAAATTAATATTTTAAAAATTTTACAATGATTTGGGATAAAATGTATTTTTTTGATACTAAAACCAAGGATGATTTTATAATAAGGGAAAAAATAGAAATTAAAACATTCAGAATCATTTGACAGATAGAAATATATATGTATTCATTATTCCAGCTTGAAAATGCATCTGAACGTGAGCAAGTTGCCCGCAAGGAAGCAGAAAAGGTTTCCGAACGTCTTGTACAGTTAGAGAAAGATAGAACATCTCTAGAGTTGGAATTACGAGGGATGACAAGCAGATATGAGCAAGAAGCTCGGGCCCTACGCGAAGCTAATGCTGCCCCCACACACAACCACCAATCTAGTGCACAGGCTCTAGCAGGTAAATTAGTTTGAGTGTATTATTGCAGTCTGTATGTAATACAGTGTATCCCTTGGTTTACAATTTACATACCTTATAGGTGTGGTATTTATGCATTTATTGATATACATGCTTATGTATTCCTATTTATATATACTTTTTTACAGCTTTGCAGGAAAGGCTCAATTTGGAGAAGCAGAAACGCCAGCAAGCAGAGGCATCTAGTCAGGAGAAGGAACGTCAGAACTCTATGTTGAGCGTTGACTACCGGCAGCTCCAGCAACAGCTACACAAGCTTGAAGGGGAGCACAGGAAGGAGTGCGAGAAGGTGGGAATTTTGTTTATTATTTAGAAATAATTAAAAAAATATATATTTGGTTAAATTCATATTTTTTTGGTCTTATAAATTTGTCCGTGTTATGTACACTTTATCTTTGGACAGGAATAGAATGGTTCAAGTTTTCATCTTTACCTTTCATATTTACATAAGTTTATTTATTTGTGTCCTTTACCAGGTCAAAGCTCTTCAGAATCAGATGGAGACAGAAAGTGAAAAGAGAACGGCTATCGTTACTGACCTCCAAACTCAGTCATCAGAGGTATCTATGTTGCGCACAAGAGAAAAACAGTTGGTGCGTGACCTAGAAGAAATGAAGGAAGCGCGGTCTAGTCTAGAAGAGGAGCTGCACAAACTCAAAACCCAAAAATCAGTTGACGATGTGCAGATGAGAGAACTGCAAGACACCCTTGAGGCTGAGCAGTACTTCTCTGTGAGTTTTTTGCATTTGTTTGTTGTTTCTTTCTTTCTTTTCTTTATGAGGTATATATATATATATATATATATATATATATATATAATTCATTGATTTATTTATTTATGTATATATATATATATATATATATATATATATATATATATATATATATATATATATATATATATATATATATATATATATTCATTGATTTATTTATTTATGTATATATATATATATATATATATATATATATATATAATATATATATACATATATTTATGTATATATATATATATATATATATATATATATATATATATATATATATATATATATATATATATATATATATAATATATATATACATATATATATATATATATATATTATATATATATATATATATATATATATATATATATATATATATATATACATACATATATACATACGTACATATATAATATAAATGTAATATATGTATATAGTATTTATAGAATATGTATATAATATTTAGCTCTTTTAAGAGAAGCTAACAAGTTTATCACTCCAAAACTGTTTCCCTCCCACAGACATTGTACAAGACTCAGGTACGCGAGTTGCGTGAGGAGCTGGAAGAGAAGGGCCGGCAAATCCTGGAACTGGAAGAAGAACGTACAAGTCTAACACAACAGTTACAGCTTACAGTAGCCAGAGCAGACTCAGAGGCCTTGGCGCGTTCCATTGCTGAGGAGACTGTTGCAGATCTTGAAAAAGAGAAAACAGTTAAGGAGCTGGAGATCAATGACCTCGTATCCAGACATACTGTTGATATGAATAACAAAGAGACTGTCTTTAATGCTGTAAGTGATCAGAGAAGTCTTTTATAGTTTGCAAACCTTTTCTTTCTGCAGGTTTTAATAATATCTATCATCTCAAAATATGTTTCAGATATTGAATATTCAACCTCTTGTGATTTATAATGTAATATTCTTTATTATGCATTGGATTAGCTTATTATACAGTGCCAAAGGATTAAGATCTTGTAGATATTCTACAGTAAAATGTGTAAGCAATAATGGTCTTTGTCTTTGTTTACATTGCTTAGATTGAGATGCTGCTAGCTTTGTTTATTACATTCTTATAAATTCAATAGGTCAAGGAGAGAGAGGAAGAGCTTACAAAGTCTGTGGAAGCACTTAAGAAGGAGAAGGAAGCCCTTAATTCTCAGATCCAAAGCCTTGAGGAAGGTCGGTATACTTTTCAGTTTTTATATTAGTAAAACTAACAGAAGTTCAATTTCTGAAAAACAATTCTTACGTCTTTTATATCAAGTGTTGATGTGATCTTGATGGTGTTTTTCTCATGTTTTGTATATTTCCCAACAGCAAAGAAAACTGCAGATAACGATCGTAAAAATGAACAGGACAAACTTAGTAAACAGTTGAAGCAGGAACAGCTCCTCAAGATGCAAGCAGTCAATAAGTTAGCAGAAATAATGGCTCGCAAGGAGAACCTTCCAGCAAATCGTAAACCTAAAGCCGCTGCCATTGACCTCAGAAAGAAAGAGAAAGAATGCCGTAAATTGCAGCAGGAACTCACCATGGTACGTAAAATGGAAAATGTTCCTTCTATGTAATTATTGGGTTTAACTGGAAGATTTTTGAAAGCGTGATAAAGAGAAAGGATAACAGTGTGTGTTTGTCTGATGATTTTCAATCAGAATTTGCATATATGTGAAAAGAATAGAGAGTGAATGAGTAATGTTCATTGAGACATGTAGAAAAGTTATGAGTTAATATCTTTACAGTGCAAGAGGTGTATCTCTTGCATTGTGAAGATATCTCTCATTGATAGTTTCTCTATTAATAAATGTGAATATTGATAATGAAGATAAATAGATTGATAGACAAATTGACAGATAGATGGAAGATGAATATTTAGATATATAGATGTATATGTATGTATAACTCCATGTACTTTCCATCCTAGGAAAGAGACAAATTCTCCCAGATGGTTTCCAAACACCAAAAGGAAATACAAGACCTCCAGGCACTGCTTTATGAGGAGAGTCAGGCAAAAGTGCGACTACAGATGGAAGCAGATGCCAAGGATTCGGAGATAGAATCCTTGACCTGTAAGCTGGCCAACGTCAATAGTGAGACAGCATCACTTAGTAGTGGTGCAGATAATGATTTAGATGAGATGGGTGAGTTTTGTTTATGTTGTTATTAATGGAATGTCACAAACTTAAGATCATATTGTTTCTCTAGCATCATTTTGATGGTATTATGTACATGTTACCTGATCTTCCAGTTATCTTGTTATTTGAATATTTTGTTTGAGCTTGCAAAGTCTTTTCATTTTTCTTCTTCTTCTTTGTTTTGTCCTGTTGTTTCTCTCTTCCATGAATACATATGCAGAGGACAAATTTTAAAAAGCTGGGGACATTTCCCCACAGTCTTGAGTGATAGACTTGATCATGTTCTTTTACAGAATCGAACAGGATCTAAAACTAGAGGAAATTGGTCCTATCCATTATTTATGCATACTTGAAGCTTATTATTTTCTGAGCTTGGTTACCATATTTTGCAGCATATTGAGATGTGCTTGCCTTTAAAAATTCACACTAAATTTAGGATGAAATGTTATGAAAAAATATAATTAAACAAAAGTGTTGATACCTTCCCTAAACCCCTTCTGAGGAATCTGTGCACTAGAGATTATTTTCTTTATGCATTACCTTAAATGCATTATTAACATTTTTGATCACAATATTTATTGTTAGCAAAGACATGCATCTCAACTCTGTTTTGTTTAAACTATTCACTTTATTAAGTTATAGTCCTGAAATTATTGATACCTATTCATCCTGAAATTATCTGGACTGCAGAACTTGGGCATTTATTACACTCTGGCCTCTCTGCATAAAATAGAAATATTTGGAGGGTCTGATTTCAGAAAAAGATTAAGAAAGAGAAAACTTATTTGCTGCAAGATATGATAAGTTAGAAAGCATTGCAACATGTTTGGAAGCGAACTTGGAGCATCAGAAAAATTAAAAGCTGAGGTGACCATTGCATGATGTGTTTGTTACAGACAACCGGCTGGAGGGCTGGCTCTCAGTGCCTAACAAACAGAATATCAAACGTCATGGATGGCGGAGACAGTACGTGGTCGTCTCATCCAGAAAGATCATCTTCTATAATTCAGAGAATGATAAGCAAAACTCAGATCCTATATTAATCCTAGACCTTACGTAAGTGTCTGTCTTTTTGTTTGTTTTTTATTTCTTTATTTCTGAATTATTTTTTCTTCTCATTTATGATTAGTTTTCTTTATATTCATTAATATTTATACTTCAGACATTATCTATAGGATATGTATACATACAAAACATATAGTTATTATATGTGTGGTATGTGTGTCTGTAGATAAGTAGGCAATTTGACAAGGAGTTTGAGTACACACAAATCCCTTGATAGCTATAGTTTTATAACTAGTATCAACATTACATAACCAGAACCAATGCTGTCATTACCAGTAAAGTATTTTCTGATCTCTTCTGTTTCAATACAGTTAAGCTATCTGGGTTCATCTGATTGACACATTTAGAAAAAGTATATCATAAAAAGATTAAGTGATGAAAGGGGTGAAAGGTATCTTCATTTGGCATTGTGTGATGTGCATAACTGGCCAAGCCTTTTTTTTAATAGCATTTGGAAATATCATGTAAATGTGTATGTATTATATATTTATACGAGAGACTTCGGAATGGTTGGTTAAGTGAAAGAAATTCTGGATATGTGACATAGTGAAGAAGAGAGTAGTAAAGTTTGTTTATAGTTGTAAATGTGTGTTTAGCATTGTTCATACATTTACATTCTTTTGTTTTCAGTTATCATGTAATTCAGTGTTTTCATATGCTTCTCTAACACTTTATTTTATTTATTAATTTGTCTAATGTTTGTTCTGCCCTCTTAATGTAGTTTGGTTTGAACTTTCAGTTCTTTGTTGTTCTGGCTCTGTATGTTTTGCTTTGCAAAGTCAAATAGAAAATAAGTATGTGCAAGTATTGGACATGCATTATTGATGGTCTCTCTTTTTCTCTTACTTTGTCTTTTTATATTACTATCTATTATTTACTTTGTCTCCCTATCTCCTTCTCCCCCCTTCCTGTCTTCTCATCCATCTCACTCTCCTCTTTATCTCTCTCTTCAGTAGAGATTATCACTTGAGCAGTGATGGCTAAAATTATTGTTTAATTTCATTTTAATCACAGTAAGCTTTCAAATTGCTGATGTACTTCATTCATTGTATTTTGCCAACAGACAAAGATTTATAATGTAACATAATATATTCACTTTATCATTTTTATTTAAATTTTTACTTTGTAGATGTAATTAAACAGGGATTTTAAAACATTTGTATAGAATGTATGAATGCAGATTTCATTGATAGAATTTGAAATGAGAATGGTGATTGGCCTGTCACAACACCTGTTACTGTAAACAAAATGTTCACTGCACTCTGCCTGATCTTAAAATGTATTGCATATTAAAGATGAGTAGGAATTTTGACTACCGATCATCTTATTGGAACCAGAAACTGTTGCTGTATTGTGGTAAAGATATATCCATTTTTCAGCAGTATGGTGTTTCTATCTCAAGCATAATATTATGACTTTGTCAGTTAGCTTTAAAGTAGTTTGTTGTGAGCATTGTAGTTCAGGTTTGTTGATTTTTATTTTATGGAATATTTACAGCAACACCAAAAAAGTCCCCGAAGCTGTATTTATGAATGAACACAGATTGTATGAATTCACTTTTAGCATGATGTTCCCATTTTGATAGTATGTACAGAAATGATGACCTTGTTGATGGTCACATAATGGTAAAGCTGTTGTATAAGAGTGATGATGGTTCATAGCATAGTAAGAGCATATTGATTCTGACTCTAGCAGAAAGAAAAGTGTCACAGTCACACTGCTACACTGCTGACAGCTACTTGTAAGAGAAACTGCTAATAAGTTTTCTTCCAGAATTTTACTGGAATAAAAGGCAGTGCTACTGGATTTAGAATTCATATACATTATTTAGAAAACATTGCTTGTCTTTTCAGAAAGTGGTAAGTTGCTAATGCATGTTTCCCAGATGACTGAAAAAAAGTTTTCCAGCACAAGGACTGGAAACAACAGTCATGTGAAAGAGTGAGGCAATAATATTTGAAAGAGGAAAGTTTTAACTTATTTTCTCTTGTCAGGAAACTCTTCCACGTTCGTTCGGTCACACAAGGGGATGTTATTCGGGCAGATGCAAGAGATATTCCCAGAATATTTCAGGTATTTTCTTTTGGCTCTTTCTTTCTTTCATGAATTAAGATTAATAAAGTAAGGATCAATAATTAGACAGTATCACTTTAGAAATCTCTGAGTAGAGAGCTGATTCCAAATCTGAAGTTTGACAGGGAGTCAAGCATTCCACAAAAGCTTTGATAAAAATGGACAGTGGAAATTACAAGCCTTTTGAGAATGTGAATTGTTTAATTATTCTTGCACGCTAGCACTGATTTTATTTTTGCTCATTCTTATAATGAATAAGGCTGATGTACATGACCATTCTTAATGCATTATGATGCTCTTGTCCAAGCGTGAGCTTGCTCAACACATGGAAAATATACACCAGACATGAACACAGAATGCAACCCTGTTTTGTTTAAAACAGAACTGGCACTAAATGATTTGAGTAGAACTTAGTATTACTTCTTTTAATATATTGCAGCTTCTGTATGCTGGAGAGGGAGAGAGCCGTAAGCCTGGGGAGAACCCAGGTCCGTTGGCTCCCTATGACAGTGCAGGCCCTGATAAAGCAGGGACTCTAGTCCACAAGGGTCACGAGTTCCTGGCCATTAGCTTCCACATGCCTACAAATTGTGAGGTGTGTCAGCGGCATTTATGGCACATGTTCAAGCCGCCTCCAGCACTGGAGTGCAGACGTAAGTTGATTTTTAAGAGGGCTGTTCTTTGAATCCTTTTCTCATGTAGATAAGAAATGAGAAAAGTGTTTTGGTTTGTATTAGATTTTAAAGGATCTGTGGGTTTGTATATTTGATATTGATATCAATCTAGACAAAGACTATAGACAACTTATACTCCTAATCCAGTGATGTGTACATATATGCCATGTCTACTGTGAGTTTAGTCTGTTAATTGTTTTTACGCTTAGCTCAACAAGGGATCAGATATGAAGGAGTCAGTTACTAGTACTGCCTATCTTACCTGCTTACCTTAACCCATCACTGACGGTTAAAAAATTTTGGCAAGTTGACGTATGTACGGGCTTGTTGGCGTGCACCGTAAGTTTCCCCTGTTTACGCTCCGGCTTGATCGGTAGTTTGCGAGTGACATATAGCACCTAAAATCTTTTATTTTGCTATGATTTATAAAAGTATTAAAATTTTGAAGGTTTACCTTCATTATAGGTGCCTATGCCTAAAATCTTTACCCTATAAATGAAGCCGCTACTATCGGAGAAAAACAACCTCCATCCAACGAGCCAGTAGCGCGGGAATGGGCATGGCATGACGCCCCAGGCGTTCAGTCCAAAACAGCCATGGCATGTACGTACGTGCCAACCAGCGGCAACGGGTTAATCTTTGAATTCCAGAAATATTCTTTTATCTTGCAGTGCTCTTAGTAATGTTGATAATATTATGATAATCATAATGCATATAATAGTAATATCGGTATCAATATTGATAGTATTATTTTTATTATTATTATTATTAATATTATTATAAATAAAAAAATTCCTTGGAAAGGTTAAGTTAGGTGAGGTCACAAGCGCTTAATTGACTGAATGGTGGCTGAGCACACGTGTGGAGCCATTTATGTGTTAACCCATTCACGCTGGGGTATTTTAAAGCCAAAAATAAAATTTTCCGGGCGGCTACAAAATCGGCGGGCGGAGCTTCCCGAGATTCTGTCTGCCTGCCGGCCGCAGCCCGCTGCTGCATCAGAGCACAGCCCCGATAGTGTCACACTGGCGGGATGCCCGGCAAAGTTAATTTTTTTCGGGTGTCTCATATATGGGACACCCGGCGCTAATGGGTTAAAACACATCACAAAACCAAATTGCAGTTAGCTTCTTATTTCTCCATCAGCATTGGGTTAAGGGTACTATCCCATAGGTCTGATTTAAGGGGTTCTGGTGTATTGTCATGGGAAGCTACTTTATTTCATGGTGTAGTAGGTGTAAGCAATAGGAGGTGACATGAGATTTTCTGCTTCGATTGTCTTCCTTGTAATAATGACATAACCAATAGATTTCTATAACCCCGATATTCCTCTCCTGTATCGAGATTTCCTGTGCCTTTGCTAGATTACTAGCTGAATTTTATCTCTACTTACAGGGTGTAGAATGAAAATTCACAGGGATCACCTAGAACGGAAGGAGGAATTAGTTGCGCCATGTAAAGTCAACTATGATTTAAATACTGCCAAGGAAATGTTACTTTTGGCACCCACGGTAGATGAGCAACAGGTAAGATTCAC
>NC_091554.1:31154803-31159803 GCF_042767895.1 Penaeus vannamei
TGCAGATTGCAGAAAGGAAATTCTGGCGTGTGTGATGCAGTGTCCTTATCATGTAACAGGTTTTATACTAAAATCTTGTAAATATTGACCTGCTTGAGAAAGTATTCATTGCTTCAGGTGAAATACAACTTAAAATCTCTATCCAGGAAAGTAAATTAATTCTTTATAGGAAATTTACTTGATATCACCAGTAAGTTGAAAAGAATTGTTTGAGATGTTATGAAGTCTTCCCCCCATCCCCCTTTATCTTTGAGTGTGCATGTGCATGTGTGTGTTTGAGCCTGTGTGCGTGGCATTACATAACTTTGGATCCCTCGTTTAAAGGAGCCATTAAATATTTGTGTTTGAAAGATGAGTGTAAATGGTTTCAGAACTGCCATATTTGCATCCTTTCTTTTTTTCTTCTTTTTTTTTTCTTTTTTTTTCTCTTCTTTTTAACTATTATTACCTCTTGACCCCCCCCCCCCCCCTTGTTATGTTATGATACTATGTTTTAAGAAGGAAAAGATTTTCATTCTCACTGGTTTTATAGGTAAATGTTGATTGAGTGAGTGAATGAGTGAGTTGAGTGATTGATTTTAAATGGCACTTGAAGAGGTGAAGAGTTTCATACCTATGAGGGTTTGAGCCAGAAGTCTGATGACAGTTGTGATTTTCCCCATATGCCATCAGGTGTGTGAGCTTATTAGGATAGGCCTGTGGAGACAGGTTCCTGAGGGGTAACAGATGACCGAGTTCATTATTTTCCCCTTTCATTCCACTACTTGTGTGATACTCGTCTTTCCCCGCCTCCCCCTTCTCTTTTTCCATTTTATGTTATTAATTTTGACTGACTGACTCCAAACCAGAAAGCTTTGGCCACGTTAAAGTTTTGGGAGAGTTGAAGTTTGCTTTATTTATCAGATCCTTACCTTGAATAAATACATTTTAGAAAGCCACATGATAGATTTTGTATTATTCTGAAAGTGCTTGAGAATGCTGCAAGATCTTGAATTCTATTACTATACAAGTTTAATAGCTTGTTCATTTGTTCATTTATCTAAAACATTTTCAGGCTTTTAATACTGTTCAAGTTTAGATTAAATTAAGACCAGAATTTAGATAGAATCATTTTATAAATATTGTTCTTTCATCTTATCATCTATATAAATAGGAACTCATTATGAGTCTGCACATACCTTCAAATTGAAGTCAGTAAAACAGCAAAAATAGCTTTTGCGAGGCCATAAGATTTGTCTATTCTGAGACATAAGCTTTATATTGTTATTGTAAATATTTTATTAAGAAAAGATGGTCCACCACATTTAAACTGTCTCCTATCATCCTAACTTACTTTTTCTCACTTTTTCTCTCATCGGTCCTGTTTGCTCATATTTGTTTCCTAATTCTCCTTCCTTTCTCACATGGTTCATGCACTCTCACTTTTTCACCGGACAGAGACGCAGTGCTTTACGTGTATCTTACAGAGAGATCTTAAGAAATTTCCCACTTTGTATGTAAAAGAATGTGTCAGGAAGAGTTTTTTTCATTGTTGATTTTTCATGTTGAATGGAGTAATAGTACAGTACTTGAACCTCATTGTTTTAAGCTGTAGTGATAGTACAGTGTATTGTTAACATTAGAGTGGTCTAGAAGTGTTGTTCGTCCTTTTTTGATGGTAATGAAACTTCATCTTCATATTGAAGAGAGAGTAATTTCATTGATAAGTGCTGAACTATGAAATAATATGATATACTTAGAATTTATCCAAAGTATGATATAAAATATAAAAATTCCTCATGTGGAAAAGATAAATTTTCACCTGATAATGTCACTTATTTTTCCTCATTTTTCTTATATATATATACACACTATTTTATTGGAGTTAGTAATGTGACTGGAAAGCAGTTCAGCTCTTGCATATTTGTTGCGCGTATTGTCTCTCAAGAAGTGGCTTTGTTCCTGAAGTACACATTCTAAGATATCAACACAAAAAAGTATTTTAACTTACACGTCTAAGTACTATAAGATATCCTTGTTTATAGAGAAAGTATTGTATTGTATTTTTGTACAATTTGATTAGCTGAATAATAAATGTACCATTTTGCCAAATGTTGATTCTGGGAAATCAAAGATTTTTTAGTAAATTAAGTAAAATTTATGATTGTGGTTATAATACAGCCTGTGTTGACGCTTGCATATATGCCTTGCACAATTGGATATGTCAGAGCTCCCAAATTTTCTGTTTCATTCAGGCAGTGATTGTGCCATTAATGAAAAATCTTATTTAATTTTCTGTATTAGATGACTCACTTCTCATTGGTCATTTTGTGATGTAAAATTAGTTTAGTCCAAGTGACCTGTGTCTTCTGGATTTATACATTGCCTCAAGTTAAAGTCATTGTCATTTGTATGTGATCTGAAGAATGGTAGGAGTGGAAGTATAATTTATCTTGTGCTTTGATACACTAGCCTGACCTCTTGTCCCTAGGGAACCAGTCTCTTTTATGTATTATGCACTGAGATGATCTTGGAAAGTAGTGCATTTGCAGCCTCCCTAGTGAGCTGTTAGTGTAGACCTGTTGATGCAGTTCAGCCAAATTGTTTGTATCTATCTCTCTCTCTTTCTCTCTTTCTCTCTCTCTTTATCTCTCCCTCACAAACTGCCAGCCAGCCATTTTTATAGGCAGAGCATCAGGGATTTCAATGAGGCTGTTTTCCAATGTTGTGGTAAGGAAAACCAGGTGCATTACCATCCCTGAACAAGATTTTCCCACTGTGTAACATATGTGAAAGTCTCCTCCTTTATCACCAAGCTTTGTACATTGCTGGATTATCTGTTGTAATTTTCAGTCATATATCAGTGGTAACACTCAGTGACTAGCATTTAAGGGAGGTGTCCCAGTCTCTGCTTGCTGCCTTCCCATTCATGAGATGGTTGCGTAACTTCTACATCCACTGGGAACACCAGTCTCCTGTCATTGGAGTGTGTCTTTTACTTTTTTTAAATAATTAGTCTTATTTTTCCTTTCTCCAAAGAGATATGGCTGAGTGTGTTGTTTTCCGTGGTTTGTGCAGAAGAAATCTTTTAAGAAATTGATCAAGACCTTAGTTCCTATCATTCCTTCCAATTAATGTCTCCTGGCAGCAGGCGAGACAACCCTAGTGCCTGAGGATTCAAGTGTGATTGTATTGCTTCCTAACGTTTCACAGCTCGGCAGAAATATTACTTAAAGTGTATAGGGCAAATGTTGGCAATAGATGATTGTAATGCAAACCTTTGAATGTTGAGTGGGTTTGGCTTACTTACATGCCAGTACATTGTTTTTATTATCCTGCCTCATAACTCAAACACTTGATCAGAGTTTTGAGATTAAATGCAACTTGTAAGTAGACTCTAAAACATACAAATATATATATTGTGTGTATATATACAGTATATATATATTTATACACCAATAAGCATCCCATAATTTTTAATATATTTTACTTTGACCAGTGAGTGTCAGTCCATTATTATGTCATTGCTGTAGAGCTGTGAAGTCCATAGATGTACATAGCTGTCCTGGCACCCCCATGAGCCAGATGAGGCACTAACGGCCTCAGTCACGGCGAAGGTTGTGTGTGCTGGTGTGTGTCACTGTGGTATTTGGTTATCAGTACCCCAGCATTAGGGTAGGTGATCCTTGTGGGCAACTGGCCATTTCAGTCAGGGTTTACAAGGTAGAGAATTGTATGCACGAATGTTTTTTGGTTAATTAAAACGTTACCAGATTGTTTTCATGCAAGCTGAAAGACTTTTCTTGTTTTATATTTTTTTACAGTATTTGTTTCATATTTTGTAATGCTTCTATAGCAATTCTTTTTAATGTGGGCAAGGGCTTTCAGAGAATTTTGTATATAGTTTGAACTGATTATTTGTCATATTTTAAAGATTTTGAAAAATGGAAATGAGGAGAATGATTTTTAAAATAAAAAACATTTCAAATATAATACTGATATTAACATACTCAAAGAAAATTCTCTAATGGGCTCTTATTCATGTTTTGAAAATTTCACATGGCTATACACATGGCTACCACTTCCTGCATTTTAGGAAAAGGAGAGATTGTTTGGGTATGAAATTTATACCGTTGAATGCGTATGTATGTTGAGCAGTAAGTCTGCAGTGATGTAGCCAGTTGTCCACAAGAGATGATTTAGCCAGGTTGTGTCCAGCGTTATCATGCAGGCCTACAGCAGCAACAGCAGTAGTCTGGCCATTCATGATGGAGTCAGGATGGCTTTCTAGGTAAGTCTTAGGACTTTTAATTCCAAATCAGATTGAATTTATATACCGAAGGTAATATGTACAATCAGTCACTGTATTAGATTGTTCCTTATCAACGAATATAATCTACCATAATGTTAATAAAAGACATGAACTGAGAGGTCTCTTTTCTTTCTAAACCTGTGTATTTTAATGATTAAGTCAAGCGTTTTGTTCATATAATCAGTTTGTAAAAATCACTTACCATCAAAGAACATGTTCTCTATATTTTTAAAGTATATGTTTATGGGTAAATTTGTGGTAGCAGATCTTGAAGACACAATACAGAAAATAAGCATACTTTTTAAAGATTTTTTGTATATGCATATCCATTAATAAAAAGTCTTTTAATCATAATTTTGGAAATAATTCATGCATAAGCATAAATTAAGGTGTACAAGTATACATCTAAATCTATAGGTATCACTTTCAAATTACCTTCCAAGAGCATAAAAAAAAAATGATAAAGGAATTTTTAAAGATATTGATCAACTTTGAAATAGATGGGAGAAATGCAGCCTGAACCCCGTAAGAATGAATTATATGATCACGTAAATCATTATTAAAAGGTGTGTCATACGTGACTTATATTTTTCTTGTGTATGGAGAGCAGTGAAGCATGGCACGGGAAGCGTTACCCAGTAAATAAAAAGTATTATAAGTAAAATGGATTATTCAGTTTACAAGGCACGACCCAGCTAGAGACACTTTG
>NC_091554.1:31184803-31219803 GCF_042767895.1 Penaeus vannamei
ACCCATTAATGTTGGGCTGAAAATTTGGCTATTGGCATCAACACGGGGTTATTGCATCAACATTTTCACCAGTTTTTGCCTGGCTTGATAAGTAGTTTGCAGGCAACATTACATACCTAAAAGCTTATATTTTGATATCATTTAGAAAAATTTGAATGTGAAGGTTTACTGTCCTTTCAGGTGCTATTGCCTAAAAGTTCATCATAAAAATGATGCCGCTACTTACGGATAAAAACAAGCTTTATCCGACGAGCTGGCAGCATTTTTATTTTATTTATTTTATTTATTTATTTATTTATTTATTTATTTTTTAACATTTTGGGCATTACTCAAATACATTGATGGATATTTACAATCCAGTAAATGAGCTAGGTTTTATAGAGTAGTTTTGTTACGTGTGTACATCGACGCACGTATCCGCTCAGAAGCCCTCAGTGCAATCGTTGAATGATGCACGTATCAGGGAAAGGGTTAAAAAAGAAATGAAAAAAAAAAAAAAAAGAATATGCATGGCAGTGTCACATATAAGGAAGATATATGAGTTAACAAGAGTTTATTAGTTCGGGACTAGTAACACAATAATTTTTCATATGCCTTAATTATATATTTAATTTTTAAATTTTTTTATTTAGGGAATTCAAACCAGCCGTAACCTCTTAGGGCCAGTGTGTGACAATAGTCAACTTCATATTCTTATTCCTGACCAATATTTGCATTTTATCCATGTACGATATTTGCTAGATGAGATTTTGAAAATGCTGGCTGTGGTGCCATTTGATTATGTATTGTGGAACTACAAACCAAGATACCTTGGGCATAGCTAGCCCTTATAAGTATGTGTGTGATTTTCTCATATTTTTTATTTGTTATGATGATGAGGATGATGATGATGATGATGATTTCCTTTTTTTTACTAAAATAAAAGGGATAAGATAATTTTATACTACAAAACTCAATTTTTATTTCTTCCATTTGTATGTGCCTTTATCCACCTCATATTACATACTGACATTGCAGAAATATATGTAGTTAACAGAAGGAAAGCATGGTAAATTCTGTTGAATTTTTCGCCGTGGGCTTTTCATGTTTACATGTGTATATATATATGTGCATGAGTGTGTGTGTGTGTGTGTGTGTGTGTGTGTGTGTGTGTGTGTGTGTGTGTGTGTGTGTGTGTGTGTCTGTGTGTCTGTGTGTGTGTGTGTGTGTGTGTGTGTGTGTGTGTGTGTGTGTGTGTGCGCGTGTGCATACGTGCGCATGCATGTATGAGCACACATGTCTGTATATTTATGTATTTATATATATGTATATGTATGTATCTATCTATCTCTTTATCTAAGCTTATCTACATGTATATCTGTCTATCTATCTGTATATCTCTCTATCTATCTTTCTTGCTATATATGATATATATATGATATATATATATGAATATATAAATATAATTTTTATATAGCATTTGCACCAGCTACAGTATTTTAATTGGCAGAGCAGGGAATTGAATCAAGGCAATAGCATGAACCAAGCCAGTTGGGAGAATCAAACCATTGTAAGGAATAAAGCTGGTAGAAAGATTCAAGCCAGTAGCTTAATGGCTGATTTTCCTTTGCAGGGAGATAGTAAAGTGAAGACAAGCAAAGCTCTTTCTTGGTTGCTCCGTCACGGGGCAGCGAAGGAAGGCCTGGAACTGTTGCCCGGAGGTTGGGCAAAGCTTGATGATGTCCTCAAGAAACCAAAATTCAAGAGAGTAAGTCAGTATTTATGAAGTTAATTTTATGAAACCATATATAGATAGATAGATAGATAGATAGATAAATAGATAGAGAGATAGATTGATAGATATATGGACAAAATGATCCAGATCCAGGGTTGGTTAGCAAAATAACTCAAAAAGTTATGAACAATTTATGAATTTACTACCAGAGGTGTGTCTCAGCCTAGCGTAAATGCTATTAGATTTTGATGATGATCCAGGTACAGGAATTTTTAGAGGATTCATTAGCATTGCAAGATGCAAGAAACAGATGTTACTAATTAATGTAATTCTTCAAGTGTGAATATTTTAATTGCATCAGTGACCCTATTGCTCTAGTGGAGGTATGTGCTCTCTGACTGCTTCTAGTTTATTTATGTATTTATATACATTCTTTAACTTTATCTAATATGTTTCTCACCATTTATCAGGTGACAGTGCAAGATATAGAAGAGGTTGTTATCAGTTGTCCCAAGCAAAGATTTGGTCTAAAAGAAGAGGATGGTGTATACTACATTAAGGCTAACCAAGGGCATTCAATACAAGTATGTTAAATTATTCGTATTAATATATATATTTTTTTATCATATATCTCTTTGTATCACCTAGATTTGTCTGTAAAGCATGCTCCCATCAAGGACAATTATCACATTTTTGGTAATACTTAAATGGCAAATGACTGAGCCATAGTATTTTTTTTTTCACCCTTATACCACAATGCTTGTGAACTTTTACATTGGTCAAGCAAAATAGTTGAAGTTTTAGCTAATTTTTATAGAATGAAAAGGATGCAGACAAAGTGGAGATATGATGATTTTATCACACTTTGAATAAAGCAGTAGTTGTAACTTATAAATAAAACAGCCGTTGCAACTTCCAATTACTCCTGTTGGCTATGTCACAGTTCCTAGCATCTGACAGTATTGTCCTCAGGTAAAACACCTAATTTCATGTGGGAGTAATTGCACATCTTTTTATTATTGTAGCCAATATATTTAGGTTCATAACCAATTTATTCAAAAGATATTTATGATATTGATATTAACCCATTAACGCCGGTATATTTTGTAGCCGAAAATAAAAGATTCCGGACGGCTACAAAATCGGTGGGTGGGGCTGCCCCGGAGTCTGCCTGCCCGCTGGCCGCGGCCCGCTGCTGCGTCGGAGCGCGAGCCCCAATATAGTGTCACACTAGCGGGACGCCCGGCAATGTTTATTTTTTTGGGTGTCTCATATGTGGGACACCCGTTGTTAGTGGGTTAACCCACTGCTGCCTGGGATGGCATGTACTGAAATGCCATGCCCACTGTGACTTTATTTTATTAATTTTCTTAAGACATAGATGGTTCCACAAGTACTTAGTTACTAGGAAGTCAATTGCTAGTAACTTGTATCTCACCTGTTAACCCTTTTCTTTGATTTTTTGGAAGATATATATTTTTTAAATCTTGTATTGCTATTAGAAATGTTAATAACATTATAACGTTTCTAATGATAAATATAACAGCACTGCCATTGGTAGCCCCCCCAAAAAAAAACAACAACAACACTTCCTAAAACTCAAGGAAAAGTGAAGTCAATTGCTAGTAACTTGTATCTCACCTGTTAACCCTTTTCTTTGATTTTTTGGAAGATATATATTTTTTAAATCTTGTATTGCAATTAGAAATGTTAATAACATTATAACGTTTCTAATGATAAATATAACAGCACTGCCATTGGTAGCCCCCCCAAAAAAACAACAACAACAACACTTCCTAAAACTCAAGGAAAAGTGAAATCATGCAAAGTCCTTAGTTTTACTAATTGACTCCTTGGTGCACTTGCAGAGCCATCTATTTGTAGAGACATTTCACAAAACAAAGCTATGTTTTATTGTATGCAGAATGTCTATCACATCAACAGTTTCTGTATTCATGTATGTTGGATCCGGTTGTGTCACGGAAATCACAGTGCTGAAATTATGGGCCAAGTGGCTGGGTGCATGTGAAGACCTATGAGCAGTGACAAGGCTCTTTGCCCCCCCTTTGCAAAGTTATTTTGCATAAACTTTCTCAGCTTTTTTTCCATTTTCCAATGTCCATATTTATCTTTTGATTTGCTTTATCCAGATGGTAATAGATTATTTTCCTTACACAGACTCCATATCATCTTTGTGTGTAAAAAAAAAAAGAAGAGAAAAATAGCATTTGGTTCTTTGTATCTTCTATCTCATTTTTTCATAATTTTCAATTTTCTGTGATGCAACCTGCACCATGATAGGACCGTAATGTCACCCCGATTGTAGGGGTTAAAACAGACCAGTATACCTAAACTATTTAGCCCTAAGAGATGATGGTAAAACAAATCTATGATGAATAGACCAAAAGCTATGAAAGTGAGGAAACATTTTAGTGTCCAGGCAGCAGGAGTTGTACTGAGTGATATTGGAAAACAGCACCAAAACCATGCCACTGCTCCACCAATCAGACTGTTAACACTAATGAGTAGATTGATTTAAGAAAAATTATGTTCAGTACAATTCTGTATGAAATAAAGGATCTTGTTCACTCTATGGTATGACAGTAAATCATTGCCATAACCTGGGCACTAAATCTGCATTACTAAAGAAAGGTTATCTTGTGATTCTTATTCCCATTAGTAAAATTATGCTTTTCATTGTTCATCAGGTAGAAGATCCAGAGTTGACAGAAATCACTCTTGAGGACAGGGTGCTAGAGGTAGTCCACGGAACATATTACCGCCATTGGCCTAGCATCAAGGAGCAGGGTCTGAGTCGCATGAATAGGACACACATTCATTTTGCCCCAGGTTTACCAGGAGACTCGGCTGTAATAAGTGGCATGCGCACATCCTGCCAACTGTACATCTGGATCAATTTGCCCAAGGCACTGGAGGGTAGGTGTGAAAGTGTGTGAAGAGGAAGGAGATGGAAGACCAAGAATGAAGAAAAAAAACACACCTTTCATTTATATTATTGTATGTTAATTGCTTTATACATTTAGACTGTAATGAATTTCTTATTTACTTGCAGATGGTTATAAATTCTACAAGTCTGCAAACAATGTGATATTGTGTCCGGGTAATGAAGAGGGATTTTTGCCTCCAAAGTACTTTGCAAAAGTTACAGACAAGAGAACAGGTACTTCATCTAGAATGTGTAGTTTATGCTTATGGATGCTATATTATGCCAAATAATTGGTAACTATACAAATCTCTCCCATAATAACTAATCTCCTAAGGTAAGATGGGACAACTTTGAAAGCTATGTTGTTTGTCATTCTTATAGTGTATATTGAATATGAGCTATATTTCTAAAGATTCCCAAATTTCCACAGGTGAAAACCGTCTTTAAAGAGCACAGCAGGTATTAGTTCCAAGTGTTCTGAGCCTGAGTTGAGAGAATTGAACCATGAATGGTTGAAATGAACAATGAGAAAGTGTTATACAGAAAAAGATTCTTTCACACTGTAATTTTTAAAAAGGAAGTTTTTTTCTTTTTTCGTTCTCTTTCAAAGTGATTTTTGTGTAGAGTTTATTACTGATTTTAGCAGACTCCATTCAACAATGAGATATCTCTGTGTTGGATGGGCATTATGTGGAAGTAGAATAGATAGTCTTTCTAGTGTGTGCTCTAAGACTGGGAGCTGTGTAGCATTTTGTCAAAAATATGCAATGAAACTGACATCTGTTTGATAAAAGTGAACGTAGTTGATCCATTTGGCAATCTATGAACATTACGGAGTAGAATATCCAGGGTGCAATAAATGCAGAATGGCTGAAGTTGCCAAAAAGCCGAAACAGGAAAGCCAGAACTGCTTCTTTTGCAAGACTGGGCCACTTGACAAGCTTGTGTACATAACTCACATACTGGGCAAACGCCACCAGAAAAATCTCAAAAACAGGAACCAACCCCCAGCTAGTGATGTGGCACGCCGCACAGTTCATGTCTCAGGTAAGCTATGAATTTGATGAGCTTCTCTCTCTTTGCCTTCAACTAACTAATTTCTTTCATGCTGATTGTGTTTGTAAAAATTATACTGTAAAGTTGTTTGATTTAATGATTACTGTTAAAGACATACAGTACTTACATGTTGCAGCTTTGTTATGACCCTTTATAAAAATAATTGGAAATTGTCATTAGTAAATCACTAATGACACATGCGATTCGACTAACATTAAAGAAGAATCTGGGAAGAATAGTATGGTTGTTTACAAAGTGCAATTTCATTTGGAATTTGAAGATATTGTATGTAAATCTAGTATTGCAACCAATATATTATAAGGAAAATTAAGATAAGAAGCCCCCAGATTCCTGTATTTCATCTGTTACATCTTTTAAAATAGGGGGAAAAATGTTTTTTACCTTTTTATCCATAATAGAGGAAACTCTTTTTCCTTTCAGGTTATGATGCAAACACCCAAATTGAAACTATTTTAGGGGCCTTTTGGAAGCACAGAGTGCGGAATGTTAATTACCAGCAAGGGTTTACCTTTATTGAATTTGATACTGTGTAAGTAAATTTCTTTCTCCTTTTTATTATTATTATTTTTTCTTTTCCCTTCTTTCTTTAATTTTCTTTTCCCATTTTTTATTTTTTTTAACTTCATTGTAATGTATTGATTTCAGCTATATCTTCTTTATTTGACTTTTTTGCTAAAGCAATATATTGTTTTCATTCTCTTATTCTTGATTTCTTTTTATTTATTGTATATCAGTCTTTCCTGATATTGCATATTTGATTTCTATACACAGAGCTTATATATTTTGAATAGTCTTATTATTGATATTGGAGTCTGAAATATGATGAATTATATGTAGAGGAGAGAGGACAGAGGAGATAGTAAGTGCTAATTTCTAATTGAATGATTTGATGTTTATCTGATAACACCTTTATATGATTTCTTCTTACGCCTAAGAATATATTGGTTTTAGTAAACTGTTGGAAAGGATTATTTTATAACTGGTAGATTTAGATTTAGAATGCTCTTTGATTGGTCATGAGCAGGATCTAAAAATTGGATTTTCATTTCAGGGACATAGCCCAGGAAGTGCTAAAGCAGAAGTTTAGCATAGGAAACAAACCTTTGAAAGTTAGTGCTAAACGTCAGAATAATTCACGGAATGATGGTGAGTGATCCCCATGTCCTATTTCATGGAGAGGTGAATGAAAGTATTTGAGTAGACCATGTGATATTTTATTTATAGAATTTCTTAAAGAATATATATTTTTCCCTTTTCTTTTTCTTTTTCTCTGATCTTGTGAAAAACAAAAGGATTAAAACACTTTATTTTAATCTGTATTTTTGTCTATGCTAAACTATGTAGTCAAATTTCACTTCAGTTATGCCTTTTTTTCCCCTTTTACGACAGGTGCTGAGGCTCTTGTGCTTAGTCAATTTTTAGAGAACATGCTGAAGCAGAGAGTGCCTGCCAATCAGATCGACAACCAGATTTATTCCATTATTAGAGAAGTAGAGCTTCGGCCAGAGGACTACCAATGCAGGGAATATCTGAGGTAGGAATGTCTTTTTCTTTCTTTCTTTCTCTCTTTCTCTCTTTTTCTTTCATTTTTTTTATGGGTTGCAAGTTGAAGGGTGGGTACTAGGTCCTTTGTGAAGGAGTCATTCTGTGGTGCTGCGTTCTTGTTATAGACTATTCGCAAGATGTATTTTACACCAAGGAAGAAAAGAATTAATGTGAAATTTAAATGATGACATAGATTAGCATGTTCTTGAATTTTTGAAGCCAGCATTACGACAAAAATGTATGTAAATAAGTGGTCTGTTTGACCTTGTTCTAATTGTAATTGTTCTTGGTATTATTGATCTGATGTTGCATTCTTTCTTTCTTTTTTTCCAGGAAAAGTATGATGGACTTTCTCGCACCACATTTTCCAAAGGTGTTTGCCTATGTCTTTGGATCCTCTGCCAATAACTTGGGCTTTGTTGGCTGTGACGTGGATCTCTACATGGATCTTGGAGTAGATCCATGGGCGCAGGGATCGAAAAGTAGGTTAACTTTTTTTTTTTTTTTTTATTCTTATTCTTATTTCCTCCCCCCCTTTATCTTGATTATGCCTTCTGCTATTCTTCTTCCTGATACTTCTCCCTCTACTATTTTTATTCTTTGTCCCTCCTCCTCGTCCCTCTTCCTCTTCCCTCCTCCTCCTCCTCTTCCCTCCTCCTCCTCCTCTTCCCTCCTCCTCCTCCTCCTCCTCCTCCTCCTCCTCCTCCTCCTCCTCTCTCCTTCTCCTCCTCCTCCTCCCTCCTTCTCCTCTTCCTCCTCCTCATCTTCCTCCTATTCCTCCTCCATCCTCCTCCTCCTCCTCTTCCTTCCCTCCTTCCTTCTCTCCCTCTCCCCTTCCCTCCTCCTCACTCCCACCCTCCTTCCCTCTCCTCTGTCCTCCTCCTCCTTCTTCCCTATGTCCTTCTCCTTCCTTCTTCCCTATGTCCTTCTCCTTCCTCTCTCCCTCTGTCCTCGTCCTTTTCCTCCTCCTTCCTCCCTCCCTCTGTCCTTCTCCTCCTTCCTCCCTCCCTCTGTCCTCCTCCTCCTTCCTCCCTCCCTCTGTCCTCCTCCTCCTCGTCCTTCCTCCCTCTGTCCTCCTCCTCCTTCCTCTCTCCCTCTGTCCTACTCCTCCTCCTCCTTCCTCCCTCCCTCCCTCCCTCCCTCCCTCTGTCCTCCTCCTTCCTCCTTCCCTCTGTCCTCCTCCTCCTCCTCCTCCTCCTCCTCCTCCTCCTCCTCCTCCTCCTTACTCCCTCCCTCTGTCCTCCTCCTCCTCCTTCCTCCCTCCCTCTGTCCTCTGCCTCCTCCTTACTCCCTCCCTCTGTCCTCCTCCTCCTTCCTCCCTCCCTCCCTCTATCCTCCTCCTCCTCCTTCCTCCCTCCCTCTGTCCTCCTCCTCCTCCTCCTTCCTCCCTCCCTCTGTCCTCCTCCTCCTCCTCCTCCTTCCTCCCTCCCTCTGTCCTCCTCCTCCTTCCTCCCTCCCTCCCCCCCTCCCTCTGTCCTTCTCCTCCTCCTTCCTCCCTCCCTCCCACCCTCCCTCCCTCCCTCCCTCCCTCCCTCCCTCTGTCCTCCTCCTCCTCCTCCTCCTTCCTCCCTCCGTCCTCCTCCTTCCTCCCTCCATCCTCCTCCTCCTTCCTCGCTCCCTCCCTCCCTCCCTCCCTCCCTCCCTCTCTCCCTCCCTCCCTCCCTCCCTCCTTTCTTCTCTCCCTACCACCTCCTCCTCCTCCTCCTCCTCCTCCTCCTCCTCCTCCTCCTCCTCCTTACTCCCTCCCTCTGTCCTCCTCCTCCTCCTTCCTCCCTCCCTCTGTCCTCTGCCTCCTCCTTACTCCCTCCCTCTGTCCTCCTCCTCCTTCCTCCCTCCCTCCCTCTATCCTCCTCCTCCTCCTTCCTCCCTCCCTCTGTCCTCCTCCTCCTCCTCCTTCCTCCCTCCCTCTCTCTGTCCTCCTCCTCCTCCTCCTTCCTCCCTCCCTCTCTCTGTCCTCCTCCTCCTCCTCCTCCTCCTCCTCCTTCCTCCCTCCCTCTGTCCTTCTCCTCCTTCCTCCCTCCCTCCCTCTGTCCTTCTCCTCCTTCCTCCCTCCCTCCCTCCCTCCCTCTGTCCTTCTCCTCCTCCTTCCTCCCTCCCTCCCTCTGTCCTCCTCCTCCTCCTCCTCCTTCCTCCCTCCGTCCTCCTCCTTCCTCCCTCCGTCCTCCTCCTTCCTCCCTCCCTCCCTCCCTCCCTCCCTCCCTCCCTCTGTCCTCCTCCTCCTCCTCCTCCTTCCTCCCTCCGTCTCTCCTTCCTCCCTCCGTCCTTCTCCCCTTCCTCCCTCCGTCTCTCCTTCCCTCCCTCCCTACCTCCCTCTCTCCTCCACCCCCACCCTCCTTTCTTCCCTCCCTCCCTCCTTCCTTCCCTCCCTCCCTCCTTTCTTCCCTCCCTCCCTCCTTTCTTCTCTCCCTACCACCTCCTCCTCCTCCTCCTCCTCCTCCTCCTCCTCCTCCTCCTCCTCCTTACTCCCTCCCTCTGTCCTCCTCCTCCTCCTTCCTCCCTCCCTCTGTCCTCTGCCTCCTCCTTACTCCCTCCCTCTGTCCTCCTCCTCCTTCCTCCCTCCCTCCCTCTATCCTCCTCCTCCTCCTTCCTCCCTCCCTCTGTCCTCCTCCTCCTCCTCCTTCCTCCCTCCCTCTGTCCTCCTCCTCCTCCTCCTCCTCCTCCTTCCTCCCTCCCTCTGTCCTTCTCCTCCTTCCTCCCTCCCTCTGTCCTTCTCCTCCTTCCTCCCTCCCTCCCTCCCTCCCTCCCTCCCTCTGTCCTCCTCCTCCTCCTCCTCCTCCTCCTCCTCCTCCTCCTTCTTCCTCCCTCCGTCCTCCTCCTTCCTCCCTCCGTCCTCCTCCTTCCTCCCTTCTTCCCTCCCTCCCTCCCTCCCTCCCTCCCTCCTTTCTTCCCTCCCTCATTTCTTCCCTCCCTCCCTCCTTTCTTCTCTCCTCTACCACCTCCTCCTCCTCCTCCTCCTCCTCCTCCTCCTCCTCCTCCTCCTCCTCCTCTCTCCTCTCTCCTCTCTCCTCTCTCCTCTCTCCTCTCTCCTTCCCTCCCTCCTATTTGCATATTTTTATGACTTGTGTTTTGTAACTATTTGTATTTGTAATGGACCATTTTCCTCCCTGCAGGTGAGATGGATTGCAAAGCCAGTGATTTGACGTGGTACTTAGCAAGAGAAATTCGAAGATCTCGGCGGGGGATAAATGTTCGTAGAATTGCCCCTCAAGTGTTCATTCTGATATGTTTGCAGAGATTTGAACAAAGAAATCTAGATATGGAATAGAATGTAGATGTAGTCATAGTATATATCTTAATGAATTCTTTCCTCTTATTTTTAGGTTCGTGCTGTTGCTCGAGCAAGAGTCCCAATTGTCAAGTTTATAGATTCTGTGACAAGATTGCAGGTTGATCTCTCTTTCAAGCATGGTATGCCTGTATATAACACTGCCCTCATTTGCCAATATACTCGCACCCATTACCTTGTGCGGCCATACCTCATGATCATAAGATACTGGGCAAAAATTCAGGTATGTGAATATGTTAGGCTTTGTTATAAAATTTGTGTAAATTAACTTGAAGTGCATGTATGTGTTATTTGTATTCAATTGGGAGTATTGGGAATGAATAAAGAGTACATTTTGTCCAAAGCAGTATTTCTCTGTATAGAGGGATTATTTTTTCATTATGTTGATATAGCTTTTGTTTTCAAAGATTTGAAAATGAATTTTATTTGCAGGGAATAACCGGGGGTGGACAACCAGCTACCCTGATCACCAACTATGCCTTTACAATGCTCATGCTTTTCGTCCTGATGTCCCGAAGTGACCCAATTGTGCCATCAGTAGCCCATCTAAAGAGACTGTACCAAGGGGACATGGCTGGTCAGTGCATTGTAGGTGGCTGGGACTGTGGCTTTGGACGGAATGTTGTTGAATGGAATGAGAGAAGACACAATACAAGTATCTTTGAACTTATAGCAGAGTTCTTTGAATATTATGGAAAGTTTGATGCAAAAAAATGGATGGTGTGCCCTCTAGCTGGCTTTTTGATAGAAAGATCAAGCGTAAAAGAAAGGAATCTTAGGAAGTTGCCATCTTGTTTGGAGATTTACTGTAGGCAGGATGTAAACATACAAGTAGATACACCCATTTGTGTTCAAGATCCTTTTGAGCATAGTCATAACATCACAAGAGGCCTTCGTGATGCTCCATTGGCTGAGTTTCAGTTGAAGTGCAGAAGAGCGGCGGATATTTGCCGTGACATACATAAAGGCAAAGAGTCTCTTGGAAAACTGCTAGAGCCAATTGAAATTTCCTCTGAAGACTTGACAGAGATCACAATCACAGATGATGAGAGCCCTGAGGAAATTGACCAATCTCAAGAAGTTATCACTCTGGATGATTCAGATGCAGACACGTCCCAAGATTCCATTGAGATATTAGACATTCCCAAGAAGAATGGAGGAGGAGAAATTTCAGTGTCTCCAGTGCCTGGGACAAGCACTGCTATTGGGACCGAAGCTAAAAAGGTAGTAGACATTAGTGACATTATGATTATTCATGAAGGAAGTTCAGATGAGAAAAAGAATGATGCCACAGCGAATGGTGTACAAGAGAAGGAAATGGAGTTAAATGGAGTGATATCTCAAACCTCAGAGGAGTTGGAGCTAGTAATGAACCAAGCAGAGACTGGCCCAGAGCAAAAACTGTACAAATATCCCCTGGATTTTACAAATTGCACTGAGTTCACAGTTACTGCAGATGGGGAAGTGTCTGGAGGTAAAGGATCAATGACTGGAGCAAATGATATTGGACAAGCTGCTTCTAGTTTAATTCATTTTGTACTGAAGCAGTGTCTCAAGATTGATGTATCAATAGTCGAGGTTGCATCTTCAAGCAAGAAAAGAAAATCTGAGAGTCCAGAAGATGACTCTGAATCTGGCAAGCGGAGGAAAGTTCGAGATGGAGTTGGTGTGTCCGTCGCCATGAAGTACCGCCGCGTGGCTCAATTAGATTGCACATCAGAATCAAAACTGTGGATCGGTCGGAAGATGATGTCCAAAAAAATTCCTCAGGAGGTGAACAGCAACCCCTTGAAGCATGAGATGGCTATCACAGCTGCGCAGATGCAGGTCAGCGACAGTAAACCTGCTCCCAAGGCTGAGTTGCTGGTGTTCACACTGGGGGTTTGGCAGGAGTGTGAAAACCCTTGCAAAATCTTAGTGACTGGGGATTCCAGGTCTGACGAGCGCATCACCCGCAGCCAAATGGCCAATATGTACGCTTATTTGAGCTCACTTTCACAGCAGTTGCTTAGAAGAGTTCAACATTATGTTAATCTTCAAACAGAAATTGTGCCAAGTGTTTCAGAACTCAAGGAAGAACTTCCTACTTAAAGCCTTTTTTGTTGTGTTTATTCGGCAAGATACCTAGGTATGAAATTAGGATGATGAAGCAGGATGAAGGCAGATTAATTCTTAAGTAAGTGTTTTGATCTCTACAAGTCTCTCTTTTGTTTTATTCCATTTTCAACTGTAAATTTATGACTTCAAAAGTAGGGAATATGTTTAGCTGGAAAAATGGTGATTGTTCAAGCACAATGATTTTACCATAACAGTTGGTGACTTCTTTAATGATTGTTCTATTCTGAGTGAAGCTGTATGTCAGCCATTGAGTAACTAGAAATGTGAATGGATTATGCTCGTTGTATGTTTTTTCCCCTCAACCTTTTTTCTTTTCAGAGTGTATGCAATGGATAAGTGTTTATAATGATGGTTTACTTGTCAGTGATTTGTCTTGTGGTGAACTTTTTGAGAGTTGTAGATGCAAATAAAAATAAAAAGAAAAAAGAAAATCATTTTTATTTGCAGTCATTCTGGAATTTTAGTGTACTTTAGGAGTTCAGTAAAAACCTCTACAAAGCCTATATGAAAGCAAACATTTGACCAAATAAAATTGGATATTCGAGTGTTATGGTCTTGATTGTTAAGGACGTAATTTCACAATAGTTTTAGCTGTCCTATCTTACCACACCTGTTTCTTCGAAATGAGGCCCTATGTGAATGCTGGTCATTTGGCTTGAGGAAAATGCCAGCACATTGTATGGTTCTCTATATCTGATGCATCTATTTTTCAAACCTTTTATTGAATACTCTTTTAATAGCAAGTCCCCTACATGTGCTTCACATGTAAAATGTGTAATATGTTTGATATTTTAAGTTGTGTCAGAGGCTTTTTTTTTTTTTTTTTTTTTTTTTCCCCTCCCTCCCTCCCCAAAAGGAGTCTTGGTTAGAAGTAAAACAGAAGAGTAAAAACAAAATATTTTTATTTCATTCTGTACAAATGTTGCTGTGGGTTCTTAGCAAATACTGATCCTCAAAAACGAAATGATCAAAAAAATTTCCTTGACAGTTAATTATATATTTTATTTTCCTTATTTTTCCAGACTGACAAAATGTACATAATTCACATCATCATTATTATTCACTATTATTATGTGCCCTGTAGACAGAACTCTTGAAATGATGTTGTCACAGTACATCATGCTCTGACTCGGGTTAAATATATATAAAATAAGTGATAAAAAATGCTTTAGAGGCCTGTGACACGAGGCCATCTATTGACAATAATGGAAATGCTACTTTCATAAAGAAAAGGCTCTTGAAGAGAAAAAATCACAAAAGAGATGAAATGATATGCAGTAAAACTTAAAGTCTATCTTTGCAACCTGTAAGTCCTGGATGAATAAATTTATTGCTTTTGTATGGTTGAAAGGAAAATGTCAAGGTAAGTAAACACTTCATTTCAGACTTACAAATTACATTAGTTAAATAAATGAGATTAAGGAATATTACATGATTCTGCGCAAAGAGAGTTTACAATATAGTACAGTTCAGTCATTCATATATGTTAAGGAGTCAGTATAATCAACTGAACAAAATAAAAACTGTAGGACAATAGAATATATAAACTAGAAATACTGAAATATACAAATTCTACCAAAGTTATAAATATGGACTGATACATTGCTGGACACATAGGCGCCCTTCTCTTGTATGCCACAAATCTATATAAAAATAGCATGAAAGAGCACAATAAGTAAAAAATAAATAACAAGCATTACCATTCATTCCATAGTGAATCAGAATGACTTTACATTAAAAAAGAATTGAGTCTGATAAATACCGAACTGGCACCTGCCTATCTGAGATATGAAATAAATATTGCCGTCTCGATAGCAATTACTTTGCGTAACAAACTTTTACTTGCATACATATTGCAAGAGTGTAATTATATATATATATATATATATATATATATATATATATATATATATATATATATATATATATATATATATATATATATATATATATATATATATATATATATATGTAGTTACATATATAACTATATACATACATATATGTATGCATATACATTCATATACAAGATGTTAGGAACTGAAGTATCGGAACAGTTATAATCATGTGGACTGGAGGCCCAAACGGAAAGCTTTTGAATACATGACACTTTTTTTCTGCTGTGTTGTAATGCAAGACGGCCAATCTCTTTTCTTTGCAAAGTCCTTGATAAGTATCCCCTTTCTTGTTTCTCCTTCCTTCCACACACAGAAAATTAACTAAGCAGATTCAATCATCGAAAATATACAAAATATAAAATTAATGAAAAATAGCAGTTTCAGTAAGCCTATATTCCCCTTGCCCTTCTGAAATAAAAACACGACTAGTTTGTGGCATGAAGTAAAATCCCTCCCTTAATCCTTAGTTTATCAAAAGACTCCCTCTACCCTAATCCCTGCCCTCCCTATCCCTTTGACTCCCTACCCCGACCTGTCCTGACTTGGCATGGCTTCGCAGGGGATCTGAGCAGCACCGCTATGCGCATGCGGAGACTTCTTGCGAGTCCAAAATATTCTCAAGATACAAGGGAAAACACTCGACACTTGCGAATCAAGTTCACTGGCGTAACTGTATGAATATGTATATGTATGTATGTATGTATATGGATATGTATGTATATGGATATGTATGTATGTATGTATATGGATATGTATGTATGTATGTATATGGATATGTATGTACGCATGTATGTATGTATATGGATATGTATGTACGCATGTATGTATGTATAGTTATATATGTATGTATGTGTGTACACACACTATATATATATATATATATATATATATATATATATATATATATATATATATATATATATATATAAATGACAGATTACGTTTTGTTCTAACACTCTCTCCCCACTTCCATGACACATGTAAACAAAGCAGTCAACAAGAGTAACATATCAAAAGTTCAACAATCTGAAAGAAAGAGCGATTAAACCTACAACTGACCCAAAGCTGACTGTTTTATCTTCCTATCATAGTGATCAATTAAGTTTCACTCGTTTCATCAAATCATTTTCTTAAATTCACTCTAAATGTTTTTAGAAATGACGGTAATGATACAAAAATAATGTTCTCAAGAAAATATGAACTCAGCAAAAGTTTTCAATCATCCTCTTTCAAATCTACTTTCTCAAGAGAGGAGAGATGTTGGTATGCAGTATTAACTTCAAAAGAAGTCTCCGGAAATCTTTCTCCCATGAAGTTGACTTGCTGTATAAAAAAAATATATTAACCTAGACATTCCCTAATGCTCGTATTCACCACACTTCCACTCACGCTGTTCCTACAAAATATAAATGTGCTTCAATGTCCTTATAATGAAAATAATAATATAACGGCCTACGCGACTTCAAAGTCCGAAAAACCGCAATTTATGGTAAATAAGAATGATATAATTGTGAACATGTTTTGCTGGGGTCTGCAATCCATGGATGAATCGATTTGGATGAGAAATGATGAACCCCCTCTTGGATGTGGATGAGGGGGTGGGGATGAGTCGAGTCGAGCTAGTTCCTCCAGAATTCCTAGCCTCTGGTGACCTAAATGAATGCCAATAAGCTTAAAAGTATGGTAAGAAACCGATCTTACTTGATGCATTAAAACAGGAATTGATTGTCAAAAATTAGTATCTGATCACGCAGCAATAAGGCCAGATGTGAGGAGCTGTCGCGAAATACGACTGGTTTACCTTTAGAAAACAAATCTACTGGCTTCATCAACACCAGATCGCTCAGTCGGAGGCGTCGACTACACCACACCTCTAGAAGCCTGCTCTGCCTTTGGCTCTCACCTCCCTAGTTGCTCGATCGGACTGGCAACAGTGTGCTTCGGTGACATCTTGGTACGTCGCTCACTGCAAGAGCGGGGCTGGAAAGACCGCAACGACGACATCCTCGGAATAGCAGCTGCACCTCGGTCATGACTTCTGCACAATCAGTGCGTATGTGGACATTTATATACATAGAAAGTTTACGAGTCTCTACCTAGACGACATTAATATTCAGTGCATGTTAACAACTGGAATAGGAGTAAAGTGCACGAATGGACTGCTGAATATTCCCACGAAGTTAAAGATATACTATAGTTACAATCGACATAAAGCGGGTGTAACGGACTTCAAGCTCTGGGGTCATACTGCTTCCGTGCGAGGAGAAGAGGCTTCAGAGACAGAACTCGGGCAGCAACAGTTAGAGATGTTTGGTAACGATGGTGGTGTGCAGGGAAGCGTGTGCAGGGTCGCCGGGAGAGCAATCAAGGAGGGACAACAATCTCTCCCCATTACCCACGCCCGCAGTGCTGGACTGGCGACTCCTCACAGTTCGTACCCGAAGTGAATGACTCGCGGGGTAATAATGGAAGATATTTAATACTGGTGTGTTGTGTAATGATGAAGAGGGAGCGACCTGCACTGGGTGATCCCTTCAGTGACCTGGCGTCACTGGCGTCCAGTGCAAGGGCGTCCCAGAGTTCGATGTCACGACATGAGGAAGCAGTCGTAAGAGATCGTGGAGGTGATGGTGGGGGCTTTGGTGATGCGTGAGGGGTGATGTCTGCTCTCCCTCTCTCCCCTTCCCCCTTGGGGAGTATCACAGCAACTGAGAGTTGTTTACAAGAAGGCGATCTGCAGAATCAACATGAGTAGAGCAGATATACCGGCCGTTAGAGGTACGGTCACAACCCAAGCGATCACAATGTTCCTGTGGAGGGAAAAGGATTTTTAGTCCTCTACTGTCATACTAAGGATTAGCTTTAATCGGCTAATGTGATTTCAAAAAACTATCCGATTTCTAAAAAAATAATCTAGTGCTTATTCCTCACACAAAGAGCAGATCTATCTCTCACCTGAAGAGTCCCCAGTCGACACCCTGTCGGCTGGACTTGGCCCAGCCCACGAAGACGACGGAGCCAACCTTGCAGTGCGTGGTGGAGATGGGGAGGCCAGCCTTGGAGGCCAACAAGACGGTGAAGGCAGAGCCGATCTCAATGGTGAATCCGGAGGAGGCAGTCACCTTGGTCAGGTCCTCGCCAATGGTCTGGATCACACGGCGACCCCACACCCACAGACCCACGGAGATGCCAATCTGCAATCGCACATTCTATTAAATTTTCTCCTAACACAAGTACAAGCCTGTGTATGTAAGAGTTTCCATTTTGATATGACTGGAAATCTGACACGAATCTCAAGGAAAGGCCGCAAATAACACCAAAAAGACACTTACGCCGCCATACAAGAGGATGTAGATGGGCGTGGGGGAGCGCTGGGCCACGGAGCCCTCGGTGTAGATGGCCCACAGAGCGATGAGAGGGCCGATGGCATTGCTGACGTCGTTGCCGCCGTGGGCGAAGGAGCCGAAGGTGGCCGTCAGGATCTGCAGGAACGAGAAGAGGCGCTTCACCTCGGGCCTGTCGGTCTCAGCTTCCTTCTTGTCGGTGAGTTCGTCCATGGAGACGATCTTGACTTGGTTGGCATTGACGAGAGGAACCTGACTGCTGTTGTGGGTGATGCCTGCGGGAGAATGGAGAGGGAGGGGGTTAGCTCCGCGAAGTCCGAGGCCCAAAAACCGATTTGGCGAATCAGTTGCAAAGAAATTGAAAATGAGTGACCGAATCAGCATACAGATCACAGCAATTTCCCATAAACCCGAAGAAATAAAAATAAAAAACATATCAGCTGAACATAAAGGCAAGAAAAAAATAAACGAGAACCACAAGCCTGAACACCCAAGCCCAAACGACCCCCACGAGGCCCACTGCACCTCCTCCCTTACCGAGGGACTGTGACGAAGGGCAGGTGTTGTTGAGGCCGTTGCCCAGCAGGTTGGACTTGGTCTCAGCGGGGATGTAGCCGTTGGTCTCGGTGGCGCTGCTGGTGAAGGTGTACGTGGTGGGGGAAACGCCCTTCTCGATCACGGACAGTTCTTGGCCCGGCGGTGTTGGGGAGCGGCTGTTATCTGCGGAGGGAGAAGGCGGGCGAGTTCAGGTCGGGTGTTTTTTTTTACGCGATAACTGGATCTTCATGAAAAACTGAATGATGGAGAAGGGTCTTCTTTATCATTATAATTGTGGATATCTAATTTTACCTTTATATATCCAACCCACAGACAGCTAAACCAAGATAAAAATGTAGATTAACTGAGGTCTGTTTCTTTATAATATTAATTATAAGATTAAAGACATCAGAGCTCACAAAGTAGGCAGCCATTGCTAAACTAAACCACCCATTGAAAGCAACCGCCAGTAAAGACAAAAAAAAGACAAAAAAGAAGAGGAAAAATGTGTGAGAATAAAAAAAGGTTAAAGAAACAGAATAAGAAGGGAAAAAGACAAACATGAAAAAAGGTAATAGAAACAAGGGGAGAAAAAGAGAAAGAAAGGAAAGGGGAAGTAAAATAGTTAGATGGTCTTTTGAATAACTGCTGAACTAGCCAGCCAGGTTCCTCGCTCCGTCGACCTCAAGTGAAATACTCTCACTTGGCCACTTGTCAAAGGTCCTCTCCCAGTTTAGAAGACTCGGTTCCGCTCGAGGATAGCGGGCACGACCTACATATTCCCCGCTGTTATTTTCTCCCTTTTCGTTACATTAAAGAGCTATTTTTTGTCTCTTTTATCTTTGTATCCGTTATCGTCTTTGTCATTTACCATTTTTAAAAAATAACCGTCTGTGTCATCCCTACCGTCTCTTTCGTCGCTAGAATCTATCACAGTGTCTAAGCTTTCAGGATTCTAAGTTCACAGTCGAGTTAAAACAACGGAAACAGAACATTGCAACAGGAGGCTTGCAGATCATGCTTATCCAAACACTTTTTTTACTGTCACTGCCACTGAATGCAGTCATCGAAGGTTTGTAAAGTCATTCAATGAAGTCGTCCTAGCTTCTGTGACGTCACTGCCATCCAATGAGAAAACTGTAGCTTCAGTGATGTCACTGTCATCCAATGAAATCACCGCAGCCTGTGACGTCACGGCTACCCAATGAATACATTGTAAGCCCTGTGACGTCATCATCTTCCAATGAAAACATCGTGGCTTCTGTGACGTCACTGCTTAAAGACGACGTGGCCAAACGTTTGGGAAAGGGGGCGGTGGCACACACGGGAGCGTTTTACATGTGGGAGGGGAGGGGGGGGGGTGAAGACAATAGCACTGTTAATGCACGATAAATAGCGTTATTGCATCTGATGTAACACTGCAAAAAGCACAACTTCAGGGATCGGAAACAATTTTACCTTCATGATACAACAGTTCGGCCATTTCTAGGCTGTCTGAAATGATGTATAATGGTATTTTTAAGTAAGCGCGATCAGCTCCCACTTATTCAGTATTATGCACACCAAATTATTTGCAAAAAAAAAAGAAGAGACTATTCGCGCAAAAGATGGAGTCTTGGCATGGTGTCGTTTCCTTTATACCTATGGTCCCTATCAAGTGAATGTGAAATGATGCCGGGTCGTTTCACTTACTGTGTAGTTAACCCTAGAGTCACGGAACACCATGCTTTTCCTCTTTGAAAACATGCTCAAACGATGCCAAGCACCTATACTGCTAAAATACACTGGACGTCGTAATGAAATCGTGGTCTATTCTTTAATACTGCTCTTATCTTATCAACCTTCTGACTACCTGAAAGAAGACGCTGGTGTTCATTACTCACCTGCGGATTCGAAGGTGAACTTGACTTCGTGGTCTTGCTTGCAGGCAGCCTTGGCCAGATCAGCTGTGTGTGGAAAAGGCACAGGTCAGTTGTTTGTACCTGTTTGGTCATTCAGTTCAGTGTCCGAGCCCTATAAACTATTCATATTTGACTACACCTGGATTCCTGTACTGTATGAAAAATATCTGTTGGGCATTTAACGAAAGGCATGCATTTCAAAGAAATCCCAAAATCTGACAATTACTGCAATGGGGGCAAATCCTGATCGGTGTATCGATTCACTTTTGTCCCTTGCCTACCTTCTCTCAGATAAGGAGATAGAGGCGGGGCACGAGGAGAAACAAGATGCAAATGAGATGAACCTCGGACAACCAGAAGTGAACTCACCTTCAATGGCTTTCCGCTGGCGAGGGACGATGATGCACTGGACGAAGAGAGCTGTGAGGAATCCGACGCCGAGGGAGGTGATGACGGCGCCCCACCAGGGAATCACATCGAAGTGCAGCACTAAAAGGGAAAGCGAAAGACGTCTCAAACTGTATTCATCCAATATCACAAGAAAATAATCCCACGGCATAGAAAGAGTAGGCCTTTGCCTCGAGAAACATTCCTCGGTTTGAACTTACTCCTTGGGCCATCATGGACGACGGAGAACACGTTGACGAGGAGGGTGAGGCCGTAGATGAAGGGAAGAGCCTTGAGACCGGGTTCCATGGGCTTCTCCTTCTTCAGGATGAAGTGGTTGAGGAGGAGGTAGATGACGCCGGACATGATGCCGGAGAGAACAGGAGAAATGAACCATGATCCAACTGTGGGAGACAATCGAGAGAAAAAGACATTAGAGGTGAAAGTTAGGACTAGACACACCATCCGCACCCTTGTCGAAAAGCCCATTGCCCACTCCATCAGTTCTTGCCCCCAAATACATCACTTCACTAAAATAGTGGTACTTTCCACTGGAAATATTGACCATCGATTTTGATCAAAATACTCCACCCACCCAATGTTTACCTCTTTAAAAAACTAGGAAAAGTATGTTCTATAAAGGCTTTTTTAACGAGCTCCCTAAATCGCCCAGTAATTGGCAGCCTTTCACGAGATAAACTGTGTGTGATCATCGGCTGCGACAGCTGTGGGGCCTCCTTTTCACCCTTTTCACTGGGTTTTTCTTTGAAATCGTTTTATTATGCAGTCTTAAATACTAATGGTTTATGGTTCTAACTGTTATTATAAATATCATCATTATTATCGTAATTATCCATAACATTATCAATACAAAAATTAACATTATACTAACATTATCATTATCAATAGAATTACAATAAAGGTGTATTAATCTTTCTACTAAATGTATTTTCCTTTTCATAAACAAATATATATATATATATATATATATATATATATATATATATATATATATATATATGTATATATATATGTATATATATATATATATATATGTATATATAATAGTATTAAGAACCTATATGTAAAAATAACAACCGCTCGTATCCCTAGTGAATAATACCGTTTTTTGTCAACCCGCCATTAGGAAGCTCTCCACAAGTCAGGCTTCGGGCACGCACCACGCTGCTAGGGCTATACGTAATGGCTATTAATAGCACTGTTAAATAAAAGAGCTGGTTTCTACAACGTGTGTATTTTGGATTTTTTTTATCTTACCATAATATATGTGCGTTGGGCTGTAAGCACATCGGCAAGGTTACCATCATGCATTAATTCCTTTTAGAGATGCATTGACACCGATTCCTACATCACAAAATACACACAGTGTGTCCTTGGTCCGGGGCCTAGAGAGTGAGCGCTGTGCGATTAGCCTTGTAAATTACCACACATCTAATGCTATCGCCCTTGCGTAGAGGCGCCGTCCCAGCAACCACGTGTTCACTCAAGCAGGCGCATCCCTTCGCCAGGCCTGCCAACCCCACACACAGCTCGCAGCGCTAGCACGTTGCGTAGACCTACAGACCTATTTTAGCCCCCTACCCAATGCTGCCAGACCGCACTGGAACACGTACCTTGCACGTGGGGCGAACAAGAGAGAGGGAGAGGGAGGTGCTTCAGCAGGAGCGAGGGAACGAGTCAGTCCGAACGGCGTCCGAGGACGACTGCCAGCATGACTTGGTCACACTCGGATCATGCAACCGCCCTAAACCTGTCACGTGACCACTCGCCTTTTTACAGAGACCAGGCATGCACGCCGACCCGCCGCAGCCCCATTATCAGCCTGATTTATCTCCGAATCCCTGTCGCCTCGCTATAATCGGCCTGGCCAACTGTCAAGCCCTTGCTTCAGAACCCTATCGAATGTGGAAATGACTGACGTTACTCCACTAGCCCCCCGCGCGCTACCAAAAATAGGGAGAACCAGCGCGAACCAGACTGAAGCGCGCGGTGTGCCAGGCCACCGCTTCCTCCTTGCAAAACCATCTTCTGGGGCTCCCCAACACTCATGGCATCCCCGCTGTTCTTCTTATCAAAGCGGGGGAATGGCTCTAGCGGTTTCCACATCAGACATTCTAAATGCAGCAGGCGGTGAAGAAGCAAAATGACTTCTGAGCTATTTCTCACCAAGCAACCTCTCAGCATTCCCCAATGGAGGCTAGAGCTGGGTCTTGAAATAAACCTATAATAGTTCCAGTGTCACCCCCCTCCCCCGCCCTTCGCCTCCCCCTCCCTCCCCTTCCTCAGGAGTGACTACCCCCCCCCCCCCGCGCACGTCTCTTTAATCTCTCCCGCTCGAGGCTGGTCGACGTGTTTCAGCCAACAGCGAATCACGTGCTCCTCTCTTAAACACTCTGGCTATGTATATGGAGACGACTGGCTGACGGCCTCCTCCTGCCCGTGGCCTCAGAGGAACAGGTTCACCCTCATTAAGTCCCAGCTCGTTTCATTTTCTTCTCCCCCCCCCCCCCCCCATTTAAACCTCAATGCCCGAGATAGTGCCTAAATGTATCTCTCTACACTTATATCTGTTCACCTATCTATCCATCTATCTATGAGCAATCCCTTACCGATCTTTCCGAAGGTGGTCCAGTTGACGCCGTCGAAGCCACGTGCGCAGAGGGAGAAGCCGACGGTGGCGCCGACGATGGTGTGGGTGCCGGAGATCGGGAGCTTGAAGAAGGTGGCCACGAGGTTCCAGATGGCGCTGCCACCTGCAGGAGGCGCGTGGGAGGGAAAGGAAGGGCGGGTTAGGAATATGCATCGAGAAACCGTCGTAGCGAAAGCGAGAATGTGATTTGTGTGATAGGGAGTTTGATATCAGGTTATCTCTTTGAATGATTCACTTTCTCTATCATCAGGAAACGGCTCAACAAATTCATGTTTTGTTATGGATTGCAATCATTTTCTTCACTGATATATATAATTTGGTGGAAATAACTTTCCATAGATATGAAGGACCATTTAGCAATAATAAACAACCAAGAAGGTAGTAAGCACTCAACGAGGTTAGTCACGCAAGCAGTTGTTTTAATCCTATACAAAAGAGAAGTGTTATTTAGATTTCGCCGAACAACTATCAACAGAAGACACCAAAAGGATCTTAAAGAAGATACTTTAAGCTCAAAGGACTTAGAGGGACTTAGAGGAGGAAAAAAGGTCTGAACTGTGAAAAGACAACACCAACTTACACAGGTTGTTTGGGAGACAAAAAAGGATTCTATAAGTGGGGAGAAAATGTGAGAAAGAAAAAAAAAAGGTAAGGGGGATTTTCTTTCTTTTAAGTGGAGAGAATGTGGAAATTCGAAAGAAACTGAAGGACTACACAAAGGACTTACAAAGCAGCGAAGAGTGTTTCAGAGGGACTCACCAAGGGCGGCCAGGGACCCCAGCATGAGCTCCTTCTCGGTGTTGTTGTAGAGGGAAACATCCAAAATTCCTTTCCGTACCGTGTCCGACACTTTATATCCTGCGGAAGAAACCGATGGTCGTTATTCTCTTGTATTCCTTTCGGCAGAGGGAAACAGACCCAAAGGAAATTGACAAAAAATCCTCAAATGCATCGGCGAGATAAGGTGACAGAAAACAACATGACAGCAAGTTTGAATTAATGATATTCAGTTCTTCATACCCGCGAATGAGGGAGGACTGATTAGCACTTGGGTATGAATAAGAAAACTTTTTCTAGAATGCAACGCCAAGGCCTCTATGTTGGCGTCGGTCACATTGTTACCATGCAACATGTTCTAAATGTATCTTTTTCTGCCCTCTTGTATGTGTTAAGGAGGCCTTGACTATTAACGGTTAGGCAGAAGTTCAAGGCATAGATTAAGTAAGGAATGAGAAAATAATAATCAAACCAGAGGTGTCCTTCAGGGAACAAGGTCTAGTTTAGCGAGTTTTTAGATCAAGGCAGACACAGCCTGCCTCTTTCTCTTTTCTTTCTTTCTTTCTCTCTCTCTCTCTCTCTCTCTCACTAACTCACAGTCGCAAGTAATACATAAATAACCTTCAGGTATTCATACTTCATGAACCATGAATCCGCATATATGCTGGCTATAAATACTGAGAAATCGCAAGCTGAAGCAACTTGCGCGTACAGAATTAGTCTGAGAAAAAAGAGAAAGAAAAAAAAGTCTCAAATCTGATGCATAATTCGACTCGTTAACATTTGAATTCGAGAAATAAACTATCTCGACTCTTCTCATGAACCCCTTTTCCCGCTCGGAGCTTCGGTCCCGCGGTTCATTTATGGGTTTGGCGGCAATTTGGAATTCAGGCGATTTCGGCTTAGAGTGGCCTCGGAAAGAAAAGAAAAAAAAAATAGTTGAACACAACAAGACACAGCGAGAGAAAAAAAAAAGTTGTCACACTGCCATGAATAGGTTGAGAACATTTAGTACCTGTACAACTTGGTCTCGCGGGAAGTGAGAAGTCAATTTACATAAGAGAGAAAGCGACGGCCAAAGCGCCTTATGGCACACGGACGCTTATGTTTATAATCTTTACATAGCAATTCATAAGAAAGACGAGTTTTAATATTACGTTTTTCTCATAGTTAACTGAGCAATGCTTCGACGCTTCTACTTGGAATCGCTACAGCATCAAATGAATACATGAAAGTTGAACGCGATTAATCAAAACCACATCGACACTTGAGGACATTTATAAACGTAATATTTTATGCTAATCAGCTGCATTTAAATGAACATATGACTAACGTATTAAAACATGCAAATACATCTGACGTCCTGTAGTCTGAACATATTGTCATACATAATAAGTGAAGAGCGTGACGTCAAACCAAAGCTGTATATTAAGTTAACTGCCTGATGTCTGAGCACCGAACGCCTAGTTAACGGCGAACAGCTTCTTGTCAGAATCGGCGGACACATCTGACCGGGTTGTGACACAGCGCAGTCACAAAATCCGTTCCGGAATGCCTTGGTCCCGTGGTCGCTGACGTAATGGCAGCTTGGCACCCTCATCCACGCCCTCGCCCTCCTCCCCCGCCGTCGCCTCCCCCCCCCCAACTCTCCTCTCCCCTCCCCCCCTCCCTAAAACCCCCGACGCGGTGCCCTTTTCACAGGACTTCCGCCGATGCCACTTTGTTTCGTCCCGCGCACGTCCTCGCCGCGGCCGCCCTCTCCCCGGCTTCTGCGTGTCAATGCCTAATTCCGTTTTCTTGCTAAATCTTCGCCTGATTTTTGAGGTTGTAGAGTTAAAAATACACTAGGGCGAGTTTTACGTTACGGGCTGCTTAGATAAAAACAGCTTTTCGCGCTGATCTTTTTTTACATTATTGATCACTAGAGGAGTCGATGTATAAATAAAACGACTTTCAATGAATGAATAAATGTCAAAGCGCTCACACGACAAAGAAGAGAAGGACGACATTCCCGCTTAGGCCTAACTGAACGTGTCTTCTTTCAACTGAACGGCCTTGAGAAGATCGTAGTTTTTCCTCTCTTTCCTTCCCCGCCTTCCTCTTCTCCTCCTCTCCTCCCCGCTCTCCTTGTGGCGGTCATTCGCCTCGCTTTTGCACACGGCACCCTGACAACCTACTAGAGAAGACAGGACAAAAGATTCCAGTCCAAATTTTGTGGTTTTGTCGTGTGTGTGTGTGTGTGTGTGTGTGTGTGTGTGTGTGTGTGTGTGTGTGTGTGTGTGTGTGTGTGTGTGTGTGTGTGTGTGTGTGTGTGTGTGTGAGTGTGAGTGTGAGTGTGAGTGTGAGTGTGAGTGTGAGTGTGAGTGTGAGTGTGAGTGTGAGTGTGTGTGCGTGTGCGTGTGCGTGTGTGTGAGAGAGATCTACTGTGGAAAGAAATAGGTAAGAGGGAGTGGAAAGACGGAAAGATAGGAGAGAGAGATATAAGGAGAGGGAAGAAAGAAAAGACAGTGGGAGAGTAAAGGAAGGACATAAAAATAGACAGAGGAAGAATGAGAATGGAGAGAGAAAATATATACATTTACGTGTTCACCAATTTTATCAAGACCACGAAAGTAGGAGAAGAAGAGGGAAAAGAAAGAAGGGGGTAAAAGGAGAAGTGGGAGAGGGAGGGGGAAGAAGGGGAAGAGATGGGGAGGTGGAGGAGAGGGGTAAGAGAGAAGAGGGAGAGGTCCAACAACCTTGAACCCCCCTCCCTACCCCTTCCCAGACGCCCCTCTTCTCAACGCATCACGCCACAGTCTTCCTCCCTCCCTCCCTCTCCTCCCTCTTCCTTCCCTCCCTCCCTCCCCAACATTCTCCACCCTCACCCTCACCCCCTCCGGTCAGGGCGCAGGCAAGTGGCTGCCCTAGACCCCGTTAGCGCCCCAGCCGCCGTACCGTAGCGACCGTCACCGCGCGAATTTTGTGAATGACTGATGGCGTGGGAAGCAATCGAGGCGGTTGTCGGACAGGCGGCCCCGAGAGCTTCGTTACGTAATGGCGGGGGATTCTGTAGTTCTATTTCTTTTGGCTAGTGACGCTTTTGGTTTTTCTCTGGCGTTTTGGCGGTTAGCATTTCTACTTGGAAATAAGGGGGCGGGCGCTTTATATGATAAATAAGGATCTTTTGATGTTGTATCTTTATCATTATTGTTTTAAGCTTTGAGACTGAAATCTACATGAAAGCAAAGGGGGCGTTATAAAACGCGCTTCGAACACGCAGATGACGGACGCCTTTCAGATCGAATCCCCGGCTGAAACTATGAATGGCGGCTCCGCGGGTCAAATTCCTGAATTGCTACAACTAGCCTCGATCAGTCCCCTCTGAGGGAGCTAATGAGAAGATGAATGTAGGTGAATGCGAGCGGCCGGGCTGCAGGAGACAGCCATTACGACCTGCAATTGTGGAATTGACATCAAACACCGCAAGCAGGAACTGGGGTGTTTGGCGAAAGCAATCGCTGCGGGAAAAGCCACGTGTTTAATAAGGCAATTGAGGGAAGATGAATGCATTTTGCCTCGGCGTGGCCGCTTGCTGGATCTGGATCAGTGTCCTCATCCATCAGGGGGAATCAGGGGGAGGCTTCGGATCAGTGGAACAGCTCAGCCGTCAAGAGTCTGTCGGTTTAAAACTCCCTCTCGAGGGCGTTTGATGTGACACGCTCATCTGGTCTTGACTCATCACTTACAGACGCCAGCTGATTATGAAACATTTATCCGATTAAATTTATCTCCCATGCGGTGTTTAGGTGACATTTCTACTTCGTCTTGAATCACTACTTTTTTTTTTTTTTTTTTTTTTTTATCCCACTTAGCGTTTTATGTGTCATATTCACCTCCTCTTGACTCACCCCCTGAGTTGAGTCTGACAGAACTAGATGGGCTGAGTGTACGCCTCCGCGCCCAGGGCAAGGTGGCCATTAGGGCCATGCTGAACGGCGGGCTAACGCAATTCTCCCTCGCTCGCTGGAGGATCGCTGGTATTTTTTCCCGGTATTTTTTCCTCCTTTTAGACTTCTCTTTCGCTCGGGATAGAAGAACCGCCGGGCCGAGCGAGGCCGGAGCCGCACGAGGGAAAACGAACCCCGGAGCGGCCATGGCGTAAACGGACTCGATCGGGAAAAAAGGAAAAGAAAAACGCGTCGAATTCCGCATGTTGATGACCTTTCGGGCCTCGCAGCCTCACGCCGGCCCACGCGCGGGGACGACGCAGCTCGAGCGGAACAAGGGTCACACCTCCCGCAGGCGTGCAATTAAGACTTATCTAACGCCGATAAGGAATCCGGCATCGATAAGATCTCTGTCTGCAGCAAATATCCACGAGTCTCTTCCGGGTTTTATTTGAAAAGTTACGGAAGACGAGAGAATCAACTCGGGGTGGCGTAGTGGCGAGCGCAGTTTCTTCGAAAAATATATATTCAGATATTTACTGAAATTACGCGCGATCCCAACCTACATTAAAAGATGTTATCTGATAACAAACTGAGCCTAATCTTGGGTAGGATGTGCATTCTAGGTCAAGTGTTTGTATGTTTTTCTTCTGATATAGAGAGCGATTTGAGCATCTCTTCCGGATTTTTAACTTCTCGTTATTACATTTTAATATTCAAACTTCTAAAAGCAGGTTAACACAGTGTAGTTGCCGAAGTAAATTCTTGAACTTTATCTCCGCAGAAAACACTAAACACTGAATCACAAACGTTTTACTTTAATCCGACGGAGCTGTGACGGCGAACGTGTGCAACAACAACAGAAAGATACAAAGTTGGGTGAATTTCTGTTCCGCGCGCCAAGTCTGGTGGTTTACTTCTTTCCCGCCAAAAATGCCTACCATTAGTCCGCTTCTTCTAAACGGGAATATAACGCTTACTTGATATGCCCTGAATCATCCAAACTCCTTATAAACCGAATGTGAGAAAAGGCAAGAAAATAAAAAGTCTACTTGGGTTTCCCTCGGAGATGCAGGTCGCCGGCGTTCCCCAGCGCTCGGCCGGGCTACTTACCTATGAGGATGGCTCCGAGCACTTCGAACACAGTGGCGAGCAGACAGGCCTTTCGGAGGGTTAGAACTCCGGAGCCCACCGAAGTCCCGAAGGAGTTGGCCACGTCATTGGCTCCCACACCGAAGGCCAGCACGAAGGCTATGAAAAAGCCCGCGATGACGAAGGGCAGAAGCTCCTCCGCGAACGGTTCCATTTTAGGTGTTGTGTGAGGGGGAGGGTCGAGTGTTGGGTTTTCTGAAGTGTTTGGGGGAGGCTATTTGGCTACGGGGTGTGACTGGGCGAGGCTTGTGCTCTGGGACTGAAGGGGCGTGTTTGAAAGAGACGATCTGGGGGGGCCTTAGTGTGTGAGACTGGACTGTAACTTTATCTGTGGGAGAGCAGCACTGACAAAGTGAGAAAGTTGGAGGGGGAAAGTATGTGTCACAGAAGAGCGTCTCCTGAGAGGCAGCAGCGAGCAACGGGCGACGAGCTCGGAGCGGGAACCTGCGGAAGGGCAGAAGGACAGAGTCAGCGAAGTTCACTTACCGATGAGGACGGCTCCCAGGACCTCAGCCACTGTCGCGATCATGCAAGCCTGCCGCAGCGTTAGCACCTTGGCTCCTACGCTGGTCCCGAACACGTTGGCCACGTCGTTGGCGCCCACGCCGAAGGCAAGTGTGAAGGCGAGGATGAAGCCGATCACAATAATCCATAGCGTGGACGAGTGCCACTCGGCCAGGGAGGCTGAGTCGGGCACGTTGGGCGCGAGGGTGGTGGTCGTGGTGAAGCCCAGGCCGGGGGTGTCGGCGCACACGGCCCCCATCAGGAGGGCCCAGGATATGAGCACTATGGCGCGCATCCTTCTCTAGGCACTCGGCTTCGGTGCCACCAGCAACAACACAAGTTCAAGACGTTGGCAAAGAAGCTACAAGGTGCGTGCGGGCCACGTGGACCAGGCTGTGCGAGCGGGAGCGATAAAGTGAGTGGCTTGAGGAGAGCAGTAGCGACTGTGTATGCTTAGTCTACTCCCGCGGCGTTTATATAAGACGGGATCCAGAGGACACGCCCCCTGACCACGGGGCCCCGCCTCCAACGTTGACCAGCGGCCAAGCCCCCCGCGCCCCAGACTCACATTTTACACATAATCTGTCCTCAAGACATCTCCACTTCATTTGCAATTATCTAAATTGATCTAGAGGCTGATGCCGCAAGACCCAGATGGACGCCAATGAAACACTTCCGAAATCAACTCTGACCTTCGAGTTTTTACCCGCTGGGCCGCCCGCGCCACTCGCGCGCCCCTTCGCCATGACACCCGTCAATGCTAAACTATCGGTCAAGGAAAGTGATGACAGGAGACGGCGGCGCAATGCATGTCGCTGTCACTCCCTTGAAGCCGCGTTAAGGGAGATTGCGAGACTGGTCTTTGCTGGGGACTCTGCAGGGCGAGGCGGGTTTGGTCAAGACATAGGGACACCATTCGATGTGTATACGCGTTTTGGCAGCGGGTTATAGTGAGTACAAAGAACTGCGATACAAGACTGTTTTTCCGTTTTCAGACGACACGGCATGGAGACGAAATCCCTCGTACTGCTCAGAGCAACAGGGATTATAAACCAGTCTTCTTTCGAGTGTAATGATGATGAATTTGATAGTGTTTATCTATTCAGCTTCGATTAGTGTCATTTTGACGGTTCTTTCTGAAAAGAACACCTACAGAGTGAAAATAATAAAGAGCCTATTGCATGAACATCCATCACAGCAAAAGAGGAAGTTAATACAACTGATTGATTCTGAGGCGTCCCCACCGTGGATGTCAATAGAATGTGTTGATAATGCAGTGTATCAAGTGTTGTTGCTTATCATGACTTCAGGTAGACTTAGAATAATCGGCGCAGGTGAACGTTTCAGTCGTGTAGAAGTCTCATTTTAGGGAAACTGAAATCGGCTCTCAAATCCTTCACGCTGATATTGCAAGTGCAGTCTGCATTCGCAATGAAGGTGATGCCAAACCGGAATGATCACGGAGTATAGCGCAAGAATAATTAATGATGCAGGAGAGAGATATGAATCAATTCAAGCCACAAATCAACAGCAGGTTGGACACGGCAACAGACATGTGTTGTGGAGGCACCTGCCGCCTCACAATGTGCTTGAGGAATGCGAAGGCCCTTGGGGTGTTGTTGCTCAGAGGAAGGAAAATAATGAATAAAATGGGGAATAAGGAATAAAGAAGTAGGAGGGAGGGAGGGAGGGAGGGAGGGAGGGAGGGAGGGAGGGAGGGAGGGGGAGAGAGAGAGAGAGAGAGAGAGAGAGAGAGAGAGAGAGAGAGAGAGAGAGAGAGAGAGAGAGAGAGAGAGAGAGAGAGAGAGAGAGAGAGAGAGAGAGAGAGAGAGAGAGACTGAGGCAGATAGATAAATCGACAGACAGGCAGGTAGATAGATATATAGAGAAGACAGATCTGTCTATCTGCATGGTAGACAGACAGACAGACAAGCAAAGACACAGACAGATAGAAAGGCAGACAGACTGGCCGCCCTCAAAGGAACCCCCAAAAGAAGAAAAAAAAAAAAACGAACCGAGCCTGTACCGCACGACCCTTCCTCTGGCTAAAAGCAATCTCCAAGTTACATGCTTTCGTACCCATCCCTCGGCCAACTACCCCAATTTTCCCTTTTTATCTCAGGTCTAAGCATGAATCCAATGCCCGCTGCCTCCCGTGTTGCAAGGCTACCCGTATGCAACGGCTATCAACGGGGCAACGTCGCTCTTATCGCGTTCATGAGGGCGAGGAGAATGGGGCCTCCTGCACGACCCGACGAGGCTCGAGCGATCGCGCGAACTTGCATCATTCGCTTCCTGATCGCTGTCCCTCTATCTTCATTTTTTTTTATCCTATATCTCGATCTTATCGTCCAATCCTTCATTTATCCTTATCGCATGCCTATCCTTATCATGCCCCTTCTAGCACCCGCAGAAGCGATCAAGCACGAACGCAATCTGGGCACGAAAGCAACGAGACGAAAGCACGCGGACGCGAGCCAAGCCGAGCGAAGAGCACCGGTCATAACTCCGCCGAGAGACGACCTTTGCAACCGCGACCCTCTCAGCGCCTCCGGAGTCGTCGTGTCAAAGGGCGGGATCATGAGCTCTCATAGAGGGGGCCAATTCAGAGAGCATTCGCCTGCCTGCCTTCCTCTGGTCACGTTCGGCCGGGCTCTGGCTGCGTCGCACACGGGCGGAGCTGCTTCCAAGGGCCACTCTTTCTCTTTTCACTTCTCCTCTTTCTACCTCTCCTTCATTGTACCTTTTCTCCTCTTCCTTTTACTCTTTTTCTTCCTACTTCTCCCCCTGTTCCTTCTCCTCCTCCTCCTCCTGTGCCTTCTCCTCTTCCTCCTCCTCCTGTGCCTTCTCCTTCTCCTCCTTCTCCACCTTCTTCTCCTTCTCCTCCTCCCCCTTCTTCTCTTTCTCCTATTCCTAATCCTCCTCTTTTTTCAACATGTTCTTCGGGTGGGCTGTGCATGATCGGTGGCAGAGATCCTGGAAGCCTGTAAATATTATCTTCAAACATGCAAAACAAATTCATTAATATCATATCTAACATGGCAACAAGAGAACACACATGGCACATATTATAAATTAATTCGTAAATAAACAGTAAATAGATAAGATCTATGAAACATGTAGAGAATGTATATGGATATATATATATATATATATATATATATATATATATATATATATATATATATATATATATAATATATATATATATATATATATATATATATATATATATATATATATATATATATATATATATATATATATAAACATAAAAGCACACACACATATATATCATAGAAACAATCATTCGATCATTGTCACACTGAACATGAACAATCGTTTCCTGTATCAAGACTGCCATAAAACACAGATAGGAAAAAAACACTGATAAGGAAAATCACACTGATCTCAGTACCAAGAAAACAAATAACGTACCATCCTAAGAAAGTATATGCAGAAGATCAACTTTAAAAACACGTGGCATATCAGTTTACAATACTAATGCAGTTAATTTTAAACGTCTTCGGTTTCTGGAGTTAAATAATTGTGGCAGATAACCCCAACCGGTGGAATCTGGTGAGGCGATTGCGTGATAAATGAGATAAGCGTATACGTAGGGAGAGAGGGTGAGGGTAGGGGGGCAGAGGGGGGCGAGGGGGGGAGGGGTAGTAGGGTGTGAAAGAAAGGGGGGAGGAATGATTATGGATGATTATCTGTGAATAAGAAGCCGTGGATTGGGAAGGATCATCAGATAGATTTAATTGTCACACGTGCATTCGCTTCGTGAGCTTGTTATTCGCCTTTGTTTGGGCTCGAAAAAAGGAAGGCTTTGGCTGGCTGTCGGTCAGTCTGTCTGTCTGTCTGCCTGTCTTTTTGTGTGGTTGACTGGGCTCTCTCTGTCTGGTTGGCTGATGGGCTGTCTCTGTTTCGCTCTCTCTCTCTCTATCTCTTTATCAAACTCTCTCCCGCACTCTCACTTTCACACGCACACGGATATCATTCTCTATCGAGCAGTCTGTCGCTCTTTTTCTGTCTGTCTGTTTGTCTGTCTGTATGCCAGTCTGTCTCGTTCTCTTTCTTCCCCACTCCCTTCCTCTCTCCCTTTCACCCCCCTTCCCTCCCCCTCCCCCCTCCTTTACTCTCCCGCCCTCACTCTCACTCTTAGCGTTCGTTTCATTGAGTCACTGCCTCCCCCCCTCCTCCCCCACCCCCAACCCCTCCTTTCCCTCAACCCCAAGGCCACCTGCGCGGCCATTACGGCAACATACGCATGACCGCTGCAACCACATGGCCCTCATGACTCATTCGGGTCGACGAGGAAACCGACCTCTGACAGAAGAAGAAAAAAAAAGAAAGAAAGAAAGAAGAAAAAAAACTGCGGAAGAAAGACAGACGAAAATCTTTTCCGGATGTGAAATTTTAGGAGACAACGATCACGGATTCGTCATGCGCGCTGCTCTAAATTCTGAACTCTGTCCGTTTTTTTTCTCTCTCTCTTTCTTTAATCGTCTGTCACGCGGCGATATATATACGTTTTTTTCTACCGGATAAGAGGTCGGGTTGTTAAAGAATATAATTTGTCTTCCTTTTTTTGTGGTTGGATGTGATTCATAGTCCTATGGTTATAGAGGAGGAGGAGGAGGAGGAGGAAGGGGAGGAGGAGGAGTAGGAAGGGGTGGAGGAGGAGGAAGAGAAGAAGAAGAAGAAGAAGAAGGAGGGGGAGGAGGAAGAGGAAGGGTAGGAGGAGGAGGGGAGAAGAAGGTAGAGGAGGGGGGGAGAAAGAAGAGGAGGAAGAGGGGGAGGAAAATGAGGAGGAAGAGGAGGAGAAGGAAGAGAAGGAGGAGTGGAAGGGATAGAGATAGAGCCATATATATATATATATATATATATATATATATATGTATATATATATATATATATATATATATATATATATATATATATATATATATATATATATATATATACAGATAGACAGATAAAAACAGAGATGAACAGATAAACCGATAGACAGACAAAATAAAGTAAATGGACAGATGAACAAGTAGACAGAAATATCTTAAAAATTATTCCTCTAATGAAATTCACAATGATCTACTTTTCGTTAAGCAACCGGGAAGAAGGCCTCAACCACCTCCCTTTCCCCCGCCGGCTAACAACATGACGTCACGCCAAACTAGTCTATGTGCGTCATGTGATTATGTTGTTCT
>NC_091554.1:31229803-31232303 GCF_042767895.1 Penaeus vannamei
TTTTCCTCCTCTTCCCCCTCCTCCTTTTCCTCTCCTTCTCTTCCCCCTCCTCCTTTTCCTCTCCTTTTCTTCTCTTCTTCTTCCTTTCCTTCTCCTTCTCTTCTCCTCTTCCTCCCTCTCTTTCTCCTCCTCCCTCCCCCCTCCACCTCTAATCACTTCTCCTTCCCCCCTCCACCTCTTTCTCCTCCCCTCCCCCTCCCCCTCCCCGTCCCCGTTCCCCCTCTTCCTCTTCCCCTTCCCCATGTCCCCCTCTTCTCCTTCCCCGTCCCCCTCTCCCCCTCCTCCCCGTCCCCCTCCTCCCCCTCGAAAAGAGTGCCGCCAAACGCCCATTTCCTCCAATTAACCGCAGCGACGTAATTAATGTTCGCGTCGACTTGATGAGCGCCGACGGACTCGTATGTCAAAACCGGAACTGCCTGTCCATCAATCTCGATTTCCACGCGCCGGGTTGAGGGACGGGGGGTGGGCGAGAGGGGGGAGGGGGAGGGGGAGGGGGAGGGAGATGGAGAGAAGGAGGGGGAGGGGGGAGGAGAGGGAGAGGGAGAGGGAAGGGCGATGGAAACTGTGTGGAGGGAGGGGGAGGGAGGAAGGGGAAGGTGGAGGAGGAGGGATGGGAGAGAAGAGGGGAGAGGAGGGAAGGAGAGGGGAGAGGGGGAGGCGAGAGGGGGAGAGGAGGACAGAGGGAAGGGGGACTGGGAAGGGGGACGGGGATGGGGGGAGAGTGGGGGGAGAGGGAGAGGGTAAGGGAGAGGGAGAGGGAGGAGTAGGGGGAAGAATGAAAGTGAGAGTATGAGGGAGATAAGATGAGAGAGAATTTCAGTGACAGTAACAGAGACAAAAAAAAGAAAAGAAAAAAGTCCCTCATAAAAAAAAAAAAAATCTCACAAACACAACAAATAAAAAAAGACAAAAAACCAAAAACATCTTAACGACACGAACATCCACCCTCCTCAAGAACTTTCACACAAAATGTCTTACGAAATACCGTAGTTTTTTTTTTTTTTTTTTTTTTTTTTTTTTGCTTTTTTGCTTTTCTTTTTTTTTTTTTCTCTCTCTCTTGCCTATCCATATAAGGAATGCAAGGCGAGCGTGCTTGTGTGTGTGTGTACAGTATGCGCGCGACAGAGAGAAGGATGTGGCATTGAACGGTACACGGCGTAAAAAAGGAAAAAAAAGAAGGAAAACAAAAACAAAAACACAAAAAAACATAGAAGAAAATAGTGATGATGAGAAAAAATGAGAAGATAGGGAGGATGAAAGAGGTATGGTAGAATGTGGGAGAGGGAGATAAAGTGAGAGAGAAGAAGAGAGAGATGAAGATAGAGATGGTGAAAGAGGTGGTGATGATAATGAATGAGAGAGAGAGAGAGAGAGAGAGAGATGAGAGAGAGAGAGAGAGAGAGAGAGAGAGAGAGAGAGATGAGAGAGAGAGAGAGAGAGAGAGAGAGAGAGAGAGAGAGAGAATCATGATTATAAAATTATATCAAGAATAAAAACACCAATTTTAATGATAATTACGAATTCTAAAGACATCATAAAAGAGAATGAAAGAAAGAAAAATAATGAAGCAAGAAGGGGCTATAATTTTGCTTTTATTTAATTGGTCACGAGCCGGGCCGACGAGCCGTAAGGTCGTCGCGAGCACTACAATTATACGGGAAACCCAGCCATAACTACAATTTCCTTCCTTCAATATAGGAAGCAGAGTCCCTTGCAGAAAAAAATGAAGAAGAAAAAGGAGGATAAATAGATCAAGAAAGAAAGAAAGAAAGGAGAAAGAATTAAGATATTGAGAAGGCGGTAGAAGGACAAAATAAGATTAAGAAAATGCGAGAAAGTAGGAACTAAGATAGGCATATAAACAATTGCACAGATCAAGGTTAGATGATGAAATCTTAGCAGTAAATGAATGGAGGGAGGGAGGGAGAGGGAGAGAGTGGGAGAGGGAGAGGGGGAGAGAGGGATAGGGAGAGAGGGATAGGGAGATGGGGAGGGAGGGAGGGAGAGGGGAGGGGGAGAGGGAGAGGGAGGGAGGGAGGGAGGAGGGAGAGAGGGGGAGAGGGAGGAGGAGGGAGGGAGGGAGGGGAGGGAGGGAGGAGAGAGGAGGGAGAGAGGGAGAGAGAGAGAGAGAGAGAGGAGAGAGAGATGAGAGAGAGAGGAGAGTAGAGAGAAGAGAGAGAGAGATGAGAGAGAGAGAGAGAGAGAAGAGAGAAAGAGAGAAAGAGAAAGAGAGAAGAGAAAGAGAGAGAGAGAAGAAGAAGAAGAAGAAGAAGAAGAAGAGAAAGAAGAAAGAGAAGAGAAGAGAAGAAGAAGAGAAGAGAAGAAGAAGAGAAGAGAAGAAGAAGAGAAGAGAAGAAGAAGAAGAAGAAGAAGAAGAAGAGAGAGAGAAGAGAAGAGAAGAGAGAGAAGAAGAGAAGAGAAGAGAAGAGAGAGAACATGAGACAGATTGTGAGATGGAAAGGAGGGAAGGAAAGAGAGAGGAAAGGAGAAAGAGACGACC
>NC_091554.1:31244803-31247303 GCF_042767895.1 Penaeus vannamei
ATCGAAGCTGCAGCAGAAAGGTAAGTTGCAAATTGCAGATGAAAAGTAAGTTGCAGCAGATATGTACGAAACGAAAACCGAAAAGGAACAAGAGATCAGAATAAAGCAGGGAAACGCAAGCGCTGAGCAATCTCGAGGCGGCTGACGCAAGGGCCGACTCAGCGCGCGGGCGGGCGGGCGGGCGGGCGAGGCGAGCGAGGGGCGGAGTCTGGGCGCGTCACGTGAGCAGCACGAGGGGAGTCCGGCGGCCGGCAGCCTCTACCTGCGGCTCTTCGCGGCTCCTCGCTCGCCGACCGCCACGCCGGGGCATTCCTGGGCCGCGGAACCTCTGGCCGGGCCTTCTCGTCCCCGCTGAACCCTTGCATCATCCGGCGAACTTACGCGCGTCATGGTATAGCAACCCCCTATCCCTATCTGTCCCCCTCCCCCTTGCCCCCGCCAGGGCCTCCCGCAACTCGCTCCTCCGGCCGGCGATCCTCCTCGTAGGAGGGCAGGGGGGGGGGGGGTTCTGAGGTTACGATGAGCTCGACATCCTTGGGCACGTGTTGTGATTTACCGGCGATGGGGCGGGAGAGATTGAGACTAACGGCCTCTTCGGTGACGTCAGAGCCTACGTCACAGCGACGTCACTGTAGGAGTGACGATGGGCGAGCTGGGTTAAAGGGGGGAGTAACGTTAGGGGGGTGGGGGGGGGGTAAGTATGTTTTATGGTACGACCAGATGGTGGAGTTTCCGGACCAATTTCTAAACAGATTTCTCTCTCCGAAGAAAAAAGTCAAAAGCAACAACACGCTTGTTGATATATTTTTGGTCGCAACCGCTCATGCAACCGCAAAAGCTGATTCTAGATGAGGATAATGAAGACATTAGGCAAGCGGTAACTTCGTCACTCTGTGCAATGCTTTCCTTTGCTTCTCACAACACTCCAAAAGGGCAGCCCTGCGCCTGGCCCTTTGTTTAACTCAATTATTTCAAAGCCGTGATCCCTGGCAAAGCAATCTCGGATTTCTATGATAAGCACAAAAAATGTCAGAGAAGAGAGTTGGTCGCACTGAAAAGTTCGGAAATAAAATTGCACAACCGTAGCTTAGTTGCCAAGACCACGCCGTGGGCAGACACACGCGATTACCCTGAAGGTCAGCCACTGTGAAAAGTAACCAAATCAACGGAGATAATCAGCAAGAAGAACGAGGACTCGGAAAATGAAGAAGGAAAGAGAGAAAGAGAAGAAAAGCCCGGAGGTTGGCGAGGGCTGGAGCGCGGCAAGAGGGTGCAGCTCAGCGGGCAATCACGTGCCGTTCACGCCGCAGTCACCCGCACGTCACCCGCACGTAACAACCCCCCCGCCGCCCGCACGCCCGGGCCCTCCTGCCCCTCGGATTCCGAAAACCTCCCTTGGGGATAGGATTACCACATGGCTTGACCCCGGCGGCCCAAGGGGAAGGCGAGAGGCGCCACAGGGGGAGATCCTTGAAGACGTCGGCGGTAACGGGTCGTCCGCCATGTGAAGACGCCCGGGCCAGGGGAACGCTGACGGCCGCCGCTTAGGTTCACGGCCGCCTCGCCCTCATGCACATTTCTCCCCTGGAACGTACATGAGCGCTTGCACGTTTCTCTACATGCCGTCTACAAGGGAGAATGACCTACAGCTCCCCTGAATCCTCGAAACCTCCCTTCGACGCGTGAAACGACGGCGATAAGGGGCGGCAGGCGTCTAATCACGCAGTTTACGTGTGATCTTTACCGCGTGAACACCCCATGATCATATCTGTTAATGAGAAGCAGTCCATGGCTTTTAGCACCTGGAGAGTCTCTTCGGCGCCGCTATCAGTTCCCGACGGCGACGCGCGGGGGACAGGTCTCTGCAGTTTGCGCACGCACGAGGACATCCCCACACGCAGACGCAACCAAAAGCACACATACACAGGTACACGCACACAAACTAAAACACACACACAGAAACGCGCAAAGGTACACGTACATACTCAAACACAAACATACGAAGACCCAAAACCCACGCACACAAACATGCCCCGCATCCACATCCACGCAGAAATAGACAGAAACACACCAACGCACGGACGCACCCAGACACACGCCTCCCCGGCCAGCCAATCTGAGAGGCCCCCGAGGGCACGCCCCCTTCAAGAGCCCGCTCGCTGGCCACTTGACGGCGCGCATCTCGACCAAGGTTTAAAGAATAGAGAATTCCCGGTAAGTGGATAATCACGGTGCATACGCAGAGAGAGAGAGAAAAAATGAGAATGAGACAGAGAGAAAAAAAGAGATAACGGTTAAGATCAAATGAATTAACTTGATACTAATTATGCATAATGAGATAGGAAGCTGAACAAAGGAATATTGACAAAAACGAGAAAAATGGATAACTAAAACAAAGAGAATATATAACAAAAAACATTCATACTTGAGACAAATTATCTTAGTTTTCATTTAGCGTCAAGCTCTCCTTAGACCTCCCCCCCTCCCCCTCCCCCAACGC
>NC_091554.1:31327144-31329644 GCF_042767895.1 Penaeus vannamei
TTTGTATGTAACGGTGTAGGTGGTCATTCTTCTGGCCTATCTAGACATGCTTCATACTTTTTGGATACCATTTGGATACCATCTTCAGCGTCTACTTCAGATCCCTAAGTTCCTAGCTACGTCGCCCATGTCAGTGTTGTCCAAACATTTTCGCTAATTGTACCCTTTATTACCTTGTACTGTCACGCACCCCCTCGTCCACCATGGCTAAAGAAACTGTTTTCTATAGGATAAAGCAAATAATATACAAATTATGAAAAATGCTTTGCAGGAGTGTTGGTCAATAAATGCGAATTTAATTCACGAATAAAAAGATGATTCATAGAACATGTTTGTGTGTGTGTGTGTGTGTTCCTTGTTTGTTCACGTACCATTATGATCTATATTGCGGACCCCAGTTTGGACAACAATGCCCATTGCTACCATATACATACATACATACATATATATATATATATATATATATATATATATATATATATATATATATATATATGAAAGATGGAATAATGCACAACCGCATTGATATGATGAATAAATTAATTCATGTATATACATATATTGATACACAAAATGCGCGAGCGTGTGTGAGAGAGAGAGTGAGTGAGTGAGAGAGTATGTGTTTGTGTTTACGCGCATGCATGTGCGTGTGTACATATATTGCCCACATGTAAAGACGGTTACGCAGAACAATTTTCCCGAAATCTTTTATTCCAAGTAGTACTCCACAGCCATCCATCTCTCAGTCATGAATATGTAAATAACCCTTATACAGTTAGCGTAATCCACTTATACCGGAAATCCAATGTAATTCCGACATGTGACAAGGCGAGGCAAGGAAACATTAGGTAAAGCTTATCATTATTTAAAAAAAATCCTCCGATTGTTTTCGATTTTCCTGACATGATAAATGATGATCTAAAAAAGAAGAAAACGAGCAAAAAGATGAAAATCAAATAGCAGAAGATGGACAAGGAAAAAAAGGGAAAAAGAACAGGAGAAGAGAAAAAAAACGAAGAAAAGAGAAAGAAGGAAAGAGGACGAGGAGGAATGGAAGAGGAAAAACCAGAGGAGACTCCTTTACCAAGTCCAAAAGGCTCGAAAATGCGAAGCAGATTCGATCAAGAAAGCTCTGTCTCGGTGTCGTGCAATCTGTTACCCGGAGGATTTTCTCTTTTCTTTTTCAGGTTAAGAACGGATCGTGTTTGGGTATGTGTGCATTTATATATTCATATTATATATATATATATATATATATATATATATATATATATATATATATATATATATATATATATATCACACACACACACACACACACACACACACACACACACACACACACACACACACACACACACACACACACACACACACACACACACACACACGCACAGGCAAAGACACACTCACATACACACACACATAAATACACACAGACACAAACACAGACACACACACACACACACACACAAACAGACAAACACACAGACACAGACAAAGACACACACACACACAAACACTGACACAGACACAGACAGACAGACACAGACACGTGTACCCACCCCGCAAACCTTCCCCTCCCTCTGCATGTACGACTTCCTCAGTGTCTAATCTCACCCTCTTGCGTGCGGCCCGTAATGGCTCCATAATCTCCAGCACATAGTAACAAAGGAAAAAAAAGAAGGAAAAAAACGGAAAAGATAGAGAGAGAAAAGAAAAGGAAAGAGAAAAAACGAAAAGGAAAGAGAGAAAAAAAGAAAAAAGGAAAGAGAAAAAAACGAAAAGGAAAGAGAGAGTAACAGAAGCAAAAAAGGAGAAAAAACGAAAAGGAAAGAGAGAAACGAAAAGGAGAGTAACAAAAGGGAAAAAAGAGAGAAAGAAACGAAAAGGAAAGAGAAAAAACGAAAAGGAAAGATAAAAAAACAAAAAGGAAAGAGAGAACAAGAATGAAATAGAGAAAAAGAAGAAAAGAGAGATAAAAAGCGAAAAGGAAAGAGAAAAAAAGAGAAAAAAACGAAAAGGAAAGAGAGGAAAAAAGAGAAAAGAGAAAAAAAAGTACATAATATTCCTTCATATTCTACTTCCACTCTTTTTGCTTGATTTTCTTACGCTGTTCTACTCTGATTTTTATCTTATATTCTCTGAGTCGATCTGTCTTGACTTTTTTATCCCTCTGTTTTGCCTTGTCTTGACTTTCTCAACCCTTTATTTTCCTCGGCCTTGATCTTCTTTATCCTTCTAAATAGTCCTACTTTTTTTTTTTTTTTTTTTTTTGCGAAGATTTTTTTGGCTACTTTTTTTTAGGCGACTTCCTTTGCCCCGGAACCCCCCCCTCCCCCCCCCCCGCTCCACCATCAAGGTCGATGGACAGCCTAAGGGTACTCTTAATTTTTTTGTTCTCTGTCTCTCTCTTGTCCTCCGTTCTTATTCCTCCATTCTGTTCGTTCCTTTGGTGTGTTTTACGATTTTTTTCTTTTTTTTCTGTCCTATGTTTGCT
>NC_091554.1:31339644-31342144 GCF_042767895.1 Penaeus vannamei
GGAATATGTGAAACCTTCCGGTGAATTTTTTTTTTTTTTTGACTCGTCCACTCGAAGGAATCCTATCGATAGTAAATATCTAAACTATCCCCTATTTTACCTATAACAAAAAATAAATAAATAAAATAACAGTTTTACGTAAGGATAAACAAGCGTCACTGGTAAACCTTTCGATAAAACATAACATTCAAAACAATATTCACTGATAGATACTTTTCGTCCTCAGACAATTACAAGCATCAGTATTCGCTCTAAATTTAGATACAAGCAATCTGGAGCTTCAACCCGCCATGGGAGAGGTAGGGCCATGCACTGGCCTTCAAGCATGAAGGAATTTTTAGGGATGACGGGGGTGGAGGAAGGAGGGAGGAAGAGAGGCAGGGAGAGGGAGAGAGGGAGGGAGAGGGAGGGAGAGGGAGAGAGGAGGGAGAGGGAGAGAGAGAGGGAGGGAGGGAGGGATAGAGAGATAAAGAGATCGATAGAGAGTGAGACAGAGAGAGAGAGAGAGTGAGGGAGGGAGGGAGGGAGAGAGAGATAAAGAGATAGATAGAGAGTGAGAGAGGGAGAGGGAGGGAGAGGGAGAGAGGGAGGGAGAGGGTGAGAGGGAGAGAGTGAGGGAGGGGGTGAGAGGGAGAGAGGGAGTGAGGGAGGGAGTGAGGGAGTGAAGGAGGGAGAGAGGGAATGAGTGAGGGAGAGAGGGAGTGAGGGAGGGAGTGAGGGAGGGAGAGAGCGAGGAAGGAGAGAGAGAGAGAGAGAGAGAGAGAGAGAGAGAGAGAGAGAGGGAGGGAGGGAGGGAGGGAGGGAGGGAGGGAGGGAGAGAGAGAGAGAGAGAGAGAGAGAGAGAGAGGAGGGAGGGAGGGAGGGAGGGAGGGAGGGAGGGAGGGAGGGAGGGAGAGAGAGAGAGAGAGAGAGAGAGAGAGAGAGAGAGAGAGAGAGAGAGAGAGAGAGAGAGAGAGAGAGAGAGGGGGGAGGGAGGGGGGGAGGGAGGGAGGGAGGTAGGTAAGGAGGAGGGAGGGAGGGAGGGAGGGAGGGAGGGAGGGAGGGAGAGAGAGAGAGAGAGAGAGAGAGAGAGAGAGAGAGAGAGAGAGAGAGAGAGAGAGAGAGAGAGAGAGAGAGAGAGAGGGAGAGAGGGAGAGAGGGAGAGAGGGAGAGAGGGTGGGAGGGAGGGAGGGAAGGAGAGAGGGAGAGAGAGGGAGAGAGAGGGAGAGAGAGAGGAGAGAGAGAGAGAGAGAGAGAGAGAGAGAGAGAGAGAGAGAGAGAGAGAGAGAGAGAGAGAGAGAGAGAGAGAGAGACAGAGAGAGAGAGAGAGAGAGAGAGAGAGAGAGAGAGAGAGAGAGAGAGAGAGAGAGAGAGAGAGAGAGAGAGAGAGAGAGAGAGAGAGAGAGAGAGAGAGAGAGAGAGAGAGAGAGAGAGAGAGTGAGTGAGTGAAAGGAAGCGTTTTTCTATGTGCTTGCTTGCGTGCAATGGGCGTGGGCGGCAGCAGTGTGCACGTGCCTGGATGAGGTTGCGTGGAAGCCGAGCGTTGGTTTAATGTTATTTACAGAAGCCGGGAGCGTGAGGGAAGTGAGATGAACGTGTCTTCTTTACCCCGGTAGCGTTATTGCATTTTCTGCTGAACGTACATATGGATATCATTTCAACTACTTTGTTCTCTCTCTCCTCATTTCAACTACCTTGTTCTCTCTCTCCTCATTTCAACTGCTTTCTTATCTCTCTCCTCATTTGAACTACCTTGTTCTCTCTCTCTTCATTTCAACTCCTTTGTTGTCTCTCTCCTCATTTCAACTATTTTGTTCTCTCTCATCGTTTCAACTAATTTGTTCTCTCTCATTCCAACTAATTTGTTCTCTCTCATTTCAACTACTTTGTTCTCTCCTCATTTCAACTACGTTGTTCTCTCTCATTTCAACTACTTTGTTCTCTCTCTCCTTATTTCAACTACTTTGTTCTCTCTCTCTCATCTCAACTACTTTGTTCTCTCTCTCTCATTTCAACGTCTTTGTTCTCTCTCTCTCTTCATTTCAACTAATTTCTTCTCTCTCTCGTACTATATAGATCCACGCCTTCGTCACCGCCTGGTACACATAGCATGTTCTGGCCACCGACAAAAACAAACAGAAATAAAACAAAGATGAATAAAGGAGAAAAAAATGAAATGAAAAATCCAAAATACATCTAATTACTTTATGGCATATATGTTTTCTTCTTTTTTTATTTCTATCTACAACTTCCTTAATTAACTCTCCCTCCCCCCGTCTTCCCCACCCTCATAAAGCCCCGTCTGGAAGCTTACCATGACCTTGTTATGCAACCAAAGGTCAAAGGTCACAAGTAAAAGGTCCTCTCCGTGATTTTTCCCTTCCGGTTTGCCTTTTAGGAAACGAGGAGTGTGTGGGGGTGGGGCAGGGGGTAGAGAAAGGGGGGGGTAAAGGGGGGAAGAGGATAGGGAAAGGATGTAGGGAAGGGAAGTAGGGAAGAGGATAGGGAAAGGATGTAGGGA
>NC_091554.1:31354644-31357144 GCF_042767895.1 Penaeus vannamei
ACACGTTTTGGGGTGATTAAAATCATCCCCAAGAACGCATAAATAGGGAGAGGTGTCGTGGTACATGTAACCAGGGAGCATCACTTACGTAGCCTAATGAACTCAAAAATGATGTTTTTTTTTCTGGCGGCTGTTTATGGCGAGGAACACTTCGTTACCATGAATAAAAAGAGGTGAATTTTGGTTTTATTTCTGGTGATCATGACAATGTCGAGTAAATTATATAAATAATTATGTATCTAGCTATGTATGACATCTCGTTGTGCACTCCTATTGGCTGAACGTGATGACATCATTAGCTCCGCCCCCTTTTTGATCTCGACAATCTGAACGATATTTTATGATTTTTTTTTTCGGTGTAATTACTTTCATAAAAATGATTCGGTAATAACAATATCAAAAACATAGAAAAAAATGACCCAAAGCAAAAAAATCTAACATTTGTAGTGAATAAGGATGAAGAGGCATAGGTAACTATGAAGTTGCCAACAAGGGTTTTCACAAGGAGTGGGGCTACCTGTGTAAAAGTACCTCGGAAGTAGAAAAAGGGCCAGGAAAATGAAGTTACTGTGTGTGTGTGTGTGTGTGTGTGTGTGTGTGTGTGTGTGTGTGTGTGTGTGTGTGTGTGTGTGTGTGTGTGTGTGTGTGTGTGTGTGTCTTTCTAATTTCATGCGTATTATGCTTGGATAACAAAGCATAAACATTGGAAAGGGAGAGGTTAAATTTAGACTAAGAAGGAATGAGAATAATACAGGAATAAAAAGGGATGGAGGTAACTCGGAGATAGGAAATGACTACGATAACAAGGAATAGGGGAGAATCGGAAAAAGACAAGATGCGGAGAGGGAAGAAGAGGGGAGAGAACAACAACAAAACAAAAAATATGGAAAGAAGACAAACAAGAAGAAGAGGCAATAACAGAAGCAGAAGGCGAATGGAAGGGCGAAGAATGGCAAGGAGAGGCGAAAGAGAGAAAAAAGGAGAAAGAAAGAATAACAAAAGGAGACCAGTAAAAGACGAGGAAGAAGATGGAGAATCAAGAGAAGGAGTAGAAGGAAAATAGAAAAAGAAAAGAAAGGGGAATGGGCGACGGAGGAGAATGAGAAGAATTGAGAGAAATAAAATAAGAGGTAGAAAAATAAGAGGTTATGAATAACAAAGAAAACAGAAGTAGTAATAAGAAGGACGATAAAAATGAATTGAATTAAGAGAAAAAAAATGAAGAGGCAAACAACACATATAAAGGAAAATAAGAATGAAGATAATTAGGAGACGGAAGACGAGAAAAATAAACCGTAAAAAGAATTGGACAAAAATAGAAAGAATAAAGTACCGAAGAAAAAGAATGGAGAAAATGGGAAAAGGAAAGGGTGAGTGAAAAAGAGAATAGAAACACGAATGCATATGAAACTAGAATGTAAAGACGAATGGAGGCAATATGACGATAATAGAAAGATAATAGATAATAGCAATAAAATGATAATGATGAAGATAATAACAAGAATAATAATAATATGAATAACAGATTTAGTTTTTTTTTCAATAATGATTAGAACAATGATAATAATAACTATAATAATCATGGTCAGAACAATAACAATAATACTAACAATAACAGTAATAATAGTGAGAAAAGAAAGAAAAAAAGAATAGATATGAGAATTCGAAAGAAAAGAAATCAAATCAAATAATAACGGAGAGATAGAGAGAGAGTGGGATAGAGAGAGGGATAGAGAGAGGGAGAGAGAGAGAGGGGAAGGGAGGGAGGGAGGAAGAGAGAGAGAGAGGGGAAGGGAGGGAGGGAGGAAGAGAGAGAGAGAGAGGGAGAGGGAGAGGGAGAGGGAGAGGGAGAGGAGAGGGAGAGGGAGAGGGAGAGGGAGAGGGAGAGGGAGAGAGAGAGAGAGAGAGAGAGAGAGAGAGAGAGAGAGAGAGAGAGAGAGAGAGAGAGAGAGAGAAGAGAGAGAGAGAGGGAGAGAGAGAGAGAGAGAGAGAGAGAGAGAGAGAGAGAGAGAGAGAGAGAGAGAGAGAGAGAGAGAGACAGACAGATAGAAAGACAAAGAGAAAAACAAAGAAAGACGACAAAAAAAAAGAGGAATAAACGAAAAGCGAGAAACGAGAGCACAGGAGCGAGGGGCGTGGGAGGTCACGGGATTTAACTCGATCCTCAAGGTTAAGGGCGAGACTGGGCCTTGACCACGAGCCCCGAGGCCGACGCTCAAGGTCGCCGACGCCCTCCCTGTTGGCGGGTGGGCGGCGCACGTCAGAAGAGGAAGAGGGAGAGAGAAAAAAGAAGACAATAAGATAAAAAAGGAAGAAAATAAGATTAAAAAAAGGAAGAAAATAAGATAAAAAGAAAGAAAATAAGATTAAAAAAGGAAGAAAATAAGATAAAAAAGGAAGAAAATAAGATAAAAAAAGGAAGACAAAGAATAAAAAGACGAGAGAGAGATAATGAAAAAAGGAAGACATACAAGCGGTTGGTCGGCGCACGTGAGAAGAG
>NC_091554.1:31389644-31392144 GCF_042767895.1 Penaeus vannamei
TAATTCCTCCCCTTTCCCCTCATCCCTCCTCTTCTTATTCCTAACTTGTTCCCCTTTTTATTCCTCCTCTCCGTTTCTACTTATCCCTCTTCTCACTCCCTTCCCGTCCCTCTCCCCTCATCCCCTTTGGATCCTCCCCTCTCCCTTCTTTCCATCCCCTCTCCCTTTTTCTCTTCCATCCCCCCTCCCTCTTATTCTTCTCGTTTCCCTCCCCTCTTCTTCATGCTCCCTTCCCTCTCATCATTCTCCTCTTACCCTTTCCTCCCTCCCCCTATTCCTTCCCCTTTCCCCCTTCCTTTTCTCCCCCTACCCCTATTCCTTCCCCTCTCCCCTTTTCCTCCCTCTCCCTCTCCCCCTTTCTTCCTTCCCCTACCCCTATTCCTTCCCCTCTCTCTCTTTCCCTCACCTCCTCTTCCCCCATCCCTCCCCCCACCCCGCTTTCCCCATCACTTCCGGTAAATAAAAAAGACGAGAAAAAACCCATCTCGATGTCAACACGGCGACGAAGGACGCCCGGGGACCACGAAACATACCATTAACTAATATATAAACCAGCTGCGTGACACATCGTGGTTGCGTAGTCGAGTGAGGGAAAGGCGAGAAAAAATCGACGCTGGATTTTTTTTTTTTTTTTTTTTTTTTTTTGAATCGTGATACAGTTTGTGTTTTTATTGGAAGCCGGAAAAGCACTTATCAAGACGCGTTTGTAGATTTGTTCTCTCATTCTTTTTCGATATACTTCCTTCCCCCTCCCACTCACTCACTTCCCTCTTACTCCTTCCCTTCCCCTCCCTCTCACTCTTCCCCTCACCCCTCCCTCCCTCCCTCCTTCCCTTCCCACCGTCCTCCCTCCTTACCTTCCCCTCCCCTCCCTCCTCCCTTCTCCCCCTATCCCTCCCTCCCTTCCTTCTTCCCTCCCTCCCTCCTTCCCCCTCCTTCTTCCCTCCCTCCCCAAACCCGTTCCCTCTTATTAATTTCAACCCTGAAAGAGTCAATTGAATCAAAGCGCTTTTAACGACATAAGGACTACCATCACCGCGGGCCAGAGCTGGTTCCACTGACCCTGTTCCCAAGACCTTCACAGCCGAATCCTATGAAAGAGTACATGCCGGCGATGGAACTAAGGTCAGACAGACAGACAGACAGTCAGAAAGGGAGACAGACAGACAGGCAGGCAGACAGACAGAAAGGCGGGCAGGCTGACAAGCATATATCAGATTGATTAGATAGATAGATGTTATTAGGTGGATAGATAGGTTGGCAGGTTATATGAGAGAGAGAGAGAGAGAGAGAGAGAGAGAGAGAGAGAGAGAGAGAGAGAGAGAGAGAGAGAGAGAGAGAGAGAGAGAGAGAGAGAGAGAGAGATAATGTATGAAAGAGAAAGAGAAAGAGAAAGAGAGAGAGAATGTGTGAAAGAGAAAGAGAGAGAAGGTGAAAGAGAGAGAGAGGGAGGGAAAGAGAGAGAGAGAGAGAGAGAGAGAGAGAGAGAGAGAGAGAGAGAGAGAGAGAGAGAGAGAGAGAGAGAGATAGATAGAGAGAGAGAAGAGAGAGAGGGATAGAGAGAAAGGGAGAGAGAGAGAGGGAGGGAGAGAGGGAGAGAGAGGAGAGAGGAGAGAGAGAGAGAGAGAGAGAGAGAGAGAGAGAGAGAGAGAGAGAGAGAGAGAGAGAGAGAGAGAGAGAGTGAGAGTGAGAAAGAGAGGGAGAGTGAGAAAGAGAGGAAGAGAGAGTGTGAGAAAGAGAGGAAGAGAGAGAGTGTGTGAAAGAGAGTGAGAAAGAAAGTGAAAGAGAGAGAGAGAATAAAATTTTGATCATCTCCATCGTTATAATCGCTATCATCATCATTACTAGTACAATTATCCTCATTCTCTTCGTCAACATTATCACCAACACTTTTCTTTTTTTCATTTTGTAATAACAGTTAATAACTGGATTGCAGAAAATGACACACCTTATACGCCTATCATTTCTTTTCTCTTTCTCAAAACATGCCACAAATCTAAGATTTTTTCCCCTTTTTTAAAATCCTGACAACGGTCTATTATTTCTCAACTACGATGCCGTATTCGTTCAAATTCATCTACGCAAGAACGGGGGAAAGAACATATAATGAACAATTCAGTCCAATGTATTAAATTTCTCACTTCATTGCTCAGCTTTTACAGGTGAGTTTCATCCTTGTATTTTCTTTGTGATACAAGCAAAATGATTGCACTCGGTCCAAAGAGAAGCCACAGCGCCAGACGGAAACCATAAAACATACAGACACAATCTCACAAAGAAAGTATATAGTTACAGGCATATAACACACACACACATGCAATCATACACATACATATACAATCACACACACACATACAAACTCACTCACAAACACATACACACACACACACACATACACACACACACACATACACACTCACACACACACATACACACACACATACACGCACACAAACACAAGCAGGCAATTGTATGCTCTATATCTGAAAGTTACGCTAGA
>NC_091554.1:31402144-31409644 GCF_042767895.1 Penaeus vannamei
TGTGAAAGAGAGAGGAGAGAAGATGGGAAGATGGAGGGAAGGTGGGGAGGAATGGAGGGGGAGGACTAGTTTTTCTTTAGGGAAATAACCGGGGAAATCCACTGGGAGGCGGGGAATGGGGGGAGGAGGAGGGGGAGCGGGGAAAGGAGGGGAGAAGGAGGGGGAGCGGGGAAAGAGGGGGGGAGGGGAACGCTGAAGAGAAAAATGACAAAGGGTCATGGCACCTGCAACCAATATCTTTTTTTTCTCTCTCTCTTTGGATATTTTTACTCTGCCTCTCCTCTTCCTTTCGTTCCTTCGTACTCCCAACCCATTCGTACTTTTTCTCCCCTAACTCTTCCCTTCCACGCCTGTCCTTACTCCCCCACACATACTCCCTTTCTCAATCTTCCCTCCCCTTCTCTCCCTCCCTCCTTCCCTCTTTCCCTCACCCATACCCTTATCCCTCACTCTCCTTGCCCCTTCTCTTTCACCTCCCCTCCCTCCTGCCCCCTCCCTTCTTCCTCCCCTCCCTCCCCCCACTTTCTTTCCCCCTCGCCTCCCTCCACTTTCTTTCCCCCTTGCCCCTCCCTCCACTTCCCATCGCCCCTCCCTCCACTTTCTTTCCCCCTCGCCCCTCCCTCCCTCCCTCCACTTCCCATCGCCCCTCCCTCGCCTCCCTCCACTTTCTTTCCCCCTTGCCCCTCCCTCCCCTCCCTCCACTTCCCATCGCCCCTCCCTCGCCTCCCTCCACTTTCTTTCCCCCTTGCCCCTCCCTCCACTTCCCATCGCCCCTCCCTCCACTTTCTTTCCCCCTCGCCCCCTCCTCCCCTCCCTCCACTTCCCATCGCCCTCCCTCGCCTCCCTCCACTTTCTTTCCCCTTGCCCCTCCCTCCCTCCCTCCACTTCCCATCGCCCCTCCCTCGCCTCCCTCCACTTTCTTTCCCCCTTGCCCCTCCCTCCACTTCCCATCGCCCCTCCCTCCACTTTCTTTCCCCCTCTCCCCTCCCTCCCCTCCCTCCTCTTCCCTTCCTCCCCTCTTACTCCCCCTTCGCTCCACCCCCCGCTCCCTCCCTCCCCCCCTCCGTCCGTCGCCCGTGTCCGCCGTCAAGGACTTGGCTCAACGGCCAAAACTCGGACACATTTCCCGGATACTTCGCCTGTGTGTTTACGTGGCCTTTCGCCTTACGCAACGGAGTAGCCAGGAAGCCCCTCTCTACCCCCCCCCCCCTTCCCTGGTGAGGTTCGGTAAGAGGGGCGGAAGTGACAAATAAGGGAAAGAAAAAGGAGAGCGCAGACACTTACATGCACGCGTGCATACGTACGTACATGCATACAAACATATATACATACACACATACACACCATACACCCGTGTGTGTGTGTGTGTGTGTGTGTGTGTGTGTGTGTGTGTGTGTGTGTGTGTGTGTGTGTGTGTGTGTGTGTGTGTGTGTGTGTGTGTGTATGTGTGTGTATGTCTATGTGTGTATGTGTATGTCTATGTGTGTGTACGCTTCCGTGTGCGTGTGTGTACGTGAAGAGGTGAGCGAGGCTGCGCAAAGAAAGGAAAGCGAAACAAACCGACGGCTAAATTTAGTGATACGGAAATAGACGGAACAGAAAGAAAAGTCGCGCTGTGTTACCTTCGTGCGCCACGAGAGGACGGAAAGGATACACAGGGAGGAAAAAAGAAAAAAGGTAAAAAAATCAGAGCATAAGTGTGGAGAGGGGGTAGAGGAAGGGACGTCGCTGGGAAGGGAAGGGGAGGGGGCGAAAAGGATACACAGAAAAAAATATATATATAATAATAGAAGGAAAAAAAAAGCATGAGTGTGTGGGGGGAGGGAGGTCGCTGGGAGGGGAAGGGGGGCGAAAAGGATACACAGGAGAAAACAAAGAAAAAAGAAAAAAAATCTAAAGTATAAGCGTGAAGGGGGTTAGGGGAGGGAAGGATACACAGGGAAAAAAATAAAAAAATCAAAGTATAAGTGTGGAGGGGGGGGTAGGGGAGGGGAGTGGCGGTCGCTGGGAAGGGAAGGGAAGGGAAGGGAAGGGGGGTGAGGGCTGGCGTGTCTAAGAGATAGAGAAGGAAAAAGATAGGGAAGAGAAGGGGTGGGAGGGGGAGGGGAAAGGAAGGTGGGGAGAAAGGGGGTTGGGGGTTGGGAGACAGGGGGAGGAGGAGAGGCAGTGGAGGTAAGGGGGGCGAGTTGGTTCCTTTTGAGGACAAGAAAAAATAAAAATAAAAAGAATGACAGGATAAAAGGAAGATAGATAAGAATTGAACAAGGGAGGACAAAAACGGAACAAGAGGAAGATAAGGATAAACAGAAAAGCGAAGGAGACACAGATAGAGAACGGAGAGGGGCAAATCCTATAAAAAAGAAAAGAAAAGGAAGGAGGTAAATGAAAAGAGAAGAAAGAGAATTACGAGGAATAAAGGAAAACGAAAAAAATTATATGAAGAATGACGACAAAAAAAAAAAACAAAAACAAAAAAAAAAAAAAAACAGAATTATTACAAGTCATTAACATGAAATATACATAAAAAATAAATAAAAATAAAAATAATAAATAAAACAAACCAACGAACGAACAAACAAAACTGAAAACTAAAACACATGAACTCATATGAAACAAGAAAAAAAGAAAATAAAATCGAAACACGAATAGAAAGAAAAAAAGAAATTAGAGAACAAGAAAGAGATCGAAAAAAGGAAAAACAAGAAAATGAAAAAATCGAAACGAAAAGGAAGAAAAAAGAAAAAAAAAGAAGAAAAAAAACTAAAACATCGAAACAAGAAAAGAAAGAAAAAGAAAGAAAAAGAAAGAGATCGGAAACAAAGAAAGAAAAGAAAAAGAAAAGAAAATAAAAGAAGAAAAATCGGAAACTAGAGGAATGAAAGAAAAAAAGAAAGAGAAAGAGAGTCGAAACAAGGTAGGAAAGAAATAAAGAAAAAAGAAGAAAAATCGAAACGAGGAAAAGAAAGAAAGAAAAAAAAGAACAAGAAAGAGATCGAAACAAGGAGAGAAAGAAAGAACGATGAAAAAAAAGAAACGATGAGAAAAAGAAAGATAAAATAGAAAGAAAAAAAAAGAACGAGATCGAAACAAGGTAGGAAAGAAATAAAGAAGAAAGAAGAAAACCCCGAAATGAGGAAAGAATTAAATAAAAAGAGAAAGAGATCGAAACAAAGAAGAAAAGAAAGAAAAAATCGAAACTAAGAAAGAAAGAAAGAAAAACAAAACAGAACAAGAAAGAAAGAAAGAAAGAAGAAAAAATAACGAAACGAGGAAAGAAGAAGAAAAAATGAAAAGAACACGAAAGAGACCAAAACAAGGAAGGAAAGAAAAATAGAAAGAAAAAAAAAACGAAACGAAGAAAGAAAGAAAAAAACGAAAAAAAACGAAAGATCTGAAACAAGGACAGAAAGAAAGAAATGAAAAAAGAAAACAAATCCTGAAGTCAAAGGTCACTGACTTCAAAGGCTGACCTCCTTAAGGCGAAAGGTCACCGTATGTGTTGCTTGGCTCACTGACACAAAAGAAAAAAAAAATATTGACGTCAATAAACCGACTTTAAACCCGTGAAATAATAAAGAAAAAGAAAAAGAAAAACATGAAAAAGATAAGGAAAAGGATGAAATAATAAAGAAAAAGAAAAAGATAAACATGAAAAAGATAAGTAAAAGTATGAAATAAAAAAGAAAAAGAAAAAAATAAACATGAAAAAGATAAGGAAAAGGATGAAATAATAAAGAAAAAGAAAAAGATAAACATGAAAAAGATAAGGAAAAGGATGAAAAGGACAAAAGATAAGGATAAAGAAGATAAATATAAAGATGAAAGGGTAAAGATAAGGATGAAAAAGATAAAGAAAAGGATAAAAGAGATAAAGAAAAGGGTGAAAACGATAAAGATAAGGGTAAACAAGATAAAGATAAGGATGAAAAAGATAAAGGTAAGGATGAAAAAGATAAAGAAGAGATAAAGATAAAGAAGACAAAGAAGAGATAAGGATAAAAAAGATAAATAAAGATGAAAAAGAAAAATATGATAAAGGATAAGACAGCGATAAGAGAAAGATAATAAAGACAAATTTGACAAAGATGATGAAGGTAAAGATACAGATAAAAATTAAGAAGCTATAGATAGATAGATAGATAGATAGAGAGGAGACTAAGCACCCTCTCCTGAGCCTCGCCCCAAGTCTCCCCTTCCTCCACTCCCCTCAAAACTCCTTTTAACCCCCCCTTCCCCGACTTTCCTTATTCTTTCTTATTCCCGCTTTCCTTACTCGGCCCGACCTCCTCAGCCTCTTACCTCCAACATCCATTTACCCCCAACCTCCCCGACCTTCCCGACACCTTCACATCCCCGACCTGCCGACAACTCCCTAACCTCCCCGATACCTTCACTTCCCCGACAACTTCCCGACAACTCCGCATCTCCTAACTTCCCCGACACCTTCACATCCCCGACAACTTCCCAACCTCCCCGACCTGCCGACAACTCCCTAACCTCCCCGACCTTCCCGACAACTCCGCACCGCCTAACCTGCCCGACCTCCCGACCTTCCCGACACCTTCCCGACCTCTCCGCGACCGCCCGACACCTCCACAACCTCCCCAACAAGCCTCCAAGCTCCCCGACCTCCCGACAACTCCCCAACACCTCCTTTGTCTCCCCAACCTTCACTACGCCTCCAAAACCTCCCCGACAACTCAACTCTTCCTTGACCTCTCACCCTTCCCCAACCCCCCACCCCCAACCTCCCAAATCCCCCCCCCCACCCCACCCCCCACGAATCCTACATCCTCCACCTCCTCGCCTTCCTCAAGGTCGTTGTCACGGCGACTCCGCGAAGGTCGTGCCAAGTTTTTGCCTTCGTCAGAGCAAGTGTATTGTGTGCTTGGGGGGGGGGGGGGGGGTAATGGACAACGGGTAGTAGGGAACGTGGTGGTGGCTGTGTCACGTGGGCCTCGGTGTTGTTTTTATCAACTTGATCTATAATATCAATATTATCATAACCACAATTATCATTATCATCATTATCACCGTGGTCATTGTCATGATGATCATTATAATTATCCTTATCATAATTATTAATGTTGTCATTTTCCTTATTATCATCATTATTATCCTTATCATTATTTTTATCATTGTTACTATTATCAACATTATTACTATTACTATCATCACAATTAATCATTATTATTACCATCATTATCACCCTTAATATTATTATCATCATCAATACTATTACCAATGTTATTGATGTTACTGCTATTGTTATTATCATTAGTTCTCTTATTACCATTATCATTTTTATTAGCCACTGATCATCATCATTATCATAATTACTACTATCATAATGTAAACAATATTATTACCATTTTCATCTTCATCATTTTCATTAGCCACTGATCATTATTAGATGATCATCATTTTCATTAGCCACTGACCATAATAATTATCATAATTACTACCATCATAATGTAATCAATATCATTACCATTTTTATCATCATCTTCATTAGCCACTGATCATTATCATCATCATCGTTATTACTATCATCAAAATATCATCACCATTATTATCTTCAATAGTAGCATTATGATTCATTATCACCATCAACATCTTCCATTATTCTTATCTGAGATTCATCCCATTCATTCTTAAAAGCTATAGAAAGCTAAATATATCTTCCGCTATACTCACTGACTTAAGGAATGAAACACCTGCAACCGAGGCATCAGTTCACAGCCCCACTTACGCGTGCATGCATAAATCGCCGGTGTTTTCGCAACCGGCGAATGTGCAACTTTGGCAGTTGTTGAGAGAATGCCACCAGGACACTGATGACAGGCAGGTATCTGATCACTGTGGACTTTGAAAACACAAGAATAATATCAGCATACTGTAAAAATAAACAAGAAAAGGCACCTGAAAAAGGGGGAAATCTCCAGACGGAATTTTCTAGGCAAAGGAACGCTGCACATTCGCCGGTTTGCGAAAACACCGACGAATTGGATAGGAACAGACAACCCTCTTACTGTCATAATGACGAACTCGTTATCCTCCCATCTTTTCTCACTTTCTATGCCCTCGTTTCATTAAACTCATTACCCTCATAATTTCCCTCTTCCTCACTATCAATACCCACCTTTCAATAAAATAACGAACTCCTTATCCTCCCAGTTTCCCTCCTCCCTCAATCCCCGCACCCTCATTCCATTCAGTAAACTCATTACCCTCATACCCCCCCCCCACCTCCCCGACGCCCTCACCCTCAGACGAAGGGCGGGTCAGGAGAGTCCGCTCAGCGCCTCGGACTCCCTCCCTGTGAGATAAGACGTCGGAGGCTGCATCTTGAATCGCCTCCAACACCCTTTCGACGAGTCACGTGCGCCGCCTTGTGGTCTTCGCTAAGAGGAAAATGGCAAGTATATTTCGGCAGACGGAGGTACGTGAGTATACTCTTGCAGGACGTGACTGCAAGCAAGCAAGCAAGCGCACGTGTGTGTCTGTGTGCTTGTGTGAGTGGTGGAAGAGCTGTGGGGTTGTTTGTGTGCGTGTTTGTGTTAGTATAAGTGTGTGTGTGCGGGTGGAGGAGGGGCTTTCTCTATCTATTTCTTTCTTCACCTCCTTCATTCATTCTCTCTCTCTCTCTCTCTCTCTCTCTCTCTCTCTCTCTCTCTTTCTCTCTATCTCTCTCACACACACACACACACACATTCTAACATTCTAACTCACTTAATTACTCTGTCTCTGTCTCTCTCTGTCTCTCTTTCCGTGCGTGCGTGCGTGTGGGTATGTCTGTGCCCGAGTCTGCGTATATCTTCCAACAGCCCCTCGCGTTTTCATGGGTGACTCATCAAAACAGAGGAGTGACTCAGGAAATGAGAAGAAATGAAGATATTGCCGAGGTGAGTGAGGCAAAGGCAGCGATCAGCAACAGGGAGCGAGGATTATTTTTCTCTTCGTTGCACCTCGAAGCACACCTGTTGCAAAGGAGATCGGGAAAATTGCAAAGAGATATTGGTCGACTTTCTGAGAAATCTCGAGCTCTCTGTCACATTACTGCGGTAAATATGATGAACGCGACAGCTTTAGAAACAATAAGGAGGAAAAAAAAGACGTATATATAAACCGAAATATATCTAGACAGATAAACACAGATTTAAAGACAGTCTGATGGATTGATGTAAACAGGTACTTTGATAGAATAATAGATAAATACGGGCAGATATACATACAGATAGATAACCATAGATATATATGAACAATGTGTGTTATATAAATTATATAAATTATACATATACACACACATATATATATATATATATATATATATATATATATATATATATATATATATATATATATATATATATATATATATATTGAGAGCGGGCACTACAGACTTGGAGATAAATAGATTAACACAGATAGAGGCAGATAGATAGATGGGGAGAGAGAGAGAGAGAGAGAGAGAGAGAGAGAGAGAGAGAGAGAGAGAGA
>NC_091554.1:31417144-31432144 GCF_042767895.1 Penaeus vannamei
TAGGTCCTTCGCCTCCATCGTACTCCCTATCTCTCCTCTCGCCCTTCCTTTCTTAACACTCACTCACCCACTCAAACACACACAAATACACACACACACACACACACACAGCCACACACACACACACACTTTCTCTCTCTCTCTCTCTCTCTCTCTCTCTCTCTCTCTCTCTCTCTCTCTCTCTCTCTCTCTCTCTCTCTCTCTCTCTCTCTCTCTCTCTCTCTCCATCCCTAAGAAAGGAACAAAGGAAGAAAATCGGTCTTAAAATCACACACACTTGAAGCTGGAATAAAAGAACGCGCTGCCCTTTTCACATCTGTTTATTTATGCTTCAAATGCTTTTTCTTTATGATGCCTCTCTCTCTCTTCCGCCTTGAAGGAAAAGAAACGCAATGAAAAAATAAACATTCTCTCTTCCCTTGTGTGATTTTATTTTTTGTTTTCTTATTTCTATAATAATAATAATAATAATAATAATAATAAGAAGAATGATAATAATAATAATAACGTAGAATGGAAAATTGCTTCAAGTAAATCCTAAATCAATTTTCAGCAGATAAATGAAAATCTAAATGTCTGTCTGTCTGTCTGTCTCTCTCTCTCTCCCTCCCCTTCCCCCCGACGAACTTCTCAAATCAGAGAAACTATAGCAAGAATACAACCCTTGAAACCAAAATTAAATTAAATATAAAGGAGAGACAGATAGATAGATAGATAGATAGATAGATAGATAGATAGATAGATAGATAAAGAAAGAAAGAGAGAGAGAGAAACGAAACACCACTCTCCTACACTCTTCACAAAGAACCTTCCTCTTCTTCCTCCTTTCTCAAAAGCCAAAAAATGAAAGGAAGAAAGAAAAAAGAAAGAGAAAAAAAAGAAAAAAAGAAAAAAAAAGTTGATGTTAGCATTCCATCGACCTTCTTCGCTTCCTGGAGAAACACAGGAGGACACACATGCGCAAGACACAAAAATGGCGATCAAATAAACTTAAATAAACTTCTGAAGGAAAACGAAAACAAGGAAGAGAGAATCTGAGGAAGGGGAAGAGATGGGAGGGAGGGAGGGAGGGAGGGAGGGAGAGGGAGAATGAGTGAAAAAAGAGGATGAGGAACAGGGAGAAAGTGAAAGAGCAGGAAAATGAGAGGGACAGAGAGGAGAAAGAGAAGGAGGAGAGGGAGAAGGAGGAGAAATAGGATGAGAAGAGAAGAGGGAGATAAAAAAATAGAAAAATAGACAAACAGACAGATAGATAAATAGACAAACAGAGAAAAAGAGAGTAAAGAGAAAAGAGAAGAGAGAAAGGGACGAGAACGAGAATGAGAATGAGAATGAGAAAGAGAACGAGAACAAGACCGAGAAAGAGAAAGAAAAGCGATAAAAGAAAAAGAGAAACGAGAAAAAGGAGAATATGGGAGAGTAGTAGTGGTGTGGATGAAGAAGGAAACAAACGAACGAAAGAAACAGCAAGTAAGAAATGAGAATTAAAAAAGGAAAAAAAAGCTGAGAATTTAAAATTATATATAAAATTATAAAAGAGAGAAACGAGAGAGAGAGAGATGAGAGAGAGAGAGAGAGAGAGAGAGAGAGAGAGAGAGAGAGAGAGAGAGAGAGAGAGAGAGAGAGAGAGAGAGAAAGAGAAAGAGAAAGAGAGAGAGAGGCAGATTCGGCGAGGTTTTAAAGCCGATCAAGCACCACCTCAACGCCCGAGACACTGAGAGTAAATAAACCCACCAAGAAATACTTTGAGAACCAAGAACGAAACGAAAGACGTTCGGTGACTGACTTCCCGGCACGCGCTGCCTCCGATTCAAGGTCTGGGAATGAAAACATCATTAACCTCGGCGTTTTCATTATCGTTAATTAATTGCTTGCTCACCGGCATTTTCCTTGCTTATTATTCCTTCTTCTTAATTGAGATGTTTTTTTTTTTTTTTTTTTTTTTTTTCTATTCGATTCAATGTGAATGTCATTTACCCTCGTGTTGCTATCGAGTGGGCATTTTTTTTTTTTTTTGGGGGGGGGGGAGGTGGGGGGGGGGGAGAAGTCAGTATAAACCGCTTATCTATCTTGCTTATTATTCCTTCTTCTAATTGATATGTTTTTTTCTTTCTTTCTTTTTTTTTTTATTCAATTCAATGTGAATGTCATTTACCCTCGTGTTGCTATCGAGTGGGCATTTTTTTGCGGGGTGGGGTGTGGAGGTGGGGGGTGGGGGGTGGCGGGAGAAGTCAGTATAAACCGCTTATCTATTTGAGGCGTAGTATAAAACGCCTTCCATCTATCCTGTGACGCCAATATTCGCAAACGTCCGTGGCTTGGGATAAGAAAGAAACAAGAAAGAAGAAGAAAAAAAAAACTTTTTTTTCATAACCCTAAACTATATTTCGAATACTCAATTCAAACAATTTGCGACACGACGCTCACAGACAGGATTGAAGTTCCTTTTTTTTTTTTTTAGTTTCTCGGTCGGTTTGACAGACCAAGGCTTTCTGGATTTTGTATTGTTCAAGATGGGTGTTATCCTCATAAACATATCCATGGATACACACCTCTGTAAACACACACACACACTTACACACACACGCACACACACACACATTAAATATAAATATATATATATATATATATATATATATATATATATATATATATATATATATATATATATATATATAGTTTAAAATGGGTGTTATCATTATAAACATATACATGGATACACATCTACTGTAAACACACACACACACACACACACACACACACACACACACACACACACACACACACACACACACACACACACACACACACACACACACACGCGCGCACGCACACACACACACACACGGAAGTATGTCAAAGAGCTATAAAAAGCACAACTAAAAAATGTTAACAATTAAATGTTCTGATGTTCTGACATCATAATAGATGTTCATATATTCTAAAATAAGTGATAAGCGATGCGTTCTCACTCTCTCTCCATCTACACATACACACAGACACACACATATATACACACACACACACACATGCATATGCATAAACACACACACACACACACATATACTGTAAAAACACACACTGACATGCACCTTCCATCCCATAATGTTGAAACCCTGAAGACAGAGTTGCCAAACAAAAAAATGACATAAGAAAAGAACACACAAAACGGACACATTATCGCCTTCAAAAATTGTAGCACATTTCATTACGTCATGAGGTGTCAACCCCGTTTGTAAAGGAGGCGGGGAATGAAGACAAAAACTGCCCCGTCAGGAGTGGTTCCATGGGCTCTCTTGTTTATTTTATCTTTTTTTCTTTCGCCTTCACCTTCTCGTGACATGAAGTGGCAAAGTGCTTGCAGTCCCCCACGCCAGAATCACGTGGCGGCGGCGGCGGTGGCGGTGTCCTCGTCATGCTGTGAAAAACCCCCGAGCCCAACACGTGCTCATGGCGTGGGTTGTTGAAGAACTCGGGGGGGAGGGGGGGAAGACGGGGCGGGGGGGTTGGGGGGGGCAGCCTCCACCACGCCGCTTCACCCAACATGGCCGTTCATGTAAGGCTACCTACGCCTCGTCCCGTTTTCTTTGCTCGTTCTCTCTCTCTCTCTCTCTCTCCTTGGGTGGGTGGTTATTCAGGACTTTAAATGATCATCTTGCTCTCTCTCTCTCTCTCGCTCCGTCTCTGTGTGGCTGTGTCTGCCTCTATCTCTCTCTCTCTTGCTCTCTCGCTCCGTCTGTGTGTCTGCCTCTGTCTCTCTCCCTCTCTCTCTCTCCTTTGGACGGTTGGTTATTCAGGCCTTTAAATGATCCTCTTGCTTTGCCTTGCGGGGACGGCAAGGTCCTGCTCGTTGTCAGTCAGAGGCCACGGGTGAACCGAGAGAAATCGTAAAGGCGGGAGAAAATGGATATTGGAGATCGAGCAGCAGCCATCAGCCTTCCTGCCTTACTGGTTTGTACCAGTTTCTCCCATGCATAGATTAGGCCAAGTGGGATTGAATAAGAAAGATGATCAATTTTTGCGTCAGTCCTAATTGTGCAACGGACTTAAAAGTGTGGTTTTCTGGTTCAGCAACGATTGCGCTGTTCCGTGTTACATATCTATCGGGTGCTTCATGTGTGGCTCGACCAGGATTTTTAACCTTAAATCGTAACTGTTCATTTCCCTCATGGATTCTCTCGCGACAACTTTTATATTCTTTTTTCTCTTCCTAACTTCACCTGTTTCTCTCCCTCTTCCTGCTTCTCTACAATTCCCTTCTTCCCTTTTTACACTCGCAAAAATCTCAACCCAGAGCTATCGAGTTTGCAATGTTGATTCACTTCAGACTTGTGTACCTTCTTCAATCGGCCCCGCCCTCCTCCCTGCCAGGAAATGCATGAATTATTATACATGTTTGCAATTGCACTAACTTCTCGGTAACCTTTTGAATTTTTTATGTTTTTCCCCCAAAAACTTGTGCTGCAAAATCGAGTGAAATTCCCCCCGCTTGCGTTAACATCAACCTCACTTCTTTCTCTTCATCTGTTCATGAAAGATGCGAAACGCAACTATTTCGCCCCGTAATTCGCCAATACACAGCCTTCGCCGCTACAAGTCTCCCCCCGGGGCGTCTAAAAGGCATGACCTAATTCGACCTCTTGGACACGCAACACCTGCTGCACCCATTACCCATTTCCTCGCCTCAGCAAGTCCACGGCGATGCTTCCCTCGGCAACCTTTCGGCACTTGTGTGCAGCGGGCGGCTGACTTGACAGCTTGCTCAGTAAGTGCTTTTTGCCGGTTCTTTGCCTGTCAGTTACTCTTCTCTCATTTCATGGTACCTTTCCTGTATTGACTTATTACCTCAATTCTTTCCTTTCCTTTCTTATTTTTTTTGTTCGATCGTTTTTTTGTTTGTTTTTTTTTGGTTCGATCGCTGGAACTTCCTTGCTGCGTGATTTCATGGGTGGAAGACAATGTCGATAAGACAAGACAAGATGGGGCGGGTGGTTTTCACTTCCTTTTCCTGTGCGATACTTTTATTTAATTGCTTGTATGTGCATTTATGATCTCTCTCTCTCTCTCTCTCTCTCTCTGCCATACTCTCTCTCTTTCTCTGCCATACTCTCTCTCTCTCTCTGCCATACTCTCTCTCTCTCTCTGCCATACTCTCTCTCTCTCTCTCTGCCATACTCTCTCTCTCTCTCTCTCTGCCATACTCTCTCTCTCTCTCTCTCTCTCCCATACTCCCCCCCCCCTCTCTCTCTCTCCCATACTCCCCCCCCTCTCTCTCTGTCCCATACACCCCCTTCTCTCTTCCATACTCCCTCCCCCCCCCCTCTCTCTCTCTCCCCCTTTTCTCTTTCGTTCTCCTCCCTCTCTCTCGCTCTTAGTGCCAGAGGTATTTTGTCAATTCTTTTAATTTCTCGTGTACCGATTTATGCACTTCATTTATTAACATGCTGCCTGTGTGTGCAGATACTATCAACAGTCCTTGCCACTTCAATCATTATCCAATTGTCACGTCGTTCTTGAGTTCTTTGCCATTGCTTTTTGTTCGTCTGCGATTATCCTAATTACTCGAATTCGTCCTTTGCTCCTTCTCTCCCCCAACCCCCCTTTTTTATTCTCTCTTTTTCCTCCCTTCTTATCACGTTCCTTCGAAGTCTTTAGTCGGAGAGATCTCATTTGCATTCCTGTTAGAGCGAAGTCGATTCCCTTCTGTTGCCTTTTTCTATTTTTTTTTTTTTTTTTGCGAAATAGTTCAGTTGCTGTTGGCTTTGCATTCGAAGCACGGCGACGCTGCTTCGTGTTCACGCTTCAGGCTGACTGTGTTCATATTTACGAAGGCAAAAGAATGTTACAATCTTATCGTTGATTATTTCAGGGATCTTGTATTTGTCAATCTCTCTCTCTCTTCTCCCCTCTCTCTCTCTCTCCTTCCTCTCTTCTCAACTCTTCTCTTCTCTTCTCCTACCTCTCTTCTCAACTCTTCTCCTCTCTCTCTTCTCTTCTCTCCTCTCCTCTCCTCTTTCCTCTCTCTTAATAAATCTATCTCTAAGTCTACACTGTCCCACTGTCCTTTGTGTCTCTAACCCCCCCCCCCCCGTTTCTCATACCACCTACCTGTCATGAGGGTGAGGGGGGGGGGTCCGTCCTCTACTCAAAACTGCAATGTCACAGTGAGTTATCTTTCGATCCATGTCTTTTTTCTCTCTCTCTCCCCTCTCTTTGTCTGTCTACCTGCCTGTCTGTCTGTCTGTCTGTCGGTCTGTTTCTCTCCCTCTTTCCCTCTCTCTCTCTTCTTCCTTCTCTCTCTCTCTCTTCTTCCCTCTTTCTCTTTCTTCATTCCACTCTCTCTATCTTTCTTCCTCCCTCACTCCTCTCTCTTTCTATCCTTCTCCCTCTCTCTCTTCCTCACCCCCTCCCTCCCTCCCTCTCCCTCTCTCCCTCACTCCCTCCCTCTATCTCTCTCTCCCTCACTCCCCTCCCTCTCTCTCTCCTCCCTCATTCCACTCCCGCTCCCTCTCCCCCCTCACTCCCTCTCTCTCATTCTCTCTCTCTCCCTCACTCCCTCTCTTTCTCTCTCTCTCTCCCTCTCTTCTCTCTCTCCCTCACTCCCTCCCTATCTCTCTTCCTCCCTTCCTCCCTCTCTTCTCTTTCTTCCCTTCACTCCCCTCCTCTCTCTTTCTCTCCCTCTCTCTCCCTCCCTCCCACACTCTCTCTCGCTCACTCCCTCTCTCTCTCTCGCTCACTCCCCCTCTCTCTCTTAATCTCCCTCCACTCCCTCTCTCTCTCCTTCTCTCCCTCTCTCCTCACTCCCTCCCTATTTATCTCTCCCTTACTCCCTCCCTCTATCTCTCTCTTCTTCTTTCCTCGCTCACTCACTCCTCTCTCTCTCCCTTCCTACACTCCCCCCTCTCTCTCTCCCTCCCACTCGCTCCCTCTCTCCCTCACTCCCTCCCACTCTCTCCTCTCTCTCTCCCTCTCTCCCTCCCCCCTCTCTCTCTCCCTCCCCTCTCCTCCTCTCTCTCCCTCACTCCCCTCCCTCCCCCCTTTCTCTCTCCCTCACTCCCTCCCTCCCCCTCTCTCTCTCCCTCCCCCTCTCTCCTCCCTCCCCCTCTCTCTCTCCCTCCCCCTCTCTCCTCTCTCTCCCTCACTCCCTCCCTCCCTCCCTCCCTCCCCCCCTCTCTCTCTCCCTCCCCCTCTCTTTACGGGACACCTGTGCTTGATCTCGCTCAGACAACCACGCCCGTGCGCTTGTCCTCGAGGCGGTCATCCGAGGTGGGCGGGGTGCAGGGGGGGGGGGGAGGAGTTGCGGGGGTGAGGGTCCTTGATCTGATGGAGGAAAGGGGGAGGGGGGAAGAGGGGGAGGGGGGAAGAGGGTGAGGGGGTGCACGAAAGGCAGCCTATCCCCCCCACCCACCACACCACACTCCCCTTAACACACGTGCACACACTCGTTTTTTTTTTTTTTTTACGCTCTGATTTCACCACGAGGAAATTCTGAAGCTCGTACTCCCTAAACTGTTGTTGTTTACGTCTTTCTTCTCCCCTTATCATAATCTCTTGCTTCTGATTTTTCCTTACTCCTATCAATGTTATTATCCTTATGATCATTTTTATTATCAGTATCATTATTAATGACATTCTATTATCATCAATATCTGTATCAACATCATTACTGTTATCATTTTATTATCAGGAGCACTGTCAGTATAATTAATATTATTACTATCATCATCATCATCATTCTTTATTACTATCCTTTACATTTACGCTCACCTTCTCCCTCTCTTCTCTTCGCATTTTTGTCTCTTCCTCTTCCTCCTTCACTCCTTGCTTGCGCACAACATTTCTCAACCTTATCTGACGCGTTATCTCCATTACATAATCTTTCAGATTTTTTTAATGATATGTAACCTACATTGTTGACAAATTGCGTGTAAATGTATATTTGTAAATAACATATCTGTTTACAAAATTACTTTCATACACAATACTTCTACCCATATATATATATATATATATATATATATATATATATATATATATATATATATATATATATATATATATGTGCATACAAACATGAGCCTATATATACATACATTCATTCATATACACAAGTATATATACATAAATATATAAATAAATACATACATTCATACATATGTGTTAACACACATAAATCTTAAATAGGTTTATATATAAACATAGATAAAAACATATAGAGAAACAGGTAGATAAATAGAGAGATACAGATAGATATACATATATTTGCACAAACACAAACACTCACACACGCACACACACACACACATATCTATATCTATATCTCTCTCTATATATATATATGTATATATATATATATATATATATATATATATATATAAACAAACAAGCAAATAATAAATATATATATATCAAACTCAATATGTGAGCAAATAATCTATGTCCAATTTCTAGCCTCCTTCACGAAAACCCTCCCGTCCCCCTCCCCCCTCCCCCCTCCTGTCCCCTCACCCACTCCTGATCCCCTCGCCCTCCACAGAACCTCATTCCCGGCTCCATTCCCAGCGCATTTGGAATCTTTGGAATCTCCCTCCCTGTGGAAAAAGGGGGAACGGCAGAATATTCTCGATGGCTGCTGGCTTTCTCTGTGGTTAGGTGTGTGTGGGTATCGGTGGTTGTTTCATCGCAGAAGAGGAGATGTGGAGATGGAGGGAAAAGGAATAAGTGCATGTACAAACACATTCTCTCACTCTCTCTCTCTCTTTCTCTCTCTGTGTATGTGTGTGTGTGCGCGCAAGCGTGTGTTTTTCTGTATGTACGTGTGCATATGGGAGGGGGTGTAGAGGTGTATGTATGTATGTATGTATGTAGAGAGAGAGAGAGAGAGAGAGAGAGAGAGAGAGAGAGAGAGAGAGAGAGAGAGAGAGAGAGAGGGAGAGAGAGAGAGGGAGGGAGGGAGGGAGGGAGGGAGGGAGGGAGGAGGGAGAGAGAGAGGGAGAGAGAGAGGGAGAGAGAGAGGGAGAGAGAGAGAGAGAGGAGAGAGGGAGAGAGAGAGAGAGAGAGAGAGAGAGAGAGAGAGAGAGAGAGAGAGAGAGAGAGAGAGAGAGAGAGAGAGAGAGAGAGAGAGAGAGAGAGAAAAGAAAGAAAGAGAGAGGGGGGGAGGGGTGGTTAAGACAGACGAAGCTAACATTTCGCAGTATTTTTCGTGGAAATCCATACGCCACAGCTTTTCGTAGTAGGAGCAGCTTCCCTTGAGACCTATTCTTAGAAAGACTTGTTTATCCATACTAATGAGAAGGCTGACCATATACTGCTGACAGAGGGCGATAGTTCCCGTAGTTCTAACTGGATACCTACTGAAAAAAAAACAATATAGAGATGGAGTTTGGTATGAACTCTAGGGCCATCTTGGTACTCGAGTGAGGATAAAACTCAACACCGCTGGGAATTCAGCCGCCAAAGAAGGGGGAGACTAGACCCTCCTCGATGAGTCAGGAGGCTGAAAGAGTCTCTCTGTATATTGGAAGCTGGTGAGCTCTTGTGCATGAGAGCAAGCGGAAAATTAGGAAGTAGTTATCTCGAGGGTCAGACAGACAGGAGATCTCACGAACGTACTGAAGGTAGTGAACAGGAACTGCCTTGATTCATACTTTTTTTTAATGTAGAATCTTGCCTCAATATAATACTGCCGCCCTAGATAGAAGCATCTTTCAGCTGAAGAGGACTAGACCCGATCCAGAGGAGACTAACAAGATAACTATATAACGGACGATAAAAACCTCTCATTATGTTGATAACAAAACCAGTTCGCGTGTGTTGGGAAAAAGCTGATATCTATAATAGGCATCACAAAACAAATATTTCTGCTTTTAGAGATACATACGGACAACAGGGATGAGCGAGCACGGGTATATCTGCACAGACAGGTAAGGAGAGCAAGTCTGAGTGTGTTGTATGCTTTAAGAACAGGAAGGTAAGATGGAGAGAGAAGTGTAGAATGATAATTAAGGGAAAATGTTGCGCAAGAGTGATTCTGCCAAGGAAACAGGATCATAAGAAACTTGGGGATACGAGGTGGAAACAAGGGTAGCAAAAATCAAATATATAAAAAAACAATAGCAAGAAAATAGGGTGGAATTATAATGATAATGATAATACCAGTAACGTTTATGTTAAACATACCATTCTTATTAACATCAGCATCACCTTTGCCTTATAAATAGCTTCGTTTATTTTTACCATCACCGTCGCTCTCATCACCAAAACAAAAACAAACAAACAAACAAACCAAAAATAAACAGATGAATCGCAGAAGTGGTCGGCCGTGACCATGAATCCTGGAATGCGGCTAAACAGTTTTCCTTCCCCTCCGCTTTCCTCTGTTCGTGTTCTTCTCTGCGTTGGGTTGTCAGAGGAGTCGTCGCCTTTTTCTTAGTTTCCCCTTCCGCGCGTCATCTAAATCCCATTTTCTTTCTCACTGAGCCCCCGTTTCAAAACTTTTCGCCCGTTTCTGTGTCTCGGTTCACCCCTTCTTCGTCCCCTTGTGATTCTTCCCCCATTCGGTCTTCTGTCTTGTGATGTTTTTAATTTACCTAATTACCTATTTCCGGGGGATCAATGTTTGTAAGCGAATATTACCCTTAAATACACCAGTACTAGTATGAAATGGTGCGCCCGACAGAAAACTAAGCAATCAGGACAAAATGGTATCCCTTAACTTATATATTCGTGTTTTCTTGTTCTTCCTTTCGTTGTTCTTGTTACACACACGCGCGCGCACATAAACATATCACGCTATACTATCTTCCTCTAAAAATATATGGATTAAAAAAAAAAAAAAAAAACAGTTTATGATACGTTTGAACAAAGAAAACTCAAATTATCACCAGACTTTAAAAATACCAACGCCAATAAACCACAATCGTAAAGATCCACCAAGAAAGACAAAACAAGAAAACAGAAAAGAAAGAAAGAAAGAAAGAAAGAAAAAAAACTCGACACAGAGCCAACGAAGACATAACATACAACACATAGTACGCATACAATAGTCTACGAGACCTCATGGCAAACACACACCCAGGCACATGGCAGCCCAACACACGCTTATTCTTGGTCACGAGGCGAGGGTCACGTGACTTCACGGTATTGGCACCTCAAAATGGCACCTCGATATGGCACTTCGGGAAAAAAGTGACTCGAGGAGAAAGAGTCGGGTTTGTTTATGTGGGGGATATTTTTGGGGGGCGTTTGTGTGGATATGTTTGGATATCGCGCGCGTGTGTGTGATTGTGTGTGTGCGCGTGTTTCTGTTTGTGTGTGATTGTGTGTGTGCGCGTGTTTCTGTTTGTGTGTGATTGTGTGTGTGCGCGTGTTTCTGTGTGTGTGCGCTTATGTTGTGTGTGTGTGATTATGTGTGTGTATGTTTATGTCTGTGTGTGTTTATGTGTGTGGGTGTGCTTATGTGTGCGTGTGTAAGTCTATATTCATGTGTGTGTGTGTGTGTGTGTGTAAGTCTATATTCATGTGTGTGTGTGTGTGTGTGTGTGTGTGTGTGTGTGTGTGTGTGTGTGTGTGTGTAAGTCTATATTCATGTGTGTGTGTGTGTGTGTGTGTGTGTGTGTGTGTGTGTGTGTGTGTGTGTGTGTGTGTGTGTGTAAGTCTATATTCATGTGTGTGTGTGTGTGTGTGTGTGTGTGTGTGTAAGTCTATATTCATATGTGTGTTTGCTAGAGCATACATGTGACCACATAGAGATACGCCTACGAGCACTCACAATCACTTTATCGCCCCCCCCCCAAAAAAAAAAAAAAAAAAAAAAAAAAAATCGAGCGACGCTTACCTTTAGGACAGGTGCAACAGCGAGTCGTGACGGAGCGGCAGCGAAGGAGCCGAGGAACAGGGGGGGGGGGGAGAGGGGGACTTCGAGGAAGGGGGGAAGAAAGCGTCCGTGGAAGGAGGAGGATCAAGGAGGAGGAGGAGGAGGAGGAGGATGAAGGACAAGGAAAGAAATCCTTCTCAGAGGTCACACAAGCGGAGGTCACAACGCGCGCTGGGCTTCACGACCTGTTGGAGAAGGGAAAAAAAAACTGTGTAAACTTGTTGAAACTGGTCCTGATGACGCGATTAGTTTAAAGACACGGAACGAGGAATTGTTACTAGTTCCCTGCGACGCATAAAACCACACATACACATACTCTGACAGACATACGGACATACGTTTGCTTAAACACACACTTAAAAACACACACACACACATACACACACATAGACACACACACACACACACACAAAAAAAAAAATATATATATACATACACACATACACACACACACACACACACACACACACAAATTATATATATATATATATATATATATATATATATATATATATATATATATATATATATATATATATACGTAGACCTCGTATCCAAAAACACGCACACATACATTTGAAGCACAAAATCATACATAAGAATATATACGCACACACATGTGTACATACACACACACACATGCGTACATACACACAGACACACACACAATATATTATATATATATAAATATATATATATTTATATATATATATATATATATATATATATATATATATATATATATATATATATATATATATATACGTAGACCTCGTTTCCAAAAACACGCACACATACATGTGAAGCACAAAATCAGACACAAGAATACTTACGCACACACACATGCGTACATACACAACCAAATACGCCCTCACACTGTACATCCAACACTGACCCCAACACATTCCAGGCAAATCAATAAAAATAGTGATTATAATGTTGGTGATGGTAATGGTGGTGATGATGATAACATAATGGAAAAAAATGCAAATAAAAATAGACTTACTACTTAATAAATCAATGAGACTTACTCTGTACTTAGAAAGAACAACTACCTGTGGCTTCCTACCATAAATACAACCCCACCTCACCTATAGAATTATCCTGCGAGATGTTACACATATTAAATACCAAGCTATAAAAAGATTTCAGTAAGACAAAGACGACCAAAAATAGAAAGAAAAAATATCAGGATTTGTTTTCTAATTTCATACTACATTTACGTTCTAGCGTCAAGACAGCGTAACAAGATATAAAAAATCTATAAAGTCACAACCTCCACTCAGACATACTAAACACGCCTACAACACATTAAATCCCAGGAAAAAAAAACTAACACAACAGCTGCTAGACCCCCCCCCCCCCACCACCACACCACCACATAAGCACAAATTGCAAAGACCAGTCGAGGGAATTACGAAACAAGCAAACAAACAAACAAGGCCATTTCTACCCAGACTGCAGCCATTACACTGGGGAGGTTCCGCTCAAAGGACACGGCAGTCCCTCTTTAATACTTAATGGCCGCTGTTAAGGGATAAAACAGACTGGTAAACCTTTTTTACCCATTTTCTATTACTGACTTCTAATTATAGCTTTTGCAGGGGTAACAACGATATAAAAAATAATAATGAGCGACAATGAATAGTTTCGCAAAGCAAGATTATATCAAGCAACTGCCGTTATCATTAACCCTCATTAAGGAAATGCTAATTACAGATCTTACACTGTGGACTTGTTCTTTCTCATTCACATCTTTCTACAGCTGCAAGAGACCTCACAGATGTCCATAGACGCACACACTCACACCTGTTACCGTGTAAAGGTTAATTACTAACACATCTTTGTCCCTTAATTGTTTCATACGCGTTTAATTTAATTCATACTAGCCTGCATGCTCATTAAGATGTCTAGTTTGTTCTTAAGGGAAGCATGTTACTCCCACATTTTTTTTTATGAAAAAGAATATTAATACCGCTAAACATTGTTATAAGAAGGATATGGTTAACTGCCTGTACTCGTATATTCACTAAATCTATGCGTATCGTCATAACGTTTATTATAGCGAATACAAAATCAACTTGATATTAAAACGAAGTCTACTGAAAACTCATGACGGCATTTGCAACGATGACGATGGTTAATAAACGAAGATAATCATCATCGTGAGCATCGGTTCCTGTATTCGCGAATATCAGGTACATTCACTACATGATGTAACAATGGCACCAAGCTGTAGAATTCCTTTCGACGGTACTCTACGGGATTTCCACGCCCGTTTACAACTTGTGTCCAATGCAAGTCGCATTTCAAACACGAGCGCACGCACGCACACACACGCACGCACACGCACGCACGCACATGCACGCAGTTTATACATTTATATATGTAAGTATATATGTAAATATTAATACATATATGTAAATATAAATACATGGATGTAAATATTCATATATGTTAACACACACACACACATACATATGTACATAATCATCATCATAAGCACCGTTGGGGTCTGTTATAAACCTCGTGATGCCCCGTCAATCTCTGGAGGCCAATCGCTACAACACGCACAGAATTAGTATATTTTGATCCACGCTAGTATTATCATCATTGTTGACTTTATTTAACTACAGTGTTCTTTATCATCATCTTTATCATCAATTAAAATTACTATCATTACTATTATCATTTTCATTACCATTATTTTCATTATCTTCTACACCATTATTACTATTCATATTGCTTTTATGAATATATTAATATCATCATAACTATTACCAACATAATCATTACCAACACTTATCATTATCATTCTGTTGTCAGTTTGCCGTCGGTTTATTATCATTATTAATCGCACTGTAGCATAACTATAGTTCCTGTTACAACCGTTATGTTTCTCATGATAATGATTATCACAAACACTATTTTCATTAATATCTTGACCATTTTATTATCATTATGATTATTGTTATCACTGTCATTATCATCAGTAATTGCAGCGCTGTCGAAATTATCACACAAAAAATTGTTATGACAGTAGTGAAATTATCAGCAACTGTTGCAATTAAGGATGGATTAATGATGATAATCAAGTCATTGTTATGACTAGTGTTATTTTTTAT
>NC_091554.1:31462144-31474644 GCF_042767895.1 Penaeus vannamei
AGGCGGCTATGCAAAGCTTACTAGGGGAGAGGGAGAGGCAGCGCCGGGGACAGGGAGACGAACGGCACATTGCAAGGCGTGGGGAGAAGGGGGAGCGACGGAGGGAGGGAGGGAGAGGCAAGTCTGAGTTCTATGCGGGAGGGAGAGAGGGAAGGTGGGTGGGTGGGGAGGAGGGAGGGAGAGAGGGAAGGTGGGTGGGGGGGTGAGGGAGGGAGGGAGGGAGGGAGGGAGGGAGGGAGGGAGGGAGGGAGGGAGGGAGGGAGGGAGGGAGGGGAGGGGAGGGAAGGCGGGTGGATGGGTGGGAGGGTGGGAAGGAGGGAGGGAGGGAGAGAGTAGCAGGGAAGGTGGGTGGGAGGGAGGGAGAGAGGGAGAGGGAAGGTGGGTGGGTGGGTGGGTGAGGGAGGGAGGGAAGGAGGGAGGAGGGAGGGATGGTGGGTGGGTGAGGGGAGAGAGAGAGGGAAGGCGGGTGGGTGAGGGGAGAGAGAGAGGGAAGGCGGGTGGGTGAGGGGAGAGAGAGAGAGAGAGGGAAGGCGGGTGGGTGGGAGGGAGAGAGAGAGGGAGGAAAGCTGGTGTTTACCTTTTTTAACTTTTATTCCGAGTAGAATTCCATCCATGTGATTTACTCTAGGTTAGATTCGCTGCCATGGCGATGCGGGAGAAATGGCAAGACGGAAATTTCCGACGTTCTTAGTATGTCAGAATGACAACAACGATTTTATATTAATATTCATCATTCTTATATCATTGTTATCTTTATAATACTCATTAGAACTAATGTTACTAGAATTATGATTATTATCGTTGTTATTATTAAGAATATTATCCTCACTATTATTATATTTAGTATGATGATGATAATTATCAGTGATAGTAGTAAGAAGCAGTAACCTCTCTCAATCTCAATCTCCATAAAAATGCGCAGGGCGTCAAATGAGCGCTTAACATGCATATAAACAGCAGAAGCAGTCGTCGTGCTCAGGCTTTGCAATTTCCTATCCACTGGCATTGTATGTTTAAAACCGGTGTGTACAGTAGTTTCCTCAAACGCAAAATATCTATATCTAAATTGTTTAGACACGCGCACGCGCACGCACACACACGCACATATATATATCAATCCTAATACGAACCGATACATCCCAATAAATCCCAATGCATCCCACGTAGTCCTGGTGGCAAGGCAGCGAGGCAGCGTATGAACTACAAAGCTTATGGCAACTGCTGCATCAACAGGCAGAAGCTCGGATGTGAAGAGAGATTGCATTCTCTTCAGTCATTCGAAGGCAAGAAATGGAGAACCGCCTCCGCATTGCCCCTTGAACAACCATGCTCTAGGACAGTGTTGTACAAGCTGGGGTCCGCAACACAGATCATAGGGGTACGTGAACAAACAAGGAACACACACGCCTCTCATCTCATGATAAGTTGTGCAATTATTTTTCAAGTGTTCTGTTATTAAATCATCTTTTTTATTCGTGTATTAAATTTGAATTTATTAACCAACAGTCCTGTAATGCAGTCTTTTCATTAGTATATTATTTGCATTATCCTAATTAAAACAGTTGGTTTAGCCATGGTGGACGGGGTGGGAGGGTCGTTACAGTACAAGGCAATAAAGGGTACAATAGGCGAAAATGTTTGGACAACACTGTTCTGGGAGACTAAAAGATGGCAAAGAGCAGTGGCGTGAATGAAGCCATGACCACGAATTAAGGGACGTCGCCTGGTAGGGGTAGAAACAGCTGAGGACAAGGGGTAAGGCAGGTAGCATCCGACCGTCATCAAGTAAGTAGTACAACTGCATCTTAACATCGGTACAGTGAATGTCGGAAATCTTAGCAGAACGGGTCAAAGTAAGTGGTGCAAGACATGGACAGAATAGGTCCTGACATACTAGGATTGTGGGTTCTACTGGCCAGGAAAATGAAAATGGAATGAGACAGTCACATGATATCAAGTCTCTCTTGGGCTGCTAGAGTATTTTTAGAGTGAGAGGTGATATATATTTGAAAGGAATACCAACTGACATCGATACTGTTCAAACCTATGCACCAAGAACTTTCTGATAACGATCAACAGTCCCTCTCTGAAGACCTCAAGAAAGCACTTTCTATCTACAAGTCAAGAAATTCACCCTGGCATGGGAGACGTCAAACGTAAAAGTAATGAGTAAGGAGAAACACCAAGAGAAGGATGGAAGTCAAACAACTCAGACATTACGAACGCTGCAAGACCAGACTCTACGTAAGGTGACCAATCAAAGAATCAAGTAGACTATACATCTGCACTGCCAATGATTCAAAAGCGCCATCAGACAATGCGAAACAGTGATCTTAAGTTTCTTATGACGAAATTTTGCATCCTTAAAACAAAGAAAGGGAAGTAAAAGAAGAAAAATGCTGGGCATGTCGCTGACACTTCGATTCTCAGATAAAGTAAATAAATTCCCGAGTTCTGGACATAAGAGACATAATGACTCCTCTGTTAACTTGAACAACCTTGACTTCTAAAACATGAGAAAATATACTACCTAAGGACATTTATAAAACAGTTATGGATGACATCCGAGATCAACAGAGCTAATGGCAAAACATAAATAAACAGACAGGAATACAAAGAGACCAACGAAAATGGCCATAATAAACGCGAAGATGAAAGGACACAACACTAAAATAAAAGAAGATCAAAAGGATGCACAAGTTTAAACGAAGAACGAGTCAACTGAGCCATAGATGATGACAAGTCTGGCAGCATCAAGTCCGGGAAAAGATAAAACAACGATGACTAAAATGTGAAGAGGATCTGTCATGCCACCGAACCGAACAGACCAGGAAGCAACACGCACAAGCAATTCCTTTGCCGACTGGGCTTGCCTCCCAGGCCTATTTCAGACTTGGCTGGGGTGGCACACTTGCTTTGCTGTGCCAACAAAGTAATACGATTTCTTTTTGTATCACTTGCATCGAAAACAAGTTTAATGCTGAAGCCTATTAAGAGGTGCATGATATTCATTTTAGTTGCTAGATCGAAACTGTAGCAGCCCTGGGTAGTTGACACGAGGAGACGGATATGTAAACTGAAATGAAGGTTACAGGTTCACAGCAACAGCAAGAGAATGCATTATTACTATCATTATTGCAATTGCAATGCATACACAATAGTAGCAAGACCTGAATGACCCCTCCTCTGCAGCCACGACCAAATCAGCCACGATGGGAACAGCGTGTCACCTGAAGCCACAGCCAAGCTCGCCGTGGCGCAATTATATGTCCTTATGAAATCGTAAAAGTTCTCAAAATTATGAAGAGGAATAAAATACCTGGGAATGACAATATCGCAAAAGAAGTGTTGGTAGTCCATGTGGATACAAATTCCGAGAAATTATCATTCTATGATCATTAATAATATATCAATTGCCGTTGCTACTTCACACCACACGAGACCACAGAAACGCACAAAACACGCAAAACACAATGAAAAACCAATATCAAAAGGCAAAATTGGAAGCAATTGCAAACGAGATCCTTCAATCCAGGTACAGTTTCCTGAAAATGAAAGAATCAATATCCATTTCAACCTGCCTAAAAGGTGATCCCACAAAGCGCCCGAATCACCGGCGAATACCAATAAAATCATGAAACAAAATCCATTATCTCTGTTGTCACATACAAAAAGAGAGGAAAGGTCCACAGAGAAATTAAATGGCAGGAATGTGGCCCTCGAAATAGACAACGGTAGAAGAAAAGCGATATATATGTTGTCATATTTACAACACAAAGAAAAACACAGATGGAAGAAAAGCGATATATATTGTCATATTTACAACACAAAGAGAAACACAGATGGGAAACAATGTATTTACTGCTTTTCTTGATTCTGAAAAAGTCTTCGATTGCGTCAAACATCGAAAATATGAATGATTTTGAAGACGTGAGTTGATGGCAAAAATGCCAGTCTGAGTCAGTCTGAGAAACGCTGTGGGAACAAGTAACTGCCATATCACTCAAAGGAAAACTCAGTGAATGGACTCAAATGAAAAGAGGTGTGGGGAGATTTACGTGTAATATCACCAGATTTAGCCCCGCCCACCCCTTTTGCAAAAACAATTGTGCTCAGAGTAAAAGAAATACAAATCTCTTATAACAAAACATTGATCAAGACATGCAGATGACACAAAGGCGATTTACAACCCTCGCGAATGTTACAAGAGACAAGAGAACAAAGAGGGCAACAACCAGAACAAAACACCAAAATGCAAGATCCTTTTAGAAGGAAAAAAAAATCAATCAGTAGAAAATTTCAACTACTTTGGCCAAAATTGCAGACGCAACACATCAATCAAAACCCGAATTGTTTATAAAAAAGACCTTTATAAAAATGTCAAGTGCCCTCAAAACAGATTTTCAATAGACCCTCCCAGAAAAAATATAAAAATAAAAATAAAATATGATGCCCCACGTGGTCCACCCTCACATAGGCCTACGGAATCGAACCTTTGACACTGAGTAAACAAGAAAAAAATCGCTTAGAAGCACTGGAGATGTGAATGAACTCACATAACAAGATTCCATTCATAGACGAATTACTGAACGACGAAGTGCTAGAAGATTCTATTGAAAGTAATTCCAGGACAGAAAGGGAGATTGGCGGCCCGGGATGGAGATAACAAAGGAAGATTGGCGGGCCATGAAGGGGGGGGAGGATGGAGTCTACGAGGAGCTGTGGAGTTGGCACAGGATTAGTTTCAAAGGCTTGGTCGACGGCACCTCGAGAAGAAAATATCCTAATACGGTCTATAGAGCATTAATGTTATTCTAAACTAAGCAAAATACTTTTCTATTGATTATTTTAGGTTTAAGGCTGTTTAAAGACACGCGCGCGCGCGCGCGTGTGCGTGTGCGTGTGTGTGTGCGCGCGCGCGTGTGCGTGTGTGTGTGTGTATGTGTTAGCAAATGAAATTTAATGATTCTATAATTAATAAGGTGCTAAGGTTACTCTTTACGGCAAGGACGCACTAACCTAGATGATATGAGGATGATATTTTTGTAGAAGACAAAAATTGCTGCTATTGGTGCATGGAATAACTTAGACACTAACGGTAACGCCACAAATAAAGGAAATCCATTCGGTATTTGAGCTATAGCTTGCCGTGCATACTGGGGTGAAGACAAGGCCATCAACTCTCCCCTCTAAGTACGCCCAGTCACGGCAACTTAGATTGCTGAGTACATTTTGTGACGTGGAGTTGCGGACTTCGTTTCTAGCGAGTGCGTCCGTGATGAATAACTAACAAAAATAATAATGATTAGGATTGTGATAATGATGATAAAGACAATGATAGTAACCGTGCTAACGATAATGGTGACAATAACAATGGTAATTTCGTTAAAAGTTTAGGCAATACTAATTTAGACAGCTGCACTATATATACAGGGGAAAGTATAACAGAATTATTGACTAGAGTTCGTACATGTCGGGGAAGTTAATAAAATTGTGGGGACCTCACTGGTTGTGCTTTAATTAATTGAAATTCAAAAGTTGCCTCCCTATAGTCCACAAACATCGTTGTCTCGGACAGTCTCGAATGAAAACAATACTGTGAGCTTTCTGCAATATACAAAATACGGGGGTTTGTAAGGTAAGGTAAGGTAAGGTAAGGTAAGGTAAGGTAAGGTAAGGTAAGGTAAGGTAAGGTAAGGTAAGGTAAGGTAAGGTAAGGTAAGGTAAGGTAAGGTAAGGTAAGGTAAGGTAAGGTTAGGTTAGGTTAGGTAAGGTAAGGTAAGGTAAGGTAAGGTAAGGTAAGGTAAGGTAAGGTAAGGTAAGGTAAGGTAAGGTTAGGTTAGGTTAGGTTAGGTTAGGTTACGTTACGTTACGTTACGTTACGTTACGTTACGTTAGGTTAGGTTAGGTAACGTTAGGTTGGTAACGTTAGATTAGGTTAGGTTAGGTTAGGTTAGGTTAGGTTAGGTTAGGTTAGGTTAGGTTAGGTTAGGTTAGGTTAGGTTAGGTTAGGTTAGGTTAGGTTAGGTTAGGTTAGGTTAGGTTAGGTTAGGTTAGGTTAGGTTAGGTTAGGTTAGGTTAGGTTAGGTTAGGTTAGGTTAGGTTAGGTTAGGTTAGGTTAGGTTAGGTTAGGTTAGGTTAGGTTAGGTTAGGTTAGGTTAGGTTAGGTTAGGTTAGGTTAGGTTAGGTTAGGTTAGGTTAGGTTAGGTTAGGTTGGTTAGGTTGGTTAGGTTGGTTAGGTTGGTTAGGTTGGTTAGGTTAGGTTAGGTTAGGTTAGGTTAGGTTAGGTTAGGTTAGGTTAGGTTAGGTTAGGTTAGGTTAGGTTAGGTTAGGTTAGGTTAGGTTAGGTTAGGTTAGGTTAGGTTAGGTTAGGTTAGGTTAGGTTAGGTTAGGTTAGGTTAGGTTAGGTTAGGTTAGGTTAGGTTAGGTTAGGTTAGGTTAGGTTAGGTTTGGTTAGATTAGGTTAGGTTAGGTTAGGTTAGGTTAGGTTAGGTTAGGTTAGGTTAGGTTAGGTTAGGTTGGTTAGGTTGGTTAGGTTAGGTTAGGTTAGGTTAGGTTAGGTTAGGTTAGGTTGATTAGGTTAGGTTAGGTTAGGTTAGGTTAGGATACGATAAGAAATAAGGTTAGGTTGGTTAGGTTAGGTTACATTAAGAAATTTCGTCGGGATTTCGGCAACATTGACACCGTCGCATCCCGCAGCGGCGCCGGAATCTCGTTCGGATTATGCATTTTTTTTTTTTTTCAAAATTTTCACTTTTAATTCTACTATTTCTTCCGTGTGTGCCCCCCCCCCCGCCCACCTACAACCCCCAATTCTCCACGAGTCACCAAAAATTGATGAGGATAGGAGAAAAACAAACAAATAGGCGCGGTGGTCTTACTTAGATTTACCAAAGTTTAAAACAAGGCTGCACCCGCAGTCGATCCGAATCTACCTTGAGTGTACAAACTACCACAAAGATCGCTTTTCATTCGCGAATACACCTTGACCCTTCCCATTTACCGCATTTCCTACCCGGGCGCTCCATTCATAACAGTATTCTGTAAATTGAAAGATGCAAATTGGTTTACCTTAGGGAACAGTGGCCGAAAAGGTGACGAATCTCTGAAGAATGCCTTCATCAAGATCCCGGTCATTGATAGGCCTACTTTCCTGTATTCAGTGCTATCACCAATATCGTAATTCGTTTTTATCGTAATTCCTATTTCGTTTTCACTGTGTTGTGGGGAAACAATTTAGAATCTCACGCAGCACTGTAAACAAACTTCACTTCCGCTCACAAGCACCGTGACAACAAACCTGTCAAATTTGCCGGTAGATGGCTGCACATTCGGAATATTAGGATTTAACGCGTGTATCTGATGATAAAATGTCTGTTTATAATAACATCGAAACTTGACATATTCAAAGCATATATATTCAAAGAATACGGATTCCGATATAATATGATATAAATCAAATTACCTAAATATATTAAAACAGCAGTGATAATGATGATAGTAATTAAAGTAGTTGTAATGATCATGGCAATAGTACTAGAAATGACATTGATAATATAAACTTATTCGAAATGAGAGTAATGATGATAATGATAGTGATGTTAATGAAAAATAAGAATATAGTGGTAGTAGTAGTAATAATAAAGAAAATGATAGTGATAATGATAAAAGAATGTTGATAATAATAACAATTGTAATGATAACAATAATAATAACAATTTTGATAATGATGATATCAATAATGATATGAGTATTGATGACGATGATGATGATGATGATGGTGATGATGATAACATTGATAATGATGATAGTAATTATAATAACAGTGATGATAACGGTAATGATGATAATAAATAGAATGAAAGTGAAAACGATACTAATAAAGATAACATAAATAATGATAATGATTCGTAGTAATAGTAATAATGATAATTATAGTAACAATGACAAAAATCACAACAATTATGACGATGGTGACATTAACAAAGAAGGTGATAAATAATAATAACAATGATGGGGATAATAATAATGCTGATAATAATAGTAGTAGCAGTACTGATAATAGTAGTAACAGTACTGATAATAATGATAATATTGATAATAATAATGGTACTACCACTACTACTACAACTAGAAATAATGATAATAATTAAAACAAGAGCAATGATGATAATGGGAATAATAAGAACGTTTTTAATAATAACTTATCATAATAATGCTTATCATTGCCATCAATGTGATCATAAAGAATATTATTACTAACAAAATCACAATGACAGTGATAATGATGACAATTACGATAATCATGATGATAAAAGATAAACCAATAACTACAATAAGCAAAATATATAACACTTGTCAGATACAAGCACAAGCCTTTTTAATGATATGGATTTTTTTCAAGAGTGAAATAAATGTCAAACATTTTCATGTGAAATGTAGAGATGAGTTTAAAGGAGTCCCCCAAGTAATTTCTGTATAAGAAAACGATTTTTATTTTTAAGGTAGACTAAATTAACTGAACATTTCCTTGTGCTAATACACTAATCTGAATAAACGTTACCACATACGAAATCTATCAAAGGTGGAAAAAGAATCTTATTATTTATTTGGTTTCAGTATTGCAGTGCAAATAAATATAATTAGTTACGAATGCACACACACACACACATACATACATACATACATACATAGATATATATATATATATATATATATATATATATATATATATATATATATATATATATATATATATATGTGTGTGTGTGTGTGTGTGTGTGTGTGTGTGTGTGTGTGTGTGTGTGTGTGTGTGTGTGTGTGTGTGTGTGTGTGTGTGTGTGTATGTGTGAATATATATATATATATATATATATATATATATATATATATATATATATATATATATATATATATATATATATATATTCCAAACACACATCTGTTAGCACGATTGTAAATATTATCAGTTATTCGTGAATATTGAAAGGTATGTATATTGCGATGAAAAAAACAATTTAAGCTCGGGATAGCGACAGGAAAAAGAGAAAACGACCAGTCATAGAAAATGGTATTATATTAGACTTTTTATGGGAGACTTTTTTAATACTGAACTCAACCAAACATTTCATTCTCGCTCTTGTTCATTTCCTTAAAATTATATATTCGCATACTATATATACTATGCGTATATATAATAGTATCTAAGGGGACGGGATCCAACTTCTGACCCCCACTCCTCAACGTCCGACTACTTTCCAGTAAACAAACAAATAAAATAATACCTTAGTTGCCCAGCTGTAGAGAATACTGATATCTTGCAGTTGACATGGCAGCTGCAACTGAGTCTGGTATTCAAGATGAAATAACCATTAAATCAAGCATCATCTGAATATGAATGTCAGACATTTTAGTGTATAAGTTGATGTGTGTATCTCTTAAGAACTGCAATAATCTAGGACCCTAGGCTGATTTTTTTGGGAACCTACTTTGCGCTCCCCCTTCACCCCCACCCACTATAAAATACCTTCTTATGCTTTTGATATAAATATGTATATATATATATATATATATATATATATATATATATATATATATATATATATATATATATATATATATATATACACACACACACACACACACACACACACACACACACACACACACACATATATATATATATATATATATATATATATATATATATATATATATATTCATATATATATATATACATATATATATATATATATATATATATATATATATACATATGTACATATACATATAAATACTTATATGTATGTACACACACACTCACGCACATACACACACACACACACACACACACACACACACACACACACACACACACACACACACACACACACACACACATATATATATATATATATATATATATATATATATATATATATATATATATATATATATATATCCATATATAAACCAGGGGCGCCATTTCATTTTTCTTGGAAAGAGGGGGGGATTGGATGGTCAAGCATGCGGACTCATAAGGTATAAGCGGAAATATATTAGTACATTTCGTAGAATATATATATATATATATATATATATATATATATATATATATATATATATATATATATATATATACATTTATATTTATATATGTATATAGATTCCTTAAATATTCCGTGATGGGTTTTCCAGTAAGGCGGCGAATCGTTAGTATGAAGAGGTAGATCAATACGGCCGTGAAGAATCTCACCTTTATTAATTAAGCAGACGTTTCGAAGGGTTACATACCTTCATTATCAATGCTGCAATAAAACCAGACAAAACGGTCTATTATGTAAACATATGAAATGGTTCTGTTTTTAACGTAATTAAATAACGTAATGAAATTAAACAAAATAATAGCAATATAAACAGAAACTATATAAAAAACAACAACATAAACACTATACAAATATATATAAAACATATTTAGAAACAAAAAGAATGGTAAACCAACCAAAAATGGGTGTTTATGGAGATAAGCAGTCCAGTGGGTGAAGAAGGGGGTAGCTGTAGTTATGTTCAGCTCTGGTCGCATCTCTTTCATCAGGAGGGATTCTGAGGTGACGAGGTCTAGGAGGGAGGAGTGAGGTGCCAAAATACTAAAATATGTGGTAGAAAAAGGGTGTGAGTGTAACTGGGAATGCTCTCTTATTGCCGAGAAGGATGGTTTGCTCAGCGGGAGTCTAGTCCGGAAAGACTTTATATGTGTGTGTGATACCTTTATGTTCAGAGATGCGGTGACATAGCCATCGTGAGGTTGATCCCACTTACCTAGCTTGGCAGCTAGGACAGGTAACTAAGTGTACCACATTAGAACATGTCAGAGCTTTGATTCAAAAGGTGTTTTAAGAACTTTGCTATCGTGTTGGTGTTACTGCAAACAAAAGTAAACTTAATCAGGGGGTAGTTCTTTTGCAAAAGAGTTTTGAACTGTTTCCTGATTTCATAGCTTAGATCACCCATATAGGGGTAGTTTAACATATCTATGGTCTCTTTTGACATTAGAGACAATTTGTTTATTGGTGAATTTCTTACACAGAAAGGTTTTAGTAATTCTATCGAACAACTGTAATGGGTACCCATTTGTTACAAAGTTTTTCAGAAATAACTTTTCAGTATGGAATGCATTCGAGGTACTGTATGAATTGTAGGCTCTAGTTATGAGTTTTAACATCGTTGATTTTGTAAATATATGGTATAAAACTAAGAAAGTGTAGGTCAAGGCCAGTGAAATTTGGTTTACAGCAAATGATCATATGGAAGATACCATTGTTGTTCGTGATCATAGTATCTAAAAATGGCAATTGGTTGTCCTTTTGCAATTCACAGGTAAGTGTGATGCTGGGGTGTTTGGAATTTAGGTAATCTAGAAACAGACTAATGTGTGAAGGGCGTTTAAAGAGTAGAAAAGTGTCGTCGATGTACCAACGATAATGTAGAGGTTGGAATTCAGGCGGGCAATGTTCTAGTCATTTTTTTCATGACAAAAAATGCATAGCATAGGAGGGGCCAAGTGGAAAGCCCGTGGCTACACCATCTGTTTGCGTATATAAACGATCGTTAAATGTAAAAACTGAATGATGGGCTGTGATTTCCAATCATTTTTTGAAGGTAGTGTTATGCAATCCAAATTTGTCAAGATAAGTATTGTCCAGGTTGTTAGCTAGAGGCACGTTTGTAAACAACGATTCGACATTAAAACTCGCCATTGTGACGGGTTGTTGGTTGTTTAGAGATGTGATTTTTTAGCCGAAGATGTGGAATTATCAATAGTATATTGATTGGATGTTAAAGGGGAGATGATGGGAACAAGAAATTTTGCGGTGTTGTAATTGAAAGTGCCAATCGAGGAATGATAGGCCTTAAAGGGTTGTTAGGTTTACGAACTTTGGGTAGTCCATAAAGAACACCAGGTATGGATCCAGAAGTCATAAGAGAGTTGTAGGTGTTTACATTAATGGATTGTTTGATAGTACGGAGTAGTCTATTTAGTTTTTTCTTCTAAATATACTAGATGGGCGGAAATGTTTGTCGTGATTCGTTTGAATTTTGTTTGGTCATTGAGAATATCCAGCAACTTTTGTTCATAATCACATTTATTTAAAATAATAACTCCTCGTCCCTTGTCTGGTTTGGTCATTAAAATAGTATTGTTATTCTTCAGGGTTTGTAGGGGTGATAAGAGAACATCTGAGTCAAAGCCTTGTCTCCTCTTATGAGATAATTTTCTAACAGTTGTTGGTTATAGTTGTAATGTTGTTAGTAACATTGTTTAAGTTGTTGTAGATGTCACAATTCTTTAAAAAAACACAAAGCTTTTTGACGTACAGGTAAAATCTGTGAAAAACAAATTTAGTTTGGGGTTTACAATAGTCTAGGTTATAATATAGTACTTCCTTTTGTTCCTCAGTTAAAATTTTGTCAGAGAAATTGAATATTACTTTGTTTTTGTC